>NC_135643.1:5646500-5966000 GCF_053574225.1 Canis aureus
TGCTCCCTTCCTTTATAAAAAAAAAAAAGCCCCCAGGAACTTCCCAGAACAAGGTGAAGATCCGAGAAGCCCAAGACTTCCATCCGACCTCGCCACCTGTTAATTCTGCCTGACTTGTTCCTTCTCTCCTCATCTCTTGGCCTCAACGGCCACCCATTTGCACCCTAGTTCTTCTCAAACTTGAACCCACTGCTTTCGCTCTCACCCCCTAAGTGGATGATTGATTGCTTTTGTTTGCTTGCTCCTGTTTCCTCACTGGGAAATGCAGAGCAAGCAACGTGACAGCGCCTCGCGGCGCGGGGAGCGCCACGGAACCCCCACCCCGGTTCACAAGGACCCCAACGTCCTTGCCCGCCCGAGGACTAGTCCCCCTGCAGCCTCGCAGGGCTGGCCCAGGAGCGCACGCCCCGACCGCCCGGCCCCGGGCGCCCGTCTCCAGCGCGGCTCTGCTGGGCTCGGGGGTGGGGGGTGGGGGGACACCCCGAGGCATCAGTCCCCACTGGGGCCGGGCTCTCCCCTCCCGCCGCGAGCCAAGCTCCTTAAAATCCGGGAGCAGGCGGACGCGAGGCGCGCACACTTCCACACGCGGCTCGGGCTCGGGCTCGGGCACGAGGCGGCGGGGGTGGGCCGGAGGCGCCCGGCGCGCCCCGCACGCACAGCAGCCCCACGCGCGCTCCCCGCCCGCGTCCCCGCCCGCGCTCCCCCGCGCCCGCACCTCACCGCGCAGCCGGGTAACTTTCCAGGGGCGCAGCTGGTCACGGTGGCGCCGCCGAGTCCCGTCCGCCGCCCTCCCCAGCCGCCCGCGGCGCCCGAGCCAGCGCGGGGCAGCTCAGGGGGCTCGGGCGGTGCGCGGGGCGCGGGGGGCGCGGGGCGCGGGGAGCGCGCGGGGGGCGCGGGGCGCGCAGGGCGCGGGGCTGGCGGCGCCGAGGCTCCGGCTACGCTGCGGGCTGGAGCTGCGGAGGCTCGGGTGCTGCCGCCTGGCTCCCTCGGCGGGGGCCGGTGCCGAGCAGACGCGCAAAGAGGGAGGGAGGGACCGAGGGAGGGGAGGAGGAGAGGGAGGGGGAGGGTCAGCGGGGCTACTGCGGGGAAGAGCCGGGAGCCCGCTTCCCGAGAGGTGGGGGCACCCGCGCGCGCCCACACGGGCCCCAACCTTTGCTCCCGAGAGCAGCCCGCACTTTAGACCCCATGCCCTCCGCAGCCAGGCCGCCCAAGTGGGGAGATAACACCGTGGTTGTAAAGCTTTTTTTTTTTTTTTTTTTTTTTTTTAATGTCATTATTATTTCTATTTCAAATGTGTGGGACTTGGGGACAGGAAAGTTCAGGGACGTGTTCCTTTCCCTGCCCTCCGGCCTGCTTCCCTGCAAGCTCGCCGCCACCTCGCCCTCCCTCCCAGAACGCCAACAGGGGCACACAGGCTGGACGCGCTCGCCTCGCCTCGCCTCCTCGCCTGGCCTCGGTCACGCAGATGCCCTTCCAGGAGACAGGTGACCCCGGAGGAGCTTGGAGACGCGCTCCTCCCGGACTCTGGGGCCCTAACTTCATCCAGGTTGCCGATTCCCAGGATGCCGGGGCCAGTGGCTTCAAGGGACGGAGATGATACCTGCGGGAATCTGTAGGTCCTTTAGCAGGAAGCTTTCTTGATCCACCGCTGCTACTGCTGTCCCAGTCGCCTTCTTGATTACATGTTTTGTTTTGTGGGGTTCCCCCCCCCCAGGCTTGCATTAAGGTTTTCTAAATATATATATATATATATACCCCACCGCATTATTTGCCGTGCTCTGGAGTTGTGAGATCTTCGTGTGGCTTTTCCCCTTTCCTTCTGCCCCCAGAGGAATTTCACTGGCACATCCACCACAGACAAGGGCAGTTTCTGTGTTGAGGAATGGGAAGTACAGTGAGGTTGTATTTTTCACTGTGCCACTAGAGATGTCGGAACCCTACTCTCTTGGGGTTTAAATAAACCACATGGTGGCAATGGGACTCGTGTAACACTGGTCTGCTCTAGTACATACATAAACTTATATAGAAACGAGGCCCACGTAAAATATGTTGAATGGGGCCATTACATTTTAGAGAAGGAAGAATGTAGTCCTGTTTGGTTTTTTTGTGCTAACTGAAAAGAAAAATAAGCAAAAGTACAAAGTACTTTTTCATGAGCATATGTGAGAGTCTTTCCATTTTATGCAGGCCTCAAAACAGCCCAACTAGAAGAGATGGTCTTGGGAAGAATTCCACAGGAAAAGGAAAAATAATTAAGTCATTTTTAAGTCACTGTAATAATGAACTAAGTCCATAGAATGGATTTTGACGAACAGTTTAACAGTAAGAAGGAAATCAGACTTTCAAAGTTCTTATATTCATTTAGTCCATTGGGGGTGGGGGGGAGGAGAATGAATTGCTGATTAATGGGTTCACATTTTTTTAATGAAATGGAATAAAAATATCAGAGTACATCATGCATAGTAACAATAAATATGCTCTGTATATCTTTCGTTTCAGTTAAACGTGTATATGTGTATATTGGGTCAACCATGTGAGATATATTTTCTTCCTGTTCCTTGAGGCAAAAGCTTGAAAACTGTAGAAGTACTGCTGTTGCTCAGGGTCACCCATCTAGTCAGAGTTTGAGAGGGGACGTAAGCTCCTTCCCAGGGATCCTGTCCTCTGGCAACAATACTGTGCTGAGCTGTGAAGAACAAGGAGGATGGTGAGGAGGAGAAGGAGAAAAGTGACCATGTTTGAGCCTTTTCATTTTTTCAGCAAATGTGTTTAAGCAGCTCCTATGCATCCGGCACAATGATACACTCTGGGAATTCAATGATGAATAAAATCAACATATGATCTTGGCAATGTTCAAATCTACAATCCAGTAGGGGGATGGGGGAATCAGACATCAAACCAATAAACACAGAAGTAACATACATGCCAAAAGTGCCATGCAAGAAAATATGATATGATATGAGAGCAAAAAAAAATATGAAGTTATCGTCTAGATGCAGAAGGCTGGAATTAATAATTAAGCTAGTTTAAAAGATCTTAAATGATAAGGAAATTTACTGTTTCATATGGCTAGAAGTCCCAAGGTTGAGAGGCTCTCGCTGGTAGATTCAGCACCTCAGTGATGTCAGGATAGGCCCGGGGCAGTTGCTGTTACTCCCCCTTCTAGCTCCAGCACACCAACTCTGAACCAAGGTCTGCTCCCCTCCACTGTGGTCCCAGGAGGGCTGGAGCAGCCCTTTTACCACAGATAATCCTGACAAAACCCAATAGTAGCAGAGTGTGTCTCTTTTCAAGAGTGAGCAAATCTTTCTTAGAATCTCCCAGTCAACCTCCTCTCACCTGTCATTAGTCCAAACTGAGTCCCATGTCTACACCCAAACACTAAGCCTGGAAGGAGGGTTACCAACATTGACTTAGGCTCTTCCGAATTTGCCCTTGAACTTTTCAAAATTGCATCCTTTGAGGAGTTGATTCTCAAACAAAAAGGAGAAAGCAATGGATGTTGGGTAGGTAATCTAGAGTCTGCTAGGGGGCTCCAGGATGACTTCTTTGAAAAAAAAAAAAAAAAACATTTAAAACATAGGATGAGTAAGAGTTAGCAAGGGATGAGGAGGAGGATCCTTCAGACAGAGGGAATGACAGGTGTGGTCTGACTGCCACGTGTGAAAAGCATACATGCAATTTCTCATTTACTATATCAATCCCAAGAGATAAGCCAACTTCAGGAAGCAAACTCAGAGTGTTAAGTAACTTGATCAAGTTCACAGAACTAGGAAATTGCAGAGCTGATCTATCTTATTCCAGAGCCTAAATCTTCATTTCTCCTACTAAGAGAGTGAGAAGCCAAAGTCCCCGGGACTAAAGGTCACTGCCTGAGGAACACAGTGTCCTCCAGGACACCTCTGCGAGGTTTCTCTGGGCCTACTGGTGGTGCAGGATGGGTATTCATGAATAAACTCTCTCCTACTGAGTATGCCTCTGCTCCACTGCGTGTCATGGTCTCTGCCAAACACTGTCACCAGAGCACTAGGGTTATTATGGCCTCAAAGCTCAGAGGTAGTACATGGAGACGTGGAGGGTAAAATGCAGGTCTTCGTGCTACATGCATTTCGGGAAAGTATCCAAGCAGCCTTGAATTTTACAAGAATCTCTCGATTTTTCTTACTTTCCCTTTGTCACAGGGACCTGCATCCAAGGGACTGAGCTGGAAGCAGACAACAGTAGTGCTTCCATGCTGAACACAGACTCCCAGGCCCCTGCATGACTAAGTTCTGGTTCAAACTCATCCAGCCTGAATCCTTAAAATATCTCACAGGAGGCTCCATAGTTGTCCTGGCACACAGACTTCCGTCAGGCCACCCCATCACACCAGCCTTCTTGCTCACTGTGTGGAAGCCCCAGCTCAGAGCAATCTCATGCTCAAGCTGAGCTCTCTCTTATGAATCACCAGAAGATCTCCTGAGGATGTGAGAGGGCCAAAACCAACATACAGTTCCTCACCATCTCTTCAGTTTTCCTCTCCTCTCTCCTTTCCTCTTTCATTTGTCTTTTGGCTTATTTATCCTACTGCACTGACCCCACAGGCAGCCGTTTCTGTTGTATTAGGTCTCTGTGCCCTTCATCCATATTAGCTTTGCCAAACCCTGACCCAGGAGCAAACTACCTTTGCCATGGGTGTTCCTGCTCTCCAGGTGCCAGCATCACTAGATACGGTAACCAAATGGGGTCAACTGATTCCACTGCCTTTTTTTTTCTGCCTCCAACCTCCCTGAGGCCAACAATGCCTCTATTCACCTCAAGGCCATTTATTTCTTACATGATGTCTCAGTGATGCTGCAGGATAGTGGCTTTGTCCTTTAGGATCCCATAGGAACATGCTGCCCAGAGTTACGAGTACCTGGTGACTGACTGACGGTCTCTCTTACTGGACTTAAGCACGGGGGCTTGGCGGTGTTGATTCTTATATCTTCAGAATGTACGGAGCTCAAATCTTTAAGATGTAGAAAACAATCCCAAAATTCCACTTTTCAGTCTATTGCCTCGATTTTATAAATACATACATACATACATACATAAAATCTTTTTTAAAAAATTGCTTCCCAGGATACTAGTGACTTGAGAAGGAACCCTGCACTCAGTGCCTCTCCTTCCTTGGTGGAGTTCATTACTGTCATCACGCAATCTTGCAGGCCCAGTTCTGGGGGCAACATTCTCCATTCCAGTCTTGTCTCTTTAAGGGGACAATGGCCCCCACTCTGAATTGACCCATCTCTTGCCCATGTTCTCCTTGAATGTCCTCCCTCCTCCATCCCACTTCCACACATTTTCCATTTTCCCAGGATTCTGCCCTTACTCTCTCCTTCCCTCCCATTCCTACACTCTCTCATTCTCATCATAGCTTCACTCATTACTCTTAGGTGTATGCCTTCAGAACTCCCACAAGACTGCACTTTATGTCAGCCCTTTTTATGGTGTTTGTCACTCTCCACTTTGTATTATTGTTATCTCTCTATATTCCTCATCACCCCAGATTCACTGTAAACACCTAGAAGTGATGGTTCATCTGATTCATCTTTGCTGTGTCTCTCACAGCACCCACAGCAGGAGCAAATCCTAGAGATAGAGTGAGCTTTGACTTATTACCCAGAAGAATTAGTTTTCCACAATTCTATGGAAAGAATCTGAAAGAAGTTCTTGGGTTTCCTTCTGGAATAAAAACAATTGTTTGAAATAATGACCAATTAATTTACAAATTAATAATCTGCCTAATTAACAGTTAAGAGTAAGTTTTACTATAAAAGACCACCATATACATACATTTCGTTTTGCTTTTCTATGCACACACTGAATTTCAGTCCATAGTGTGTTGACTTTCCTAAACAGTGCTTGTTTTTCTAGTTAGGGGTGCTCAATAAATAATACAACCTATGTATATTAATTATGCACTAAATTCACCGTGTTTGGAATCCCACTATCCTGTGTTATTTCAGCCAACATAGACCATCCATCCAATGCTTTGACCTTGCAACTCCTTAGTCCTCAAATCCAATATCCTTCATTTCCAGTCAGCTTCAGCCATCCACACCCAGTCACATCTGGAATCTCCTCTAAAAGCACTGATTCAGATAGTATATGTGCACCTCAGGTCAGCTCAGCCCTGCCTGCCCCCAAGAGTTTAGCCCTTTGCCTTGCTTCTCAGACACAATGGTCATAACAGTGCTTTGTGCTATTCTCATAGTTGTAAAGCTTAGGCCAACACTGCCACTGACCTCAGCCTCCTCTAGAGTGAGAAACAGACCAGCATGGCCTCTGTGTCACCCACTGTAGAGGTAGCCTAAGCTATTCCAACTCTCAGGTCTGACCTGTCTATGCCCACAGAAGCTCCAGCTTCCCTAGCTACTACCTAGAAGGGTCCCAAGACATAGCCTAGAAATATAGTAGAATTACTTCCCTGCGGAGTCAACTTTGACCATTGAGAGACAGGGGCCACAAATAAGCCAACAGATAATTGCTCCCTTCCTGCCCACCCAAGAACTGGTCAGAGATGCAGTAGTTCTGTACTTCTGGCTGCCCTGGTATGACTTAGAGACCAACTTTGTTTTCTAAAGATTCTGTGGACAACATGGTAATGTACCACCTTGAATTCGCCTTTTCTACTTCTCTCCCTCATTTCCCTTTCTCCCTTACTCCTGCTTCCTTAAGATAGCACCCCCTAAGAATTAGCAGTAAGCTTTGCCTCAGGCTCTGTTTTCTAGAGAGAGAACCCAGACTAAGATAAGATGGTACACTCTGTGACCACAGCCTTCCATCCTTCAAGTTTTTTTGCTCAATTTAAAGTGACCTCTAATTCCTTGACTTTATTTCCTCTCTGTCTTTATCCAACTTCTTACTCAGTTTAGTATGCAGTGCTATATACTGAATATATACTAAATATTACTGCATTTCAAACTATATCACAAAGTTATAGTCATTAAAATAGTACAGAATTGACATAAAGACAGACACCTAGATCAATGGAACAAATAGCCCAGAAATAAACCCATGCTTATATGGTCAGTTAATTTACAACCAAGGAGCCAAGAATATACAATGGGGAAAGGATAGTCTCTTCAGTAAATGATGCTGGGGAAAACTGAACAACATGCAAAAGAATGACATTCAAACACTATTTTGCACCACACGCAAAAATTAACTCAAAATGAACTAAAGGCTTGAACATTAGTCCCGAAATGTAAAACTCCTAGAAGAAAACATAAGCAATAAGGTCCTTGACATAGGTCTTGGCAATGGTTTTTTAATCTGGAACCAAAAACAAAAGCAACAAAATCAAAAATAAATAGCTGGTACTACATCAGATTAAAAGGCTTCTGCACAGCAAAGGAAAACCATCAACAAAATAAAAAGGCCACCTAACAAATGGGAGAAAATATTTGCAAATCATATATCTGGTGAGGGGCTGATATGATATCCAAAATATATAAAGAGTTCATACAACTCAAAAACAGAAAAAAGGGGGGCAGAAAATCTGAAAGATGTTTTTCCAAAAAAGACATCCAGATAGCCAAAAGGTACATTAAAAATATGCTCAACATCATTAATCATCAGGGAAATGCAAATCAAAACCACAATAAGATAGAGGTGCCTGGGTGGCAGAGTTGGTTGAGTGTCAGATTCTTGATTTTGGCTCAGGTCCTGCTGTCAGACTTATGAGATTGAGCCCTACATGGAGCTCCATGCACAGCATGGAGTCTGCTTAAGATTCTCCCCCTCTGCCCTCTCCCTTGTACTCATTCTGTCTCCTCTCCCCAATAGACAGATTTTTAAATGAAAAAAAAAAAAACACAATAAGATAACACCTTACACCTGTTAATGCCTATTATCAACAAGACAAGAAACAACAAATGTTGGTGAGGATGTGGAGAAAAGAGAATCCTTGTGCACTGGTGGTGGGAATGTAAATTAGTGTAGCCACTATGGAAAACAGTATCTAGTTTCCTTTAAAAATAAAAAATAGCACTACCATATGATCCAGCAATTTAATTTCACTTCTAGGAATTTTTCCAAAGAAAATGAAAACACTAACTTGAAAAGATATATGCTCCCCCTGCCATGTTCACTGTAGCATTATTTGTGATAACCAAGATATGGAAACAGCCTAAGTATCCATTTATAGTTGAGTGCACAAGGAAACTGTGGTATGTGTATAACACACACACACACACACACACACACACACACACACTGGAATATTATTCAGTCATAAAAAAGAAGGGATCTTCCTTTTGTAATAATGATGGACTTCAAGCACATGCTAAGTGAAGTTAGAGAAAGACATTTAAATACTGTATTATTTCTCATGTGGATGAAAGAAGAAAGAAAGAAAGAAAGAAAGAAAGAAAGAAAGAAAGAAAGAAAGAAAGAAAGAAAGAAAGAAAGAAGAAAGAAAGAAAGAAAGAGAAAGAAAAGAAAGAAGAAAGAAAGAAAGAAAGAAAGAAAGAAGAAAGAAAGAAAGAAAGAAAGAAAGAAAGAAAGAAAGAAAGAAAGAAAGAAAGAAAAGAAGAAAAATCATAGATACAGAGAATAGATAAGTGGTTTCCAGAGGTGACAGGGAAGGGAGTGGGAGAAATAAAAAAATAAATGCAGTCTAACTGTATTTTTTGACACAGCATATATGTGTACATGGATCTATATATTTTTTAAAGTATTCAGTGCATTATTTCACACTCTTGGTAGCTTCCCCTAACAATGCATCCTGCAAAAGCTGGACAAAGCTTCCATCTTGGCAGAAATCCTTTTGTCACCTTCTCTTCCTTATATTTGGACAGTGAGTACAAAAGAAGCAAGACAGATATAGGTCCTGTTCTCATAGAAATCTGGGTCCATGATAGAAGCATTCTAGAGAAATATCTTGCACAATTTACTCAGGTCAAGAATATGCATAACCTAATGATAATTCCACTTCTGAGTATACTAGATATCCCAGAGAAATTCTGACATAGGTCCATATGGAGACACATTCAAGGATATTTATTGAAGCTTCTTTTGTGTTGTTATGGTTAGGGACTAGAAGATTAGGTAGGGGAGGATCCTTCTCTGGGAGGAAAAATATGTAAGTTATTGGTGGATATATGCCATAGAATATTATACAACACTTAGGAGCAACAGATTTGATATTAACAAAGCAAAATGATATGCCTTAAAATATAGTATCTAATGGAAAATGGAAAAAATATAATGAGATGCATGTATATAACAATACCCTTTGCATAAATCAAAATTATACGTAAAATAGAATTACATATATTTTATATATACACATACAAATAGAGATACAAAATTAGGACATTGGTATGTTTGCCTAACGGGAGTGGGAGAAGGGGAATGGGAGTGGAGTATCTGAATAAAGGAAATAGTAAGGGGGAAGAGGAGGGAGGAGAGACAGAGAAAAAGCAAACAAATGCAAGAGACATTTTTCACCATCAACAAATACTATAATGATGATTGGACAGAAGGCTGTAGGTTGGATGTGGAGGACTACGTCTGAGACTTGGTCAGAGACGATCTCTCAGAATAGGGAACCATGTGAGTAAACTCTAAACGATGAAGAAAACCCACATATGGAGATGTAGAGGAAGGACGTGCCAGGCTGAGAGAACCACAAGTGCAATGGCCAGGAGGCCAGAAGGAGCTTGGTGAGTTTTAGAGGCAGAAGGAAGGCTGCTGTGGCTAGAATGTGTGAGCGTGGAAGAACCTGACGCCAGATAGGTCAGTGAGGGTGAATTTATGACCAGATGTAATGAAGAGTCAGGTTTTATGCCACTATAAATTCCTTTTTTTTTTCTTTTTAGATTTTATGTATTTATTCATGAGATACACAAAGAAAATCAGAGACAGAGGCAGAGGGAGAAGCAGGATCCCAAGACCCTGGGATCACGCCCTGAGCCAAAGGCAGACACTTAACCACTGAGCCACCCAGGTGCCCCTCCGCTATAAATTCTTGATACCAGTCTCATCCGGGTAAAAAAGACTCTCCGATAATCCTGCTGAATTTAGCTAGTGAGCCTTCTTTCTAATATAATAAAAATAGCTTATCTTTTCCTCTTTCTTCAAACCTTTATCTCACCACCCTTATTGGTGGTAGTTGGTCTTACTGACTCTTCAGAGAAAGGACAATGATAACAGTGGCTATGGACTGAATTGTGTCCACTGCCTCCAAATTCATATGTTCAAGTCCTAACTCCCAGTACTCTTATGTGTATCTTATATATATATATATAAGAAACTAAAGTTTCTTTCACCTTATTGTGCATAAGTATTTATATATTTTTTTATATTTATACTTATATTTAAGTTTCTCCCACCTTAAGCAAGAGTTTCTCATTTTTTAACATTTTATTTATTCATGAGAGACAGAGAGAGAGGCAGAGACACAGGCAGAAGGAGAAGCAGGCTCTCTGCAGGGAGCACGATGCGGGACTTGATCCCAGAACTCCAGGATCACACTCTGAGCCAAAGGTAGATGCTCAACCACTGAGCCACCCAGGCGTCCCCGCAAGGGCTTCTTCCATTGTATCTTGTACAGCTCCTCCTCAAATTTCCCAACACCCACACTTACTGTCTTTATTTCCTCTGTCATTCCTTTGATTTTTAGTGTACCAGTTTCTTTTTTTTTAATTTTTTAAATTAATTAATTTATTTATGATAGTCAGAGAGAGAGAGAGAGAGGCAGAGACACAGACAGAGGGAGAAGCAGGCCCCATGCACCGGGAGCCCGACGTGGGATTCAATCCCGGGTCTCCAGGATCGCGCCCTGGGCCAAAGGCAGGCGCTAAACCACTGCGCCACCCAGGGATCCCCTAGTGTACCAGTTTCTTAATGCTGCTGTAACAATTACCACAAACTTAGGAGCAACTAACAACACATACTTATTTTCTTAGCATTCTTGAGGTCAGAACTCTTAAGACTGAGCTAAAATCGAAGTGTCATCAGGGCTTCATTCCTTCTGGAGGCTCGAAGGGAGAATCTGTGGCCTTGCTTTTACGAGGCTCCCGGTCCCCTTCTATCTTCAAACCCAGCATCTTAGCATCTTCAAAACTCTCTCTGACTCTGATCCCCTTGCCTCCCTCTTTCACTTATATGGACTCTAGTGACTACACTTGGCCCACCCATGTATTCCAGGGTACCTCCTCATCTCAAAACCCTTAACTTAATCCATCTGCATGCAAAGTTCTTTTTGCCATTTAGGTACAACCTCACAGGTTCTGGAAATTAGGACATGGACTTTTATGGAGGTTGTTATTCTGTCTACCTCACTCAGTAATCTAGTTTCCCACCGCTCTACAAAAAAATACTTTCTCCTAGGTCACTGACAACCTCCATATTTCTAGTTTCCTTAGAAATACATCTGTTTCAGTTGACCTATCAGCAGCACTGCATGCAGCTACTTCATTTCTTCACAGAGCAGCAGCCCCACTGAGCACATATTCTCCATGGTTTCTCTGCTTCTTCACTAGCTGCTCCTTCTCAAGCTCCTTTCCCAATGAGTCTGCCTCTAACCATAAGTGTTCAAAGTCCTTGCTACATCCGGCGAGGTTGTTTTTTCCTCTCTGAGGGTGACCATCCTCTTGAAAGTAACACCCCCTTTGGGGCGTTAAAAATAAAGAAGGAGGAACATAGAGACATCCTTGTTTCAATGCCATCTGCATGATGGCGGCTCCCAAGTTGACATTTCCAAGTCAGGCTTCTCTTCTGTGATCCCAGAACAAATTGTTCATCTGCCTTTTTAATATTCCCAGTCAGGGACCAAGATGCAAGCCACTCAATAACAACATGTCCAAAAGAAGGAAACATCTTTTCCCCAAGAACTAACTGTTCCTTCAGTGTCACTTATATGAATAGCCATTTTCCAGTTAGATTTCTGGTTGGAATTCAAGGAGTCATTCTTATCTCCTTCTTTCCACCAGTTTCCATAAAAACTTCATTCCAAAGTCCTGACATTCTACCACACATGTATCTCTGATATCCATAAGATCCTCTCCATCACCACCACCAGCCTCATTTCTCACCTGGGCTGCTGTGAGAGCTTCCTCACTGTCTCCCTACAGCCACTTCTGTCCCCATCCAGCCCCAGTGCATTATCCACACTGCTGTCTGAGTGATCTTGTTAGAAAAGAAAGCTGACTCTGCCACTTCTCTGCTCAAAGCCCATTAATCTAACAAGCATATAGCCATGGTGCTTTGGGCCGTCATTACTGAGGACCTGTGGAATTATATGGGACCTGGAAAAAAATTATCATCTCCATACCACAAAAGAAAAAGTTACAAGATGTTTAACTGAATACCTATAAATCATATTACGCCAACTAGTACTTCAAGTGTACTTGTGTATTTATATATAATCAACTTTAAATCCAAAAAAAAAGTAATAATTTAGTCATATAGAAACTCAAATTTCTAAATTATAAAAAAAAATCATTCTTTAAAAAAAATTATGCCTGGGGATGCCTGGGTGGCTCAGCAATTGAGCATCTGGCTCAGGCATGATCCTGGGGTCCTGGTATTGAGTTCCACATCGGACTTCTTGTGGAGAGCCTGTTTCTCCCTCTGCCTATGTCTCTGCCTCTCTTTCTCTCTCTCTTTCTTTCTCTCTCTCTCTCTCTCTCTCAAATAAATAAATAAATAAAATTTATTTTAAAAATTATGTCTGCATGTTGAATGGGATGCCTCTATATTTGAATGTGCTTACTATGTTGTGGAGGTAGAGCTTCTGAAAGTCAGAGTGGGTAGGGCCTATAAAAATCCTTAAATAGTTCAGCCTTCAAGACCTTCTTGCTGCTCTTACAATGAAGTCCCAAATCTTTAACATGGCTTTCCAGCACATTAGAGCTACACTTTGTAGCTTGCCTTAGGATATGCCCATGTTGGAGGAATACACTGGGCTCCTAGGAGGCCCAAGACCAGTACTTTTCAAATTACAATGTCCATCTGAACACCGGGGAATCTTGTTACGATGAAGGTTCTGATTCAACAGGCCTGAGAGGGGACTGAGATGTTGCAACGTGTTTTTCACAAGTTCATACTTGTGATACTGCTGCTGCTAGCCCACAAATCTAGTGGCAAGACCCAGAGGGCAGCCCTGCCTCTTTCCATTGGCCACTCCAGTAATGCTAAGAGCTCCATGGGGTCTAAGTTGGCTTGGAGGTTCAATGGCTAGGAGGTACTTGTAATCTGATGGAAAATCTTTATGAGAGACATAGATGATTTTGAGGATTAGAAGATAAGAGACTTGATATCTACAGTATTGAGACTGAGCACATGGGGTGGGATAGCAGGAGAGGCAAACAAATACACTTACCTTTATACGTGCTTGCACTCTGGACATACCCTCACATAGCCTTAGGCTGCCCCCAAGCCTCTTTCCCTAATGTCGGAATCTGGCTGAGACTTGGCCTATATCACAACTTTTATCAAGCCGTTTTATAATCATGTGTTCATGTACCCATTTTAGGATTAAACTATAAATTCCTAGGTGGCCAAGAGGAGTTCTTCTTTTCCATGGTAATCATTCAGTAGATAACAATCAATAAAAGAGTCATGTTAATCCCTATTCAAGTAGAACTAGCCAGAAGGCAACATTGTTCTGGAATGCCAGGAAATAATTCTATCTGCAGGACAACCTGTGTACAGTAACTAGAGATGGGTTAGCTGTTTTGGCACTCAGATGCCATGTACCCAACAAATGGAAATAGCACATAGCAACAGCTCTATAAATGGCAGCCCTAGCTATAAATTTTAAAAGAACTATCTAGCAATAGCTAGGGTAACATAAGCTGTTTGTTAATAGTGGCTGTTTTTTTTTTTTTTTCTTGTTGTCTGGTTTGCCTGTTGTTTATGTTGTTGTTATATAATAATTTGTGTTACAGGTAGTGACAACTTTACCTCCAAAGTAATGAAAGATAAATGAAAATAACTTGAGTGTAATTTTTTTCACTTGATGCTTGTAGAGTATTATGCCCTGTAGATATGGGCTATTATTTGCCCATCCTGGCATTTAAGTAGCAGAAACCTGGCTTGAACTATTTATCTTTTCACATAGCCATTCAAGGGAAACTAAATCCATTAGGACCTCTCTGGAGATAGAAAGTTGCCATTTCCCAAACCCAGATGGTTTATAACTGATTCTTCCTCCCAGAAAGCCCTCCGGATACCAAAGATTTCATTTAATCAGTCAGCAATGATATTTCCCTGAAATAAGAGTAATTGAAAATCCTGTTTAGTTTCAGTTCTTCAATGGTGCAAATTGTTTTTCAGATTTTGCTCAGTCTATATAAACAGTGTACCATTAAGTGAGCCCATTTAATGCCACAATGCCAGGCAGAACCATCTGCTCAAAGACAGAAAATAATAAATCAAATCTGGGCTTTTACATAGCCAGAATGTTGCATGAAGAAGCCAGTAAAACACAACTACGTGGTCTTCTGTCTTAGCACATTGTCAGATGTCACTGTTTATGTCATGATCTTATCAGTGGGGATAATGATTAATTAACCTAATCTACATGGTCCTCTCCTTTTCTCTGACCACGCTGATACTGGCTTTGCAGTTTATACATCCAGCTTCCCTTTGAAGACCTAATCGGGAGTAAATTACCAACTTAATTGTCAGTGTGGTCCATTTAAAACAAGTACTTATGTTAATGAAGCATAATAAAAGTTTTATGCATAGTTTGTTCTGATCTCTAGTCATTTCATATTATAAAAGCCAAGGTTCAAAGACTATTCATCAGAGG
Organism: Canis aureus; assembly: GCF_053574225.1. Classification (NCBI taxonomy): domain Eukaryota; kingdom Metazoa; phylum Chordata; class Mammalia; order Carnivora; family Canidae; genus Canis; species Canis aureus. The sequence goes on from NC_135643.1 coordinate 5,661,289, forward strand.
CTTGCCACAGATTACACAACATCTTCTAGGCTGTGTATTTACAAATATTCACAGAGTGTACCTAACACAGAATTGGGTGATCAATAAATATTTCCTGAGTAGATGTATAAATGTTCTTGGGTTACTTAGCTATAAGAAGAGAGGTGAACATAACCTTGTTTTTGACAATTTAATAAAAGTGAAAATGTTTGAAGATCATTTTTATGAATTAAAATATAAAATTTAATAAAAATTTATTATTAAAGATTCTGCAGCTGTGATTGACTTCTTGTATTCTCCCCCATTAGTGAATGGCTACTTTACTGAGAGAACATTTCAGAAATTACATCATTAGCACACTCTCTAGCAGGTGATTGTAATGATTTTACCTTGAACAGATTTTATGTGGGAGTTGAGGTCCCACAGTGTTGAGAGAAGAATCTTTTGAGAGGGCAGCCTGGGTGGCTCAGCGGTTTAGTGCCACCTTTGGCCCAGGGTGTGATCCTGGAGACCCGGGATCGAGTCCTACATCAGGCTCCATGCAGGGAGCCTGCTTCTCCCTCTGCCTGTGTCTCTGCCTTTCTCTCTCTTTCTCTCCCTGTGTCTCTCATGAATAAATAAATAAAATCTTTAAAAAAAAAAAGAATCTTTTGAGAGATTTGCACTAGGGAGAATGGACACCAGGGTTTGGGCTCAGGCCAGACATATCCAGTTCCAATTGCAGATTTGTAGAGAAGCAGACCACAGTTGGCCTTGTGGAGGGAGTACGTTCAGAGAAATAAGGTAAGGAGGAGAGTGGAACTCCTAAATTATGTAAGTGATGCACTTTCTGCCTCTACACCCCACTTACCCACCAGAGGTGCTAGAGGCTGTGGGAAGCTAGGCTCTGTGGTCACTCTGAGTTTCATGAAGTATGGTATCTATAGTAGTTTCTGAGGGCTGCCATAACAAACTACCACAAACCCAGAGTGTTATACCATAGAAACATGTTGTCTCACTCTCCTGGAGGCTAGAGGTCTGAAGTCAAAATGTCAGCAGTTCCATGCTCCCTCCCAAACTCGAAAAGGAGAATCCTTTGTCCCTTCTGAAGGTGGCCATCAATTCTTGGTATTCCTTGACTTGTAGCTATAGCTCTTCAATTTCTGCCTTTATTATCACATAGCATTCTTCCTGTGTGACTGTTGTCCAAATGTTCCTTCTTCATAAGGACACCAACCACTAGAGTAGAGCCCAGCCTGATGACCTCCTTTTAACTTAATCCCATCTGCAAACACCAATTTGCAAATAAGGTCACACTCACAGGTACCAGGGGTTAGGACTTTAAGGTATTTCTTTCAGTGAAGGACAACTCAACTCCTAACAGTATCCTTGGCTAATTAATTTTGGAGTTAAATATAACAGTGGGTGTGTGCTGGTGGGGTGGAAGCGAGGCAGAGTCACTCCTCCCCTGCTGTCCAAAACCTACCTGAAATAACACAAGATCATAAAACCAATATATCAGAGTGGCTTTGAATCGCAATTAAGGTATCATTTGTGAAGTGAGAAGTAATTTGCTATGTCTAGAAAATAAGCATGGGCCAAATTAGGGATCATGAAGGAATTTGTACATGGCCATTTAAGCAATGAGGTGTTATTGATGTTTCTAACTCACAAAGCAGTAATATTCAACTTGTGTCATAGAGAAGGTGATCTGTCAAGAATGTGAGTGACAAAATGGTCCAGGAAAATGTAAAGCCAGAAAGAGCAGTTAGGATATCACCACAAGAGTCTGGAGAAACAAGCTGGCTGGCAAGGGCTAGAGATATGTGTGTGTGTAGGGCAGTAAACTAGTATGCTGGACAAAACAGTGACCCCAAAGAGGAGGGAAGGAGAATGGTTAGGAACATTCTAAGTGACTTATTATATCTGACTAGTAAGAAAGACAGAGGGATTGAGCAGAAGGGTATTATACTATATGTTGGCAAATTGAATTTAAATAAAATATTTTTAAAAAAAGACAGAGGTGATATTAACTGTGGCCCAATGAACTCAATTAAGTGGGTGGGATGTGTCACCGTTAATTGAAACAAGAAGCATAGGAAAACAATGCAGACTATTCAAAGGGGTGAAGAAATTAGAATATAGAAGATGCTATATAGAGATAACAAAGACGTAAGTGTTATTAAACAGGAAAAACTGTGTTTGTCTGTTATGTAAGGACATTAAGATGCACTGTCTTCTACTCCTAAGGCTTGCAATGACCCCACACGAAAAGTGTCCCAAAGAACTGATTTTTCCTCTTTACTGTTAACTCGCTCTACTTCCCCACAACCAGTCCTGTTTTCTCTACCTTAGTGGGTGACACCATGATTTACCTGTCTTTTGACTCATTAATCTGGAAGTTTCCCAATGCCTCTCTCTTCCCAAACTCTCATTTTCTAGTCATCAAGTCTTGTCCATTCTGTCTTGTAAATCTCTTGAATCGACCCTGCTCCTCTATTTCCATGGTCTCTGCTTTATTGAAGGCTCTAGCCTTCTCTCATCTGTTCTATTACGAGAGTATCTTACCAAGTCAATCCCCAGTGCACTTGAACTCATTCCAACTCTACAGCCAAAGTGATCTTTGCACAATGAGAGTCTGATCATATTGCTCTAAGATAGCTTATCCATGCTAAGACCTGTCCCTCCCCCTGCCTCATGCTGCCTGTCAGCTAAAGTCCAAACTCCATATGACCTACAGAGTCTTGTATATTATTGCCCTTGTTTATCTCTAGACTTTTGCTGTATTGCCCACCTTCTCAGGACATCTTAGCACATTTAAGGATTTTGGAGCTTCTAATTTCTGAATACCTCTTGTTTCTTCTTTGCATCATGTTTCCTCCACCTGCTCCCCTGGTCTCACGGCCCCTTTCATGTTCTCCTTGATGCTTCTGTGCACAAAAATAATCATCCTTTGTCTCACCTACCTTTGTACCATGACATACTTCCCCTGTTACACTTATTAACACTATGTGCCATTTTTGATGCAGCTGACTCCCCAACATCACCAGCAACCTCCTTGACGGCAGGACACCCAAATTCCTTCCCATAAGCAAACAGAGCACCTATTCTATTTTTGCACTATGTTTTTGCTTAAGATCCAAAGATGAATGGATTGCTCTTCTTGAGTTTATGAAACCTGTGAACCGAAGAATTGGATTATTCAGACAATGCAAAGGAGCTTATAGCCTCATAGGAGAGTCAAGGTAAATGAAAATGTAAAAAAGAAAGAATCAGTTGGTACAGTAAAAAATGAATCATCACAGGTCAGAATTTTAATGTGTCTGGTTAAAAGCTACCTCAAGACATTCAGGCCAGAGTAGCTACAGCAGTATCTTTAAAGCAAACCATACAGATCAAAACAGAACAAAGTGAGTGTGAATTTCCAAATATAAAAAAGATGACATTTTTTACTTCTTTTGAAGAAGAAGTCAGTAGACCGATACATTGCTTTGGCATTTTATTTGCACCAAATAAAGCAACTCTCAACTCTGCTTTTCTCCAGTCAAAATAGAGAAGTGGTATAAAAGCAAATATATTTTAACTAATAGTAAAGTAGGTAAGCTATCCATTTTCTGATCAGAATTGACCTCTAGGGGGACACCTGGGTGGCTCAGTGGTTAAGCGTCTGCCTTCGGCTCAGGGCATGATCCTGGGGTCCTGGGATTGAGTCCCGCCTCAGGCTCCCCATGGGGAGCCCACCTCTCCTTCTGCCTATGTCTCTGCCTCTCTCTGCGTCTCTCATGAATAAATAAAAATCTTAAAAAAGAACTCACCTCTAGGGATATGCAACTTGACCTGTGACTGATAGTAAACTTTTTCCCACTGCCATCCATACCTACAATCCACCACATACATTTCTCACTGGGGTTAGTGCAGTCACAGCCAAAGTGAACTCACCCACCTCCCCTCCTGCTCTCCAAGAAAGTATAATCTTCTTAGTCTGTTCTCTACATGGCAGTAGATTATTCTTAATAGATGTTTCACTTTCTGCTTAAAATTTTTCAATGGTTTCCCAATTCATTAGATAAAATCCAGACTTCTCTCCCGATCATGAAGGCCTGCATGATCTGGCTGCTATCTCATGGTGCTCATTACCTGCTGATCACTGGACTTCCATTAAGATGTCTGCCCTGTCATGTCAAGATCTTTCCACCCCGAGGACTTTGCTCTTCCTGTTACCTCTGCCTGGAACTGTTCTACCTCTTCTTCAAATGACAGGTTCTTTCATCTTTAGAACTCAGCTTAAATATCACCCTCTCTTGGAGACCTTATCAGCACTTGGCCTCTAAAGATGGCCCTACTCTTGTCCTTTCCTCTGCTCATTTGTTTTTATAGCATTAATTTTGTTTAATTTTTAGTCTTTGTTTATGTTTAATTAATTAGCTGATTGGTCATTTGAGCTCTCGCTCATTCTAGAAAAGGAGTTCCATAAAGAAAGGGACATCTCTGACTCATTCATTTTTGTATTTCCAGTGCCTAGCACATTAACTGGTTCATAATAAGCCATTCAATACATGTTTATTGAATGATCCTTTATTGCTCATTTTATGTTATATTCATAGAAATTTTTATAATTATATTTTTATGGGCATTTTTATTGACTCAATATCTTCTTCTTTGCTAAGGTTTTAGGAAAGTAAAAATCAAGTCCATTTTGTTTGCTGTTGTATTACTGGAACCTTGCAAGTAATAAGGTCCTTAATATCCATTTATTCAATAAATGAATGTATTAAATAATTATTAACCAATGGAGACATTTAAAGGGTAATATTAAAGTATCCCCCAAAAAAGTGTCCAGACAATCCATTGTGTTAAAACAACACAAATGAACTCTACTCTCATTAATAATCTTAAAAATTAAAATCTAATAACCAGCCTATTAGAGATATCACTTTCTCTTTTAGATCAGTCGGCCAGTCTTGTATGTTAGCCTCTGTTTGAAACAAACTACTTGTTTATAGGGATACAATGTACTCAAAAGCATCTATGATGTATAACAACCTAGTCCTTATTATTTGGTTATTGGTCTCAGGATAATTTTGTGGGTTTTGATGTTGTTGTTGTTGTTGTTGTTGTTTTTCCCCCCTTAAATAGTTGTTTATTGGCAGTGGGCTGGAAAGAGCAACGGAGTTAGCATATACAGACAACACCACACACCAATGTCACATGAGAGGCCAAAGTGATGGGAAAGAGCAGGCTGGAGCCCCAGGTGAGGCCCTCTCTTCAAGAGTGAATGTGGGAGAAGGCGGGGGCTGGAGTGTTGAGGGGGCAGCCTTCGAACATCTCCGTTTAGTAGGCATGGTTAGAGATGAAGAGGGACTCGCTGGCTACAGTCCCAGCCTGACCACTTGGGGTGTACTTTCCTTGACAGGCGAGGCTGTTAGCCAGGGCTCGCTTGATACACTCTTCTGGCCTCAGGATAATTTTGATAGAAAGTTCTAGTGTAGAGGTTTCCAGAATTGATACTGAAGCATAATCTTGACCCACACTTCTGCTGTGTGGAAGTTTTAATGCCATAGTGTCAAATGACTATTGTGGTAGGTGGGTGGCAAAAATGGCCACAAAACCCTGTATCTCCTTCCACTAAGAAGAGGAATCTATTTTCTTAATTATTGAGTCTCTGTTGGCCTTAAGACTCGTTTTAATCAACTGAATGTGGCAAAAGCAATATTGTACTGGTTCTAAGTCTCAGCTTCAAGAAACTTTACACCTTCTGCTTTGGCTTCTTAGAAATCTGCAAATGCCATGTGAACTAACTTGGCTAACTAGCCTGCTGGAGGCTGAAAGAACCCACAGACACCCCAGTTCTTTAAGACATCCCTGCTGAATCCGTCATAATCTGCCAGCCTGACCAAACTGCAAGTTGCCTGCAGATACATAAGGGAGCCCAATTCTATTAGTTTGCTGGGGCTGCTGTAATACCACACAGACTGGCTGGCTTAAACAACAGAAATTTATTTGCTCAAAGTTCTGGAGAATAAGTCTGAAATCAAAGTGTTAGCAGGACTAGCTCTTTTTGAGAGCTATAAGGGAAGAATCTGTCATCCCATGCTTCCCTCCTTGGCTTACAGACAGCTGTCTTCATGTCCACATGGTGTCCTCCCTATATTCTGCATCACCTTCTCTCTGTACATGGCTGTGTCCAAATTTCCTCTTTTTATAAGGACACAAATCATATTAGATTAGGGCCCATCCTAATGACTTCATTTTACCTTAACTATATCTGTAAAGATCCTGTCTCCAAAGACAATAACATTCTGAGGTACTGAGGGGTTAGGACTTCCACATATGAATTTGAGGAAATGAGGTTGAGGGGGCAGATAACACAATTCAGCTCATAACACCAACCAATATCAGCAAATCTGCCTAGCCCAAATTGCTGACCTACAAAACAGAGAGATAAATGGCTGTTGTTTTAAGTTACTAAGTTCTTTTTTTTTTTTTAAGATTTTAAAAAATTTATTTATTCATGAGAGACACAGAGCAAAAGAGGCAGAGACATAGGCAGAGGGAGAAGCAGGCTCCCTCTGGGGAGCCTGATGAGGGACTTGATCCCAGTACCCCAGGATCACAACCTGAGCCAAAGACAGATGACCAACTGCTGAGCCACCCAGGTGTCCCTCTATGGTGTCTTTTATAAAAGGGAACTAATCCCATTCATGAGGGCTCCCCACTCTAATCTATTCATGTCCCAAAGACCCTACTTCCTAATGCCATCACTTGGAGATCAGATTTCAACATGTAGATTTTGGAAGGGACACAAACTTTCAACCTAGAGCAGCAGGAGCTGCTAAATACTAAGTGAATTACAAGAGCTGTGCTGCTTACGTGGAAAACTTGCTGTGACAAACATTCACTGAAAACATACACAGTCTCTCTAGCATCCCAAGGATAGGCTAGATGTCATTTACCACAACTATTTAATTTTTTTTTCTGTCAGATTATCCTTTGGGAAGTCCAATAGCAGTGATCACACTATCAACTCAAACTCAAATTTAGTACTTTCCAGTCAATATTTCTATCAAAGCTATGTTCTTCAAAGTATGTTCTTGTCCAATTTTAACCGGATCTATTTTCTGAAAAATCAAATCAAGCATACGTCATAGGACCCTCACCTACGTAGAATCCATGGTTTATTTACTTTTATGTGTAATGTAACTCTAAATACCAATATGTTTACCAGAATAAACTTAGTCTTGCAAAATTAAATTTCATTCTTATCAGAAACATTTCCCCAAATTGAATAAATATTAAAATGAGCAATTCTACTTTTTGGCAGAGAGTATTAAATGTGTGTTTGGTCATCAAATTGACTTGGTATCCCAAAGAATATCCTAATGTTTTTGGCAATGTCTCAAAGCTCTTATGAATCTCCCAGCCAACTATTGCTTAGGAGGGCAGTTTCCTCACGTAGCAGGAAGTTTTTCTAGTTAATTCACCTTAGAATCCCATACTGACCTCTTTTAATTTTTCCTACATATTTAAGCACAGCTAAAATTGTTACCAAGAGATGTTCTAGAAGTCCTATATGGTTAAGTAGCCTTATTACTCTCATGTTGGGAAACTGATAATTTATTAATCTAATTTTAACTAGATTAAAATCCTAAAATCCTACCATGCATATTACACATCTTATTGCCCAATTTTATTGGAAGAATAAAGAATTTAACAACTGTATATGGAAAATGCTGAGAATTGAATGTTTTGCTTTGGAGAGACCACTACTCCTGTTCTTAAATGCAGTTTAAACCCAAGTCAATGTTATATGCAATTTAACTTCTACTCTGAAAAAAATTGTTTAGAGAACTTAGTTTCTTTGGAATTCTTCACCAAAAATCATGAGCCATCCCAGTCTCAGAAGCACCACTGTGAGACCCCTGGATGGCTCAGTTGATTAAGTGTTGGACTCTTGATCTCAGCTCAGGTCTTGATCTCAGGGTTGTGAATTCAAGCACTGCATTAGGCTCCAACCTTGGGATGTGGAGCCTACTCAAAAAAAAAAAAAAAAAAAAAAAAGGTACCACTGTGTTCCCACTACCACAGGTTCTCACTGTACTGAGGGCTAGTTACTGTTTTGCTTCAAAGTGTCAACATTTTCCCTGTGGTTGTCTGAGTAGATGGTTAAGTTTTGCCACTCCTTGAAATTCACACTGCATTCCTTTTTGCCTTGGCTGTAACTGGGTATCTGCCATTTCCGATGTTCCAGGAAGCCTGCTTTTTACTGGTCTCTATTTCAGTTTGTTAATGTGCAAAATTTATCTGGTTTATGGACATAGATTAAGTCCTAGATAATGTCATCTCTGTTTGCAAATTGACTATACCAAATAAGAGCCTAACATCCGTATTAGACTGCCCAGAAACCTTTTGGTGCTCTGACCTTTTATTTCCATAGTCTGTCACTGGGATAAATTGGCTTGGCATCTAATCACCACTTCTTTGATTCAGGACCTCTTTCTTTCATCTCTGGCAGTGTAATAACTTGTCAACCATTTTCTTCCTCCATCCTTCCTTCCTGTATTTTTATCTTCACATGTTTGAGGGCATGAGAGTTCTCAGTTTCACTTTGCTTTCTTTCTCACCCTGGACATGTTCTAGTTCCTTCAGGGGTCTCTTTCACAATCTAATTTTCTTGACTTTGCCAAAACCAACAAGGAAGCATTTCCTAAACAGAAAGTCTATGTGCCAGATCATATTAGACAATTTTTGTTCTCCAGATTTTTCAAACTTGAAGAGACATTGATGTCTATATTCTTGCAAAAATTACCATTGGAATCCTTCTTTTCAAGGCTTCTGACAGCCTCTCACGTTCATAAAACACTTAACAAATTTTTGCACTTAACAAATTTTCTAGAGATCTGCAGAGAGATGTTTCTCTGTCCAGGAATATCAGCTTGTTAAAAAAACAGACAAACAAATAGAACGTATGTCCAAAAAACAGCAGCCAGAATTGTTCCTTTACACACTTCTGCTTTTCTATTTCAAAAATAGCCTTCTGAGTTTGTGATCACTGTGACTCTAGGGGCCAGAACACAGAACGTCAATCCAAGTAAATCATTTTGACTGTTTTTTAATGATAAATGTAACTCATGTCAGCTAAACTAATTGGTCATTGAGATAGACAGAACAATATTAAAGTAGGTTTTGTTATGGGACCACCCTTTGGGACATCAGATACCATCTATGACCACCTGTACTGTCAGACATGTGAAGAGCACTAAATATTTGATTACTCTAAAAACCTTTTTGGGTGTCAGATATTCTGAAAAATTCAGACAAATCAGTGGTTTTAGGGTTTTTAACAAGCAGAAAGTAAAAATACTTAGGTGACTGGGATGTATTCCTAGAACCAACAACAGAGGGAATCATTATTTATTGGGCATTTACTTTGGGGGACACACTTACAAAAGGATCTCTTCGTTCCTCACAATAATCTTTTAAGTAAGTATTATATCTCTATTTTATAATTGGGAGAAACCAAGGCCTAAAGATGTTAAGCTACTTGCCTAAGGTCATGCCTTGCTGGTGTGCTGGTATGCTGGAGCCGGGACTGCAAACAGGTCTTGTTCCAAAGATCATGCCTATTCCCTTCTACTCACATGGCTTCCTAAGAAGGAGAAATAAAGAGAAAAGGCAAGAAGGTAGGATTGATCTATCTTCATCATACTTCCATGATTTATAGCCCATGTGGACTAGGCCCCTAGGAAAACAACATATGTGTTGTGTAAGACAGCAAATCATGAACATGGAGACACTGAATGTATATGTTTTCCACACATGTAAATGATAACTGAAAAAATAACACCAAAATCTAAGTACATTGTTTAGGATCAAGTAATATGAATCAAGGACCCTGAGCACATGCTTTCATCTGCACAGACCATCAGAGACACAATGTAGTGGTTAAAAGCAGGGGTGTCTGGAGCCAGACTGTCCCTGGCAAGTCCCCCTATTCCTCTTACCAGATGTACAGTTATGGGCAAGTTACTTAGCCTCCTTATGCTAAAGTTTCCTCATTCATAAAATGGGGGTGGTTTCAAAGAACAGCTTATCTTTGGGGGTTATAAGAATTAAAGGAGCAACATACAAACAGTAAGCACTTGAAGCACATTACCTCCTGTTTTCTTGTGCTTTGAATCTCAAAAATTCTATGAATCCTTGTCATAACATTGGCCATCACAACCGATGGTAGTATCATTAGACTGTCTTAGGAGTTCCTGAGATATTTCATAGAGTTCCCAGGAACACAATCTATTTCAGAAACAATGAGTAGAAAGCCAGTATAAAGCAGTGGTTGAGTCAGCAGGCCATCAAGCCATTTGTTCCTACGAGCCAGTGTTGGAACCCTGATTCTATACACAGTAAAAAAAAAAAAAAAAAAAGGCAGGGGGGACACCTGGGTGGCTTACTGGTTGAGCATCTGCCTCTGGCTCAGGGTGTGATCCTGGAGTCCCGGGATGGAGTCCCACATCAGGCTCCTTGCAGGGAGCCTGCTTCTCCTTCTGCCTATGTCTCTGCCTCTCTCTCTCTCTCTCTCTGTGTGTGTCTCATGAATAAGTCAATAAAATCTCTAAAAAAGAAAAAAAAAACCAACCAGGGTAACCCAGGTGGGCATTTTTCCATATCTGGATAATGGAAGAATACTAACTACCTCACAGATTAGGAATTCCTTTGCTTCGTATATTTGAGTTCATTTACTCAGATCTTATATTGATAATGTCTTCAATTTGTGTGATACGTTTCAGCTTACTTAGCACTTCACATCTATTTCATCCATAAAACAACTTTGCAAGACAGATGTTATTCCCCTGAGATTGCAGAGAAAAGCAGAGAGATTTACCCAAGATCACAAAGTTGCTAAGTAACTGAGCTAGAACTTGAAGCCAGTTCTCCGGAGTAAAGGCTTCTATACGAGTTTTTCATGTTCCCCTACTTTATTCTGAATGTTCTCAGGAGAATTTTTTAAGGATATGTAGTCCAGGAGTTACACATGTCTCCACCAAATATGTTGATGTAACGTTGTTGAAAGTGAAGCAAGGAAAGAAAGCCTTTCCTAAAAGCAAATAGATAGTTTCAGAGTAAAGGAGAAAGAAACATGACGATGTGCTTCATCTTTTGTAAAAATCTTTCATTCGCAGTTCCCCAGTCAGTAAGAATCATATGACAGATTGTTTACAGAGTTCCCATTGAGACTTGCGAACCCAGAAAAGGCCAGAAAATCAAAAGAGCAAAGTCTTTATATTTTATGTTTTCATTTATTTTTTAAAGTATATTGTTTTCATATGCATACAAATATGAACATTGAGAAACCATTTGAAAATCCAGCAGAAAGATTATTAAATTACAAAAAAGACAGTTGATAAGGTTGTGTAGATAATTACTATGATTTTTTTTTTCTCTTTTGCCCTAATCCACTGTCAATAACTTATTCCAGTGGTAGAAACTGACATTTACTTTCTTACCTTTTTTAAACTCCTGGGTTTCGGCTAAAGTTCAGTTTCCAGGAAATCTCTCCCCATTTGGGGTCACTGTACCACAGCCTCAAATTCCGCCTGAGGCCCTTGCCCATGTACACAGTCGTACAACCCATCGTCTGTTCAGGCTGGTTTAGTGGACAGTGCCCATGTGACAAAATTATATACTTCGGAAAGGAGCTGGAATGAAAGAGAACAGATATTACCCACTCAGGGATGGGGTTTAGTGTAGGAAACCAAGGACGCTCACTGGCCATAATCACCAGCTTTGCCAGCAGGCTCAAATTTTTACAATTTGGTCTCTTGGATCTGCCATGCTCCTTTTTAAAGAGTGCGGAGATACAGAAAGCCTAAAACCAAGTCTTTTTATCCAGGAAGGCAGGCCTGCTGATTTTCACAGAGAAGTCTAAACAGAGAGGTAGAAGATCAGCATATTCTAACAACCACTTACTCATTGATAGAGAACAAACAAGGGGGAAGTACAGGTCAAAAATAAATTCCTTAATAAGCCAAAAAGGACAGAAAAAATAAAACTGTGTATCAGGGATACAGAGATTCACTTTTGGTTAATGACACTAACAGGAATGACTACATTTCTTTCCCCTAAATGATGCAGCTGAATGCCCGGATGTTTGTACTTCGTCCGATATCACACATTCTGCTTTCCAAAGAGACCCCCTGTAACTTAGAAAATCAGGACTTTCTGCTCTTCATTGTGACTGTTTTGTGAGCTTGTTTATCAGCTACACAGATGTGCTGCAAGGCCTTTCATCAGCTTGGGACCACAAGTGAGTGTGTGGTGCAAAAAATACCTCACCATGCAATTTAACAGATTCCAAAAAAAGGAACAAAAATCCTGAGAGAAGGCATTCATAACAGTAAAAATTATGGTTGGTGAAACTTGGTTGAATTGGCTGAGGAATTCTTCATCTTTCTAAAAAGATTTGCCTCGTGTATTGGGGTTAAGTTCAGCCCTCAAAGGGCCTATTTGAAATCATGCTGTTCTTGCATCTGGCTGAGGACATTCTACCCCAAATTAACCACACACAAATGCCACTTTTAGTCTTTCAACATTTGCTGCAGACAAGGATTCACATCCTTTGAAGCACAACTCTTTAAGTTGCAATATAGCCAATGTGCATTGGGATACTCATTGTGTTTTAAATGAATATTCTGCTTAGATAAAATATTACCCATAATCAATATTTTTCAGCCCTTATTTCTTGAAAACCATGCTAATATGCATTATATTAGTTATCCCAGCTTTAGAAATCAGAGTATACTGAATGTAATATAATTATTTCTTAATACTAACCTGAAGGCAGTGTAATATATTAAGTAGTTTTTAAAATATCCTTCTGAATCTGTAATCACTAGGACTCCAGGGTCTGGGAAATAGAATATAAATAAGTAAATATCTGACTAAGGAATCCTGCCTCCAAAATTGCTTTTGATGGCTTTAAATATCTAGATATGTTTTCAGGTTCCATTATGATTATTAAATATATATATCCTAAGTGATGTTGAAGAAGATGATGACTTCTACCAACCTAAGTCCATATTCTAAAAGATCTACTTGTAAAAATGGCATGATTTATGTATATAGCAGTATTATTCATAATAGCTGGAAGATGGAAGCAGCCTAAGGATCTGTCAACAGATGCCTGGATAAACAAAATGTGGTATATACATACAAGGGAATAATACTCAGCTTATTCATACAATGGCATGTTATCTAGCTTTAAAAAGGAAGGAAACCCTGTCACATGCTACAACATAGATGAACCATGAGGATAGTAGGCTAAACCAAATAAACCCTACTCATGAGGAGACAAATACTATATAATTCTACTTATATGAAAACCTAGAGTAGTCAAATTCATAGAAAGAGAAAGTAGAATGACGACTGCCAAGAGTGGGGGCAGGGGGTTGATGAGGAATTACTGTTTAATGGATATACAGAGTTTCAGGAAATTGGTTGCACAAAAATGAGATTCATTGTTACAATCAATGATTCAATGCTTTTTTACAATTTTAGCACAGCCTGTATTCCAGCCATCTATCTTCATTATAGCCCTACTAAACTCTTTACTCCTTCACATTTCCATGATTTTATGAATACTACTCTCAGTCTAAGTACAACACTGTCCAAAAGAACCTTTTTCTGTTGATGGAAATGTTCTATATCTGCATGGTCCAGTACAGTTGCCACCAGCCACAGGTGACTAGAGACTGATCCATTGGATGTCATAGGTCTGGAATGTTCTTCTCTATTTCCAAATCTGCTGCAGCTCTACTCCCTTCCTTTCCATGTAGTGAATACTGTAGTGAATACTGTCAGTGTTGCATGCAGAGCCTCTCAGATCCCTTTTATTGCTTCTGTGTGCCTTTCTTGGACTCTCAGTTTTTACTTCTAATAGCCTGTACCTATGAGTCTTGAGAGACTATCCTGAAAGTGCTGGAGCCATTGTTCATTCTGTGTGGAGAGAGCCCTGGAGTTTAGATCCTGCCCTACCTCCTCACCCCCACCCCAGGGCAGCCCTCAGTCCCTGAAAGACCAGTATAAAAGCATGAATACTCAGCTTTCTTTGATTCGGGCCCATTCTGAAGTAGAACTCACACTCCTAAGTTCTCCACAGTATTAGGTTGAAGCTACTTCTGGAGGATTTGGAAACCTCGCCCTTATGCTTAGCTCCTTTTCCTCCCTTGTCTGCTTCCTTACTAGTTTCTCCTGAGATCACTGCCTTCATAAATCACTTACACATGAATCCTCATATCAGCATCTGTGTCTAGGAAATTTGAGGATAAACTGAAATGCTGATTCCTCTGTGAAAGCTTTCCCCAGTCATCAATCAAAATTAATCTCAGAGTCCTATAAACTGCCAGGGCACTTTCTTTACATTTCTACTCTAACACCAAGTAATTGTTAATTACATTCATAACTGGGGCCCCAACTAGAATGTGAGCTATTCATAGGTAGAGATCATGTCATATTCATCCTCATATCCTCTTTTTCAATGTCTTGTGTGTTATAAGTTCTATAAAATGTTCATTGAATTTATTTGAATATGAAGGAAAATGTGGACATCATGGCTTTTCATCATTTTTAATAAAAATATTTAATGATTTGAGGTTATTAAAGTTATAGGAAAGAGTGTCTGTTGCCAAAAGATATTTATTCAATGTACTATAGATTTTTTCCCCATACTCAGTGATGATGGCTAGCAGTTCTTTAATTTGAAAGAGATTAATATAAAAAGATGGCCTACCAAAAAATGGCTCATAAACTCATTGACAGTGACAATACTTCCTGCTTTTTATGAGTTCTTCAGACTTTAGAGTCTTTAGAAATTCAACTGGGAATAATTCAGATATATCACTGAGCTGAATCAGGGCAGCACACACAGTAGAAAGGAAAAGCCGCATCTTTCCCATCTTTTGATGATTACAAGTTAATAAAACATGGACCAAATTGAATATCTTGTAGCTATTTAAAAACATATAACTGAAGATACTCAATAATATTTATCAAGTGGACAAATAATGTTTAATGCCAAAAAAAGTAGACCCCAGAGTAGTATATATTTCTAAAAATGAAATATATATGCATATAGGAAATAAAAAACAGAAAAAAATTGTACCAAAATGTTAGAAATGGTTAGCTCTGAATAGTGTCATTTAAGGTGGTTTCTTTTTCTTTCTTCATTCTTCTTTTATTTTTCCACATTTTTTAGTTTATTTATTTATTATTTGTTTAAATAATCTCTACACCCAATGTGGGGCTTGAACTCACAACACCAAGATCAGAGTTCCATGCTCTACCAACTGAGCCAGCTAGGTACCCCAATTTTCCATATTTTCTACAGTGAGTATGTACAATTTTGAAATAAGAAACCAAGTACATTTTTTAAAGCCTCTAGTTACAGTCACATCTTTCCTATCCTGTATACTCCAAATATTGGTAATAATAATTGAATAAAAATGCAGGCTTACATACAGCAGAATAAAAATTATAACAGTTGTGCTCATTGAGAATTATTTACAATTCAACCAATTGCAGAGTAACCTGCTTGTGAGAGCTTGATCCTCTGAGTCGGGCAAACTCATAATGACTTGTTTTGATAGCGATGTAACCCCTCACAAACCACAGGGAGCCCATTCCACTAACTGCATTCTTTCCTTACGTACTTTCATGTAGGTATGTATTATACATGCAAAGCCTATGTCCTTGCAACAGAATGCACCAATTTAAACATTTGAACATTTTGTTAGCAATTCAGATGCATCACGGTTAGTTTGATTATGTTGAAAAGTAACAGGTTAATTTGACTTAAAGAACTTAACTGACCATACTATGCCTTAGGCAACTATTTTTTAAATGGACTAAAATGATTAACTCAGAATAAATCGCTCAAAGAATTCCTATTGATCAAAAAAAAAAAAAAAAAAAAAAAAAAAAAAGAATTCCTATTGATCAAACTGTTCAGATTCTTCAAGGAAATATCTGAATTTTTCCCTTTGAAATTCTCCTTTGGCAATAAAATTATGAAAAGAAACCTGACCTTAACTTCACTGTATGGAGAGGAAGATGATCTAGAAGTCACAAAGCTTTTAAGTAAGTGTGGTATTAGATTCCTATCTAAAAGAAAACTTTTGGTAAGTGCATAGCAGTTGTTGGGGAGCAAGAATATTCCGCCTCCAAGGTCCTAGCCAGACTAAGAATCAAACTGACACAAGACAGATTAACAGGAGAAAATCAAATGTAATAGCATAGATACAGGGAATCCACACAGACATGGAAATTTCAAAGACAGTCAAGGCAATGTAAGGTGTACATATATTGTTGAGCTGAGAAGAAAGGGGTAGGGGTGTGGAAATTCAAAGGGAAGAAATGCAACTCACAGGAAGTTGATAAAGAGTAAATGTTTGCTAAATGCTTGCTGGGCCACTGAGAAACAATGGGACACGGAAGACTTCGACCAAACAGGTCTTGCCAGGCTCTTCCCTGTCCATCGTGCCTAGTTGATACCATACTGTAGTTATCTTTGGTGATAGCTCTCGACCTGGAGCAGGTCGAGCAGCTGAATCTGTTGAGTTTTGACTACTTTTCAACTTAAAATAGTCTTTATGCCAAAGCAGAATATTTTGGGGAGGGGAGTTACCCTTGGCCACTACCTGATATATTTTGTAAATGTGTTCATCTTTATTTACACATCTTAAACATATAATAGCACTGAGAAATCAGAGCGCAGATACTCTTACCCTTATTTTTCTGCTGTAGGATCTGAAGCCACAATTAAGTTCTTTCAAAAGCCAAGCTGCATTGCGAGCACAGCAGTCCTGACTTGTATTTGCAAGGGCATTCCAACAGGCATAGGCTTAAACTCCTGAAGGATGGTTGGCCGAGAGGAAATAAGATTTGTCTGTCACCTCAGGAAAATGCCAAGTGTCCTCCTGTCCCAAGAACTTGTCCAACGTGCTTGGTAGAAATGCTCCACAGCTGAGTGTGTGCGGGGGCAGGGTGGGGCACCACTCACACCACCCCCTCGTCTGGGTGGTCTTTCTGGGAAGCCCTCAGAGGAGTACTGGTTAGGACCAGAATTGCCATGCCACCCACACCGTTCCCAGTGTCAGGACCTGGCCAGCTAAAGCATATTAGCCATCCTAAAATAATAAAAACAAATTAATGGAATTGCCTCAAGGGAAATCAAATTCCACTTAGAGGCCCAGAGGCAGAAACAGCTGTTAAAATTCATTAAATTAGAAGTTCCTATAGTAGCTTCTTGAGGATGTTTTTCAAAGTCTTTGGGCCACTACTATAAAAAAAAAAAAAATCTAGTTAAACATTATTCATCAGAAAGTATTTTTGTGGTGAGGACGTGGAGTATATTTTGAAATCTTCATAGGATATAAGGTTGTGGCTGGACCATTTCCCAAGTTTATATTTCAGGAGGCTTTGACAGATGGGCTCATTGTAGTTTTAAAAGTTAAGTAGAGAATCAATGACTGCATTAAAAACCCCAAAAGCTTTTCCACTGAAGATTAAAAACCCCAAAAAGATTCCACTGAGCATGATTGTCCTATCAAAGAAACTCTATAAGATGTTTATGGATTTTCACAAGTCTGACTACAAATTCTACAATAAAATTAGTAGCTAATTGATGAGGGAACAGGGCTAGTTGCACAAAGTACAGCTGATATCCCACAAACGACCCAAGGTGGGATTTGTGTGACATTCTTCAGGAAGTTTCCAGTTGTCATAATGTTAATGCCTTGCTAGAGGGAAAAGCAATCTTTAATTTGACAATGGCAAGGTCTCCAGTATCTTGTAGGCCCTTCCTTAGCATATGAAGATCCTTTTGAAATCTCCCTTTTTGCTCACCTCCCCCAACTCTGCAAGTATATAATCAGCCACACCTCACTTCCTGCCCACAGGTCCTGTCCCTGGGCTTTAATAAAACCACCATTTTGCACCAAAGACGTCTCAAGAATTCTTTCTTATTTGTCGGCTCCAGACCTCACCTATATTCAAAAACTTCATCACTAATGACAAGAACAACTTAAAACCTGTTACTTTTAGGAGCACCCCTGGGTGGTGGCTCAGTCGGTTAAGCAACCGATTCTTGGTTTCTGCTCAGGTCATGATCTCAGGGTCATGAATTAAGCCCCACGTTGGGCTCAGTGCCTAGCTCAGAGTTGGCTTGAGATTCCTCTCCCTCTGCCCCTCCCATTCTCATGGTCTCTCTCTCATCCTCTCTCAAATAAGTAAATAAATAAATCTTAGGGGGGGAAATAATTCTCTTTCTCTCTGCTCCTTTCTGCTTGCTCACTCTCTCAACAAATAAATAAGTAAATAAACAAACAAACAACCTGTTACTTTTTTTTTTTAATTGAGGTTTTCAATCTACCTTTTCTTCCAAGGATATTTCTATGCTGTTAAAAGGGATGCATAGGGAAATTATGATCTGAGTCTTAATTTCCACTTGGATCATGGTCTCAGGGTGGTGGGATGGAGCCCTGCACGTGGAGTCTGCTTGGGATTCTCTCTCTCCTTTTCCACCCACTCACGTGCATTCTCTCTCTCTCAAGATCTTTAAAGAAAAAAAAAGGGTGGGGGGCTGTGCTTGTTATAGGGGAACTATTTCAGAAAAAATTCTTATAATGTCAATAATAAAGGAATGTGTCTGACAAGAAAGGAAATGAATTTTGCTGCTCTCTGTGCTTCAAATTCTTCAACTTAAAAAGGGACGGTGGGGATTGGATTAGATTCTCTCTGAAGACTACTTCGGTTTTGAGTTCTAGGAAACTAGAATTCCAAAGGTGTTTCGCAAACCAGTGAGTAGCAGCCAGCTCTAAATGCAGAGTTAATAGATTCATTCTGTTAGATTTTGAGGAGTGCTGATACTGTAAAATGGTGATTATAAACATATCCACTAAAGCCTTTGATTGTAAATAACGGAATTCAACTCTGGCTAACCACAAGTAAAAGGGAAATCATCATAAGATCATGGTGGAGATCACAGACCCAAAAGGAAGCTTGCAAAAGCCTGAAAGGACAAGAAGCAGGACTCCTTAGGGATCTAAGTGGCAGGACTTCAGGACACTGCACTGGGACCAATTGGCTCCAACTATTTTTCTTTTGCCCTGTAGTCATCAGGCTCAAGAGTCAAAGTGTCAGGGCAGCCCGGGGGGCTCAGCGGTTTAGCGCTGCCTTCAGCCCAGGGTGTGATTCTGGTGAACCGGGATCAGGTCCCACATCAGGCTCCCTGCATGGAGCCTGCTTCTCCCTCTGCTTGTGTCTCTGCCTCTCTTTTTCTCTGTGTGTCTCATGAATAAATAAATAAAATCTTAAAAAAAAAAAAAAGTCAAAGCATCAGGGAAAGACCATTGCTTAGATGATGGATTGATGTTCACTATCCATTCCACCCTATTCCAGGGTCCCTTCACTCACTATAAAGGCTCAACAGCTAAAAGCTGTATTCACCAGTCTCCCTTGCAGCCAATGTTCCAGAAGATATTATTCAGCTAGTCGCATGCATTTGTGTTAGATTGAAAAGGCAGCAGTGAGGTGGATACCACATGTGTGCTGCTTCTGTGATTTCTCTTCCAGAGCATGGATGTCAGAGTGTTTGATTTTCCTGCAAAAGCGCTAGCCAAGGTCACTAGTCTAATAAGTGTTGAGAGGCATGACATGATCATTCATTTTGTTGGTGCAGTCCCAGCAGATCTGTCATAGCTCTGGAGACAACTATTTATCAGTGGTTTCTAATCCCCAGGTCACAGCTAAGGTGGCATATTGCTGGAGCCAACAGTTGGCATCATGGCTTCCTAATTCCCCAGCTTTCTGATGGTGATCATTCTATTTGTAGACTTGTTTTCTACTACCAGGAATTCCTGGAAGTACAGTTCTTTATAATAAATCCCCTTCTGCTTAAATAGCTAGAGAGTATTCCATTTGAGTCCAACTGGCCATGGTGGTTCATACACCCACCACTGGGCTAGGGGAGGCAGGACATGTGGAGTGGCATACCCAACAAAATTGTACACATAAGAGGAATAATTCTCCCAAAATAAAATAAGTTACCCTGAAAAGGAGTTGAGAGGGGGAGTGATGGATTGTGGGTGGCAGAAAACAAAAAACAAACAACCCTCCTGCAAATAAATACAAGATAATCAAATCAACATTGTTTTAAGAGTATATTGCAGACTCACTACACAAACCAAAGTTTTCTGAGGTCCTGAAATGTTACAGTATATTATGAAAGCTTAACTTTCCTGAGGGAAGGAGCCAGAGGAGGCTTCATAAAGTGACATCTGATTCAGGTCTCAAGGCGCAAGTAGATATGAAGGGCTTTCTAGGTAGTGGGAAATTAGTAATTTAATTATAATTTATTGATTATTTGATAAATTTATTAATTTGATTTAATTTTTCTTGTGTATGGGGGGGTGTGGTATCTAAATAAAGATTGAGGGGTTGATTAAATAGTAAAGGGGAAAGTTTTGTTTTTTAGTTTTCCTCAAAGAGGTGTAAATATTATAACTGGGAGGAAACCCTAAAAGACAATGCAAACAATGGAAACACCATAGACCCCGGTAGCTAGCAGAAGATTTCAAAAGCCCAACCTCTACTTCCAAGCCCTACCCAGGCTACACACAGAAGCAGGAAGCTGCCTATCTCTGCCCTTTTTATTGCTCTATACATATATAGAAATTGGACCTAATTCCTGAATGCATTCCAAATGCTAAAGTTCATTATCCACAGACTCCCGCATCACCTGATTTTTTTTTTTTTTTTTTTACTTCCTAATATTCTTCCCTAGCCTAAGTGTGCATTTCATCATCATGGTCACTGGCTCATGGACTGGCCCTGAGGGATATTAGCTTTGAGCCTCCAGATGCTTCTGCTTTCCTCGAGGAAAACCAGGCCTCTGTTATTTTTTCTCAACTCCAGCTAAGGGCATAGTTTTATTTCTCTTCTGATCTGTGACTGCTATTTTTCTCACTTGGCCATTTCACACATTGAGTTCAACTTTTACCTGCGCTGGAAATGCTGCTGAAACAGTATTGTCACAGTGATGCTTTGACCCAACTCACACAACGTGTTTTATGTGCCACCTGGTAGCATCATCAAGAGCCGGAAGGGAAAGAAAACTAACACTAATTGAATTTCCATTATGTGTCAGGTATGCGTCTAAGTCCTTTCCCAGGTGTTATTCATTTAATATAATTTCTACAGTGGTTTACCGCCCCCAGCCAATCACCCTTCAATCTGCCTCAACACCTCACAGAGGCTGCCTATGGGCAAATTCGATTTAATTAAATGCCTTCCTCCCACTAGTGTGCTTTGTCCCACTCATCCTGCTTTTTAGTCCAGGTGACTCTCAAGTCCACCTCACTGCCCTTGCTTTCACTGCTGCCATCCTCACAATCCTCCTTGGTCCCAACTTCCTGCTTTCCTATTCTTGCTTGACTCCAGTCATCCTGCAGTGAGGCTCTGATCCCAGCCCCCAAGTTCAAGCCAGTTCTAAGTGAAATGCATCTGTCTCCTCACCTACTAATACTGACCCCACATAGAGGGAGGGGAAAATAGTGAGGAGAACCAAATTTTGTACATTCCTACCATTTTTGTAAAACTGTGTCCACCTGTTTTGAATCAGTGGCATATATGAAGTGAATGTGATTCTCCCAACAGGATAAAATTGAGCAGATACACAATTCCTTATCACACAATTCCTCAAAGCTTTTCTTCCCTACTTGACCTTATACATTTTCTTTCCAAGTGGCAAAAAGGCTACGAAGAGATAAGTTTCTCAAATATGATAGAGTGTTCCTCAAAAGATTAGGGAGCAAAGATAAAAATCAGAGATCAAAAAAATATATGAATAGCATTATAAACAGGCCAGAGGAGACTTCTGTGAGCCGTTAAAGCAGGGTAAAGTCCTGATGCCTCTGTGTACAATCCTGTGCGTGCACACACACGTGCACACACACACCCCCCTCCCTGTTTACTCTTCTGTCATAGCATTTAAAAATTGAATGTGTTGGGGAGGGAGGGGCAAGATGGTGGAAGAGTAGGGTCCCCAAGTCACCTGTCCCCACCAAATTACCTAGATAACCTTCAAATCATCCTGAAAATCGACGAATTCAGCCTGAGATTTAAAGAGAGACCAGATGGAATGCTACAGTGAGAAGAGTTCGCGCTTCTATCCAGGTAGGAAGACGGGGAAAAAGACATAAAGAAACAAAAGGCCTCCAAGGGGGAGGGGCCCTGCGAGGAGCCGGGCTGAGGCCGGGGCGAGTGTCCCCAGGACAGGAGAGCCCCGTCCCGGAGGAGCAGGAGCTGCACCGACCTTCCCGGGGGAAAGGGGCTTGCAGGGAGCTGGAGCAGGACCCAGGAGGGCGGGGATGCCCTCGGGCTCCCGGGGACACTAACAGACACCTGCGCCCCGGGAGATGCGCCGAGCTCCCTAAGGGCTGCAGCGTGCAGGCGGGACCCGGAGCAGCTCGGGGGGGCTCGGGGGCGGTTCCGCGGAGGGGGCTGCGGGGCGGGAGCGCAAATCCAACAGCGCAGGCCCCAGAGCACAGGGCGCCGGGACACAGCCCGGGATCCGGCCTCCCCCCGGGACAGGCAGAGGCCGGGAGGGCCCAGGACAGCGAGGACGCTCCTGCCCCAGCTGAGCAGATCAGCGGCCCCGCCCCGGAGCCTCCAGGCCCTGCAGACCGAGAGCTCTGGGGTTACTGCGGGGGCTGACTCCAGGGCTGCAGAGCTGGTGCCGCCACTAGGGCTGTTGCTCCTGGGGCCTCACGGGGTAAACAACCCCCACTGAGCCCTGCACCAGGCAGGGGCAGAGCAGCTCCCCCAAGTGCTAACACCTGAGAATCAGCACAGCAGGCCCCTCCCCCAGAAGACCAACTAGACGGACAAGTTCCAGGGGAAGACGAGGGACTTACAGTATACAGAATCAGAGGATACTCCCACTTGTTTATTTGTTTTTTTTCTTTTTTTTGCTTTTTGATTTGTTTGCTTCCCCCACCTTTTTTTCCCTTTCTTTCTCTCTATTTCTTCTTTTTTTTCTTTTTTTTTTCCTTTTTTCTTTTTTCTTTTTCTCTTTTCTTTCCTTCTTTCTCTCCTCTCTTTTTCTCCTTTTCCCAATACAACTTGTTTTTGGCCACTCTGCACTGAGCAAAATGACTACAAGGAAAACCTCACCTCAAAAGAAAGAATCAGAAACAGTCCTCTCTCCCACAGAGTTACAAAATCTGGATTACAATTCAATGTCAGAAAGCCAATTCAGAAGCACTATTATA
The DNA here is from genome assembly GCF_053574225.1 of Canis aureus. NCBI lineage: Eukaryota > Metazoa > Chordata > Mammalia > Carnivora > Canidae > Canis > Canis aureus. The sequence goes on from NC_135643.1 coordinate 5,684,568, forward strand.
CAGCTACTGGTGGCTCTAGAAAAAAGCATAAAGGACTCAAGAGACTTCATGACTGCAGAATTTAGATCCAATCAGGCAGAAATTAAAAATCAATTGAATGAGATGCAATCCAAACTAGAAGTCCTAATGACGAGGGTTAACGAGGTGGAAGAACGAGTCAGTGACATAGAAGACAAGTTGATGGCAAAGAGGGAAACTGAGGAAAAAAGAGACAATTAAAAAGACCATGAAGATAGATTAAGGGAAATAATGCCTGAGGAAGAAAAACCTACGTTTAATTGGGGTTCCCAAGGGCGCCGAAAGGGACAGAGGGCCAGAATATGTATTTGAACAAATCATAGCTGAAAACATCCTAAGCTGGGAAGGGAAACAGGCATTCAGATCCAGGAGACAGAGAGATCCCCCCTAAAATCAATAAAAACCACTCAACACCTCGACATTTAATAGTGAAGCTTGCAAATTCCAAAATAAAGAGAAGATCCTTAAAGCAGCAAGAGACAAGAAATCCCTGACTTTTATGGGGAGGAGTATTAGGGTAACAGTAGACCTCTCCACAGCGACCTGGCAGTCCAGAAAGGGCTGGCAGGATATATTCAGGGACCTAAATGAGAAGACCATGCAACCAAGAATACTTTATCCAGCAAGGCTCTCATTCAGAATGGAAGGAGAGATAAAGAGCTTCCAAGACAGGCAGCAACTAAAAGAATATGTGACCTCCAAACCAGCTCTGCAAGAAATTTTAAGGGGGACTCTTAAAATTCCCCTTTAAGAAGAAGTTCAGTGGAACAATCCACAAAAACAAGGACGGAATAGATATCATGATGACACTAAACTCATATCTCTCAATAGTAACTCTGAACGTGAATGGGCTTAATGACCCCATCAAAAGGCGCAGGGTTTCAGACTGGATAAAAAAGCAGGACCCATCTATTTGCTGTCTACAAGAGACTCATTTTAGACAGAAGGACACCTACAGCCTGAAAATAAAAGGTTGGAGAACCATTTACCATTCGAATGGTCCTCAAAAGAAAGCAGGGGTAGCCATCCTTATATCAGATAAACTAAAATTTACCCCAAAGACTGTAGTGAGAGATGAAGAGGGACACTAAATCATACTTAAAGGATCTATCCAACAAGAGGACTTAACAATCCTCAATATATATGCCCCGAATGTGGGAGCTGCCAAATATATCAATCAATTAATAACCAAAGTGAAGAAATACTTAGATAATAATACACTTATACTTGGTGATTTCAATCTAGCTCTTTCTATACTCGATAGGTCTTCTAAGCACAACATCTCCAAAGAAACGAGAGCTTTAAATGATACACTGGACCAGATGGATTTCACAGATCTCTACAGAACTTTACATCCAAACTCAACTGAATACACATTCTTCTCAAGTGCACATGGAACTTTCTCCAGAATAGACCACATACTGGGTCACAAATAGGGTCTGAACCCACACCAAAAGATTGGGATTGTCCCCTGAATATTCTCGGACCATAATGCCTTGAAATTAGAACTAAATCACAACAAGAAGTTTGGAAGGACCTCAAACACATGGAGGTTAAGGACTATCCTGCTAAAAGATAAAAGGGTCAACCAGGAAATTAAGGAAGAATTAAAAAGATTCATGGAAACTAATGAGAATGAAGATACAACCGTTCAAAATCTTTGGGATGCAGCAAAAGCAGTCCTAAGGGGGAAATACATCGCAATACAAGCATCCATTCAAAAACTGGAAAGAACTCAAATACAAAAGCTAACCTTACACATAAAGGAGCTAGAGAAAAAACAGCAAATAGATCCTACACCCAAGAGAAGAAGGGAGTTAATAAAGATTTGAGCAGAACTCAATGAAATCGAGACCAGAAGAACTGTGGAACAAATCAACAGAACCAGGAGTTGGTTCTTTGAAAGAATTAATAAGATAGATAAACCATTAGCCAGCCTTATTAAAAAGAAGAGAGAGAAGACTCAAATTAATAAAATCATGAATGAGAAAGGAGAGATCACTACCAACACCAAGGAAATACAAACGATTTTAAAAACATATTATGAACAGCTATACGCCAATAAATTAGGCAATCTAGAAGAAATGGACGCATTCCTGGAAAGCCACAAACTACCAAAACTGGAACAGGAAGAAATAGAAAACCTGAACAGGCCAATAACCAGGGAGGAAATTGAAGCAGTCATCAAAAACCTCCCAAGACACAAGAGTCCAGGGCCAGATGGCTTCCCAGGAGAATTTTATCAAACGTTTAAAGAAGAAATCATACCTATTCTCCTAAAGCTGTTTGGAAAGATAGAAAGAGATGGAGTACTTCCAAATTCGTTCTATGAAGCCAGCATCACCTTAATTCCAAAGCCAGACAAAGACCCCGCCAAAAAGGAGAATTACAGACCAATATCCCTGATGAACATGGATGCAAAAATTCTCAACAAGATACTGGCCAATAGGATCCAACAGTACATTAAGAAAATTATTCACCATGACCAAGTAGGATTTATCCCTGGGACACAAAGCTGGTTCAACACCTGTAAAACAATCAATGTGATTCATCATATCAGCAAGAGAAAAACCAAGAACCATATGATCCTCTCATTGGATGCAGAGAAAGCATTTGACAAAATACAGCATCCATTCCTGATCAAAACCCTTCAGAGTGTAGGGATAGAGGGAACATTCCTCGACATCTTAAAAGCCATCTATGAAAAGCCCACAGCAAATATCATTCTCAATGGGGAAGCACTGGGAGCCTTTCCCCTCAGATCAGGAACAAGACAGAGATGTCCACTCTCACCACTGCTATTCAACATAGTACTGGAAGTCCTAGCCTCAGCAATCAGGCAACAAAAAACATTAAAGGCATTCAAATTGGCAAAGAAGAAGTCAAACTCTCCCTCTTCGCCGATGACATGATACTCTACATAGAAAACCCAAAAGTCTCCACCCCAAGATTGCTAGAACTCATACAGCAATTCGGTAGCGTGGCAGGATACAAAATCAATGCCCAGAAGTCAGTGGCTTTTCTATACACTAACAATGAGACTGAAGAAAGAGAAATTAAGGAGTCAATCCCATTTACAATTGCACCCAAAAGCATAAGATACCTAGGAATAAACCTCACCAAAGATGTAAAGGATCTATACCCTCAAAACTATAAAACACTTCTGAAAGAAATTGAGGAAGACACAAAGAGATGGAAAAATATTCCATGCTCATGGATTGGCAGAATTAATATTGTGAAAATGTCAATGTTACCCAGGGCAATGTACACGTTTAATGCAATCCCTATCAAAATACCATGGACTTTCTTCAGAGAGTTAGAACAAATTATTTTAAGATTTGTGTGGAATCAGAAAAGACCCCGAATAGCCAGGGGAATTTTAAAAAAGAAAACCATATCTGGGGGCATCACAATGCCAGATTTCAGGTTGTACTACAAAGCTGTGGTCATCAAGACAGTGTGGTACTGGCACAAAAACAGACACATAGATCAGTGGAACAGAATAGAGAACCCAGAAGTGGACCCTGAACTTTATGGTCAACTAATATTCGATAAAGGAGGAAAGACTATCCACTGGAAGAAAGACAGTCTCTTCAATAAATGGTGCTGGGAAAATTGGACATCCACATGCAGAAGAATGAAACTAGACCACTCTCTTGCACCAGACACAAAGATAAACTCAAAATGGATGAAAGATCTAAATGTGAGACAAGATTCCATCAAAATCCTAGAGAAGAACACAGGCAACACCCTTTTTGAACTCGGCCATAGTAACTTCTTGCAAGATACATCCACGAAGGCAAAAGAAACAAAAGCAAAAATGAACTATTGGGACTTCATCAAGATAAGAAGCTTTTGCACAGCAAAGGATACAGTCAACAAAACTCAAAGACAACCTACAGAATGGGAGAAGATATTTGCAAATGACATATCAGATAAAGGGCTAGTTTCCAAGATCTATAAAGAACTTATTAAACTCAACACCAAAGAAACAAACAATCCAATCATGAAATGGGCAAAAGACATGAACAGAAATCTCACAGAGGAAGACATAGACATGGCCAACATGCATATGAGAAAATGCTCCGCATCACTTGCCATCAGGGAAATACAAATCAAAACCACAATGAGATACCACCTCACACCAGTGAGAATGGGGAAAATTAACAAGGCAGGAAACAACAAATGTTGGAGAGGATGCGGAGAAAAGGGAACCCTCTTACACTGTTGGTGGGAATGTGAACTGGTGCAGCCTCTCTGGAAAACTGTGTGGAGGTTCCTCAAACAGTTAAAAATATACCTGCCCTACGACCCAGCAATTGCACTGTTGGGGATTTACCCCAAAGATACAAATGCAATGAAACGCCGGGACACCTGCACCCCGATGTTTCTAGCAGCAATGGCCACGATAGCCAAACTGTGGAAAGAGCCTCGGTGTCCAACGAAAGATGAATGGATAAAGAAGATGTGGTTTATGTATACAATGGAATATTACTCAGCTATTAGAAATGACAAATACCCACCATTTGCTTCAACGTGGATGGAACTGGAGGGTATTATGCTGAGTGAAGTAAGTCAGTCGGAGAAGGACAAACATTATATGTTCTCATTCATTTGGGGAATATAAATAATAGTGAAAGGGAATATAAGGGAAGGGAGAAGAAATGTGTGGGAAATATCAGAAAGGGAGACAGGACGTAAAGACTGCTAACTCTGGGAAACGAACTAGGGGTGGTAGAAGGGGAGGAGGGCGGGGGGTGGGAGTGAATGGGTGACGGGCACTGGGTGTTATTCTGTATGTTAGTAAATTGAACACCAATAAAAAAAAAAAAAAAAAAACCCACAGAACGTCCTTGACAGAAAGTCCCATATAGGAATGAAAATAGAGCTTAACAAGCTCCCCTACCCTTTCCCCCATATAGGAATGAAAAAAAAAAAAATCCTTCACCCCTTCTGGAAATCCCCTAGACCAGCCCATAAAAACACAGCTGCAACCAACTGCGGGGTCCAAGTCCCTGCTCCGCTGTGTCACATAGACTTGGACCCAAGCTCGAGCTTGTTAATAAACCCTTGTGTGCTTGTAAAAAAAAAAAAAAAAAAAAAAAGAAGATGTGGTCTATGTATACAATGGAATATTCCTCAGCCATTAGAAACGACAAATACCCACCATTTGCTTCAACGTGGATGGAACTGGAGGGTAGTATGCTGAGTGAAGTAAGTCAGTTGGAGAAGGGCAAACATTGTATGTTCTCATTCATGTGGGGAATATAAATAATAGTGAAAGGGAATATAAGGGAAGGGAGAAGAAATGTGTGGGAAATATCAGAAAGGGAGACAGAACATGAAGACTCCTAACTCTGGGAAATGAACTAGGGGTGGTGGAAGGGGAGGAGGGCGGGGGGTGGGGGTGAATGGGTGATGGGCACTGAGGGGGGCACTTGACGGGATGAGCACTGGGTGTTATTCTGTATGTTGGTAAATTGAGCACCAATAAAAATAAATTTATTACAATAAATAAAATAAAATAAAAAAAGAAAAAAATTGAATGTGTTGCAGGGCCTCCATTTTTTCACACACTGAATTCACAAGCATAAAAGCTGTAAAAAAAAATCTATTTTTGCAACAGGATTCCTCTATGGGGTGCTGGGTGAGATTATGCATTTTAAAACAATTATGGCCCTGAGAAAAAGGGTGACAAGTTCCTAAGAGAACTATCAGAAGTTGGATCCAATCACCCCTCCAAGGTTTGAAGTATCAGGACAAGGCATTGCTTACCCCCTCTTCTCACCCCTGAACAATGTAAGAGGAGAAATGGGAGCCAGAAAGACCATCCTTTAGGGGTCTACAGTGTGTTATAAAAAAAAAAAAAAAAAAAAAACTGTTTCCTCCCTTCCTTCAGCTCCCCCTACTGGGAAGAGAGGATTTTCCTCCCTGAATGAAAGGGAAAGACTCTCAGAAGAATTCTGGTAAGGATTAGGGTGATTGCTGGAAGGGAGATTGATGTTTCATTTTTTGGTTACATAGCTGCTTAGGAACTGGGCTGGCTCATCTGCCCAATGCCACTCAAACAGAGAAAATGGGCCACTCGGGGTCTTGCTGGGAACCACAGCAGCAGCAGGCCAAAGAGAACCTAAAAGAGGAATGCTAGCTGATGTCACCTGCTGCAGGTCGGAATATGGTAAGGATTAAGATATTTTAGCATTTTGTATCTTACATATTAGACTATGAGATAATAAAGCATGCATGTGCCTCATAAATATTCGTCTAGAACTGGTTTCAAAAAGAGGCACATTCAAAACCAACTTGAGTAATGACAACTAAGTAAAATAAATGCATCATTTTTCATAGCAGTAATTTTGAAAGACAACACATTAAGATATACCTATTTTGCTGCACTTATTCAAAAGAATGGCCCTCAGTCCTTTATTATCTACATGGATTGTCATGTGACCTGAGTACCTGTATATACAACAGTTCCACCAGTCATAAAGTCTTCCAATGGCGGATTTTCATGATTCACTTTTGCCGTCTTGCTTTCATTCATTGACCACAGGCAGGGATGTGTTGAGAAATGTCTAACAACTGAGTTTGTGGGGCAGGGGGACACAGTTGATTTGTAAAGGTGTATAATCATGCCTGATTAGCCTCCGTGGCTAATTTCAAGCTACCAATTTGACACCACTAAATGTGGGCTTGGGAAGAGATAGCAAATCAGCTCTCAGGAGCAGGTAGGTATAAGCCATGTCCAGCACACCACTGAACTGGCAAATGTGACAGTAAGATCCACTCAGTCTGTACCACTAGTTCATTTAAAACGCTGTTGTACTATTAATTTTTTTTAAGGTAGGCTCCACATGCAACACGGAAACCAAAGTTTGAACTCATGACCCTGAGATAAAGACCTAAGCTGAGATTAAGAGATCCTTAGCTGACTAAGGCACCCTCTATTAATTTTTATTTTGTGTCCTTTCTCAAACAATTGTAAATAGTATACAGAGCACAGAGTACTCAAGTACAAGCAAGCATGGGGATGAAAGGGAAGTAAAGAAAATGAAAAAGGTTAGCCTTACAGAGAAGCCCTAACAGATGAAGGAGCTAATTATGCATCACATGGTAGGTGCTAAGTCCACATTTAAGAAGACAAAAAACCCTGCTTGTTTTATATTCTTGCTGTAATGGCCCCTACCATAGCATATCTTAAAGCACAGGCCTTTAGATGGATTTGCCTTGCGGCTTAAAAGTTCCTCAATGCTATGTGGTATTTGTAGAACTTGCTCTTCCTTTGTACTAGAAGTTAGCTCCCCAGCCCCACTAAGAAACACAGTTCTTTACCCTTGGCAAAGGAGAGAAAAACAAGAGTTGCAAAGTTGGTAGACCTTATTTTCTAAAGAGGAAGGAGTTGTGTCCCTCAAGCTGATGGAAGAGTGATCCAGCAGCAAGCCACGGAAGCCCAAGGATACTTTACTGCTAGAAGTTTCCAAAATGAGTTTTCTAACAAGGCCTCTGAAGTTATACTCTACATATACTCGGATTCTCAGCTGTAGCACAAGTGGAGATGAAAATGATCATAGCTCAATTAAGGTGCTCTCTCAGAAAATGAAATAAAAAGATTATGATTAGTATTGCTCTTTCTTAGAGCAAAACATCCCAAAATCATAGTTTTCAATCAAAAAGAAAAAGAAGAATTAACAGCATGGCCTCAATTTCATATCTGCATTAACAATTCAAGAAGAACAAATTTGCAATCATCTATTAGTAGAAGATTATATCACTGGCCTAATTCAATTACTTGTTGAATAGAGGCTAGGTCAATTTAAAAAAAAAAAAAGCATAGCAAAGAGTTTCTGATTTTTCACACTGAAATTTTATAGAAGACTTGCTTTGATTTTGATGTGCTACATTTACACACTCCAATTACACCCGTATAAAGTTCAGTGAGCATCATGAGGTCAACCCAATTAACTGGCAACATGAAAGCCTTCTTTTACTCCCTGGTCCATCTTTGCCCTGTTCCAATCATCCCATTTTCTATTAATTAGATGCTTAGTATAGAGCCGAGGTTTAAAGGTCTTACTATTTTCCTGTTATATTAAATAGAGGAAGAAGCTGTTATAATGGTTCCATTTAAAATCCATTCTAGGTGTATATAATATAATATAGTCCCTCATCACTGAAGGGATAGGTGGGAGTTACAGGACCACAGCTCCTCATATTTTGTCACTTGTCATAATTCATTCTTCTCTTTTTCACAGAACAGGAGAGAGAAACAAAGAAACAGAGAGAAAAAGATAGAGAGGATCAAGATATGCTAAACTGGCCTAGGGGGATATACTCCTATTTAAAGAATTTTTTTCAAGCATGCTTGAAGGAGATGGAGGCAATAGCCAAAGTGTGTCTTCAAATTGTTGATCTAGTATTGCACAGATTGACAAAGAAGAAATGTGGACCAGGGGAGGCTAGCTCCTTTGAGATGCCAGCAGGCAGAAGGTGACTCAAAACTTAAAGCCCAACTCTGAACATGTTGTGAGGTGTATCTACCTTGAAAGTCACTTCTTGCTCAAGCAATTCCAACAGCATTCCATGTGTACCTATTGAACAGCGAATGAGCAGCCAGGGACTCCAACAGTAAAGTGGCATTCATCTTGGCAGAGCTTTATGGTACTGACCCCATTTGGGAAACGGACGACCACTAGACACTCAAGAAACTTTCATAACTGTGAGCTAAACTAGGGCAGCCCCAAGCAGGATGGGGCAGGAGGACTATTTTAAGGACTCCCTGAAGCACAACTTCAAATGAAGAGGCCCCGCTTTGTCACATTGGTCTGATGAAGAAGTACTTTTAAAGACCTTAGGCTAACTCTAGAAACTCAGGCAGAGCAAACAAAAGGCTTGGATTCTGCAAATAGCAGCTGCAAGCACACTTCTAGGAACAGAGTGAGTCCTTTCAGCCATTCTTGTTTTCAAACTATCAGTCTGTCACCGTCATCTTGGAATTGAAAAAAGTCGATTGCCTGCAAGTGATCTGGCCTGCAGAGAGAAATTAATTTGGTACAACTTGCCTCAACAACGTTAGTGGCAGGCAATGAGTCAATATATCGATAACTGTTATAGATCAATAGGAAAAGGAACAAATGCCCCAATTTTCTTAACTGGGAAAAGAATGTGAAACAGCAGGTTTTTTTTTTTTTTTAATTGAAGTGTAGTTGACACACAATATTACATTAGTTTCAGGTGTACCACATAGTGATTCGATGAACTATATGCTATGTTATGGTTATCACAAGAGAATGTGAAAGAGCAATTTTTAAAAGTAGAACTACGGCCATCAGTAAACATTTGAAAAAAATAAAGGTCAACCTAAACAGTGAGCAAAGGCATACAATATGCCATTAACAAGATGTCAGTTTTCACCTATTTGAAATTTTTTTCTTAATGATAGCGTAAGGCCAATGACAGGAAAATGAAAACCTGTATGCATTAATTTATTCATTAAATACTTTTTTGAGCTCATAACACATGACAAGCACTATTTCAGATGCTAGAAATACAGTAATGATCAAATCAAGCAAAATATTTGTCTTCGAGGAGCTTATATTCTGTAAGAGGAGAGAAATTCATAAATGATCAAACAATTTCAGATCGTGATAATCCTATAGAAAGTAAAACAAGATAATTGAATAGCCCGTGACAGGAGAAAGGTCCATTTCAAAGAGATTGGGGAAGGCATCTCAGAAGAAATGACATCTGAGTCCTAATGGCAGTATGAATACAATCATACCCCTAAAAATTTGTTAAGGAAATGGATGTGCATGTCTGAAGTATTTAATTGTAGAGATGTTAACTGCAATCTATTTTATAATTGCAAAAAAATTAGAAACAACATAAAAGTGCCACAGCTTTCTGTTTATTCTTTGTCTCTATAAGATCACTCATTATGGAAAAAGCAAGATGCCATGTCATGAGCAGTCCTATGGAAAGGCCTATATGGCAAAGAACTGAGGCCTCTAGCCATAGCCATGTGAATAGTCTTGGAAGAGATCCTGTAGCCCTGTAACAGCAACTCTGTGACTGCAGTCCTATGAGAGGCCCTGAGCCAGAGTACCCACCTAAGCTATTCCCAAGTTCCTGAACCACAAAAACTGTGAACTAATACAGGTTTGTTTCAAAATGCTAGTTTCTTTAGGACAATTTGTTATGCAGCAATAACCAACAAGTATACCTGGCCAGAAGAATGCTTTTAGAAATTTGAATTTAAATGTTTTAAATTCAACTGGCTGGTTCAGTTGGTAGAGCATGTGACTCTTGATCTCTGGATTGTAAGTTCAAGCCCTACATTGGGTAAATAAAATCAAGGCACCTCGATCTCAGTTCAGGTCTTGATCTCAGGGTTGTGAGTAAAATAATAATAATAATTAATAGGTAAATAAATAAATAAAATCTAAAAAAAATTGTTTTAGATTGGCATAGTATCTCCCAATTTGTCACAGACTCTACCACTACCTGCCTCAGGCTTTCATGCAGTTCATAAAGACATTTGAGTTGAAAACACCTATAAAATTCTTACCAGATATTCAAAGGAAGTTGGGTATTTTAAAAAGTTGCCCCAAGATATATATTTTTCTAACTCATGCCCCAAAAAAGTGGTTTTCTATTTAAATCTAATTTGGGAAAGGCATAGAGTAGCTAATTCCCACTTGAAACTCACTGCACATCGCAATTGTAAAGACTGTAGGATGTCCTTCAGGAAAGAATTCTGTTTAACTATTTTTAGTATTTCCCAAAATTTAATAGTCTTTCTTCCTTCATTTCTTCCATCCTTTATTGCAATTGTCTCTCATCATACCTTGGAACACTTCAAGAAATGCTGTTCCAATTGCATTTCAGGGCTGTTCAACTGAGAGGTTTGCAACATCATCCACAATGCACTAACAGAGAAATGAATTAGAGTCTTGGCTTTTTATACATTTGAGTGAATATCTAGAGCCCCGCCTAACCTGGTGTCCCAGAAATTTGTCTAGCCTGCCTTTTTACTATAATCCATTACAAAACTGGGTGCATAGGGGAGTCATTCTTTAAGCATTAAATTGCTGCCATATATTTAAATCTTGCCTAGCTTTCCTCCACTATTAGCTGACACCTAAAACAGGAATGTATGGTTATTTAGATGTTAGTTTAAGAAAACAACAAAAAATTAAAATTAAAACAAGAAAGAAAAGAATGAATATCAACCTAATGCGGTTATTGACTACTTGGATATTGGTAACATAACTCTTCTCCCATTAGTAAGGGTTCTAAAAGCTTCTATCTGGAGATTTCTGAGAATTACCAGAAGGTTGAAAAAACCCTAATACACATGAACCCTTCTATTCATTTTAAATATATCCCATCTATAGAGATGGGAGAACATATTGGCCACAATTCAAAACCATGTCACATTAGAAATGTATTCCTTATAACTGGGCCATGCTTAAAGGCTGACAGCAACAGAATAGATAGACCTTGAGGAAGCAGAATCTGAAAAACCCACCAGTGCAGGGTCAGTACTACCAAGTTACTGGTTGGCTCTGCTGTTACTGTAAATCCTGTAGTATAGTCCTATGAGGGAATGAGAATTCATTATTGCCAAACTACTACAACCACAACCTACTGGCCAAATCTAGGCCAGCAACTGGTATGAAAAACAACATAGCTTAATGCCTTGCTACTTAGAGTGTGGTCCCTGGCCCATCAGCATCAGCACCTCCTGGGAGATTGATAGAAGTGCTTCTACATTTCCTGGTTCAGGCCCTTGGTGAGACTATTGGTTAGGTGGACTCTGAAATCAATAATAGTGGTAATTCATAAAGATACACTCAACTGAAAATAGCTAAACACACGCATGCACACATATACTCATGACTGTTGATAGAAATCGTAACAGGTATCGTCCATAAATGATGTTATCACATTGTTTTTATTTTTTTAAAATACATTTTATTTATTAATTTATTTATTCATGAGAGAGAGAGAGAGAGAGGCAGGGACACAGGCAGAGGGAGAAGCAGGCTCCATGCAGGGAGCCCGACGTGGGACTCCATCCTGGGACCCCAGGATCACACCCTGGGCTGAAGGCAGGCGTTAAACCGCTGAGCCACCCAGAGATCCCCTATCACATTGTTTTTCAAAAAAGAAAATAGGAGTCCACTAATTTATCAACAGAAATAACAAAAACCTTGCAAAATTTGGTGAGTTAAAGCAACAATCATTTAACATCAATCACAGTTTCTGCAGGTCAAGAACATGGAAAGGGCTCGGCTAGGTGGTTCTATCTTAGCAACTTGCTCTGCTACAGTCGGATAATTTCTAAGACTGGAATAAACTGTAGTCTTGCTCACTCACACATCTGGGGCCAGCCTTTTTCTCTATCCCTGTATGATCTCTTCACATGAACTTTGCATTGTGGAGGCTTTAAGGTAGCTGGATTCCTACCTGGCAGGGAAGACAGGCATCTCATTCAATCAGAAATAAAAGTAGTATTTTGGTCTCTCTCGCTTCTCTTTTACTTCTGTACTTGCTCAGGATATAGGAAACAGAGGTAATATTTCCTAGGACCCCTTACACACTCAACCCTTTGGAATGATTGTCCTCTCACTCCTGGGGAGCCTTTCGCTTGGGGTCCTGCCTCACTTTGGTGCCCTGCTATCCTCACACCCCTGTCTCCCCTTCCCCCAAAGCCCCTCAGTCTGGTTGCCTTATTCTTTTCTCTTAAGGGACCCAAGGCAACTTCTATCATACCCTTGGCTATCTGCTCACCTTCTGGCAGCACTCTGAATCCTGAGCATCACACATGGCTAGGATATATCCCCCTTGCTGAGGATTCCAGAAGGAAATTATGCATGGACATGGAGCATTCTGGAGCATGTTCCCTAGGGAGGAGAGATGAGGGAGTGCAGCAGGCAGTAGCTTGTGACTTCAGCAGAGTGAAGGGAAGACAGCATAGCCTCCTTCATCCCTGCCCACCCAGTGTTCCAAAAGAAGGGAAATGTTTCTTCACCTCATCAAAAGAACACAAAAATGTCAAGTTACATGAAATTGGGTATAGGGTACCTGGGTAGCTTAGTCAATTGAGCATCAGACTCTTGATTTTGACTCGGGTCATGGTTCCAGGGTTGTGGAATCAGGCCCACATCTGGCTCCATGCTCAATGAGGAGTCTATTTTTCTCTGTTCCCCCCCCCCCCGCCCCGCTTGCACGTGTGCTCCCTCTCTCAAATAAATAAATAAATCTTAAAAAAGAAAGAAATTGAGTGTAATCGTTAGTTCTCTCTATGCTGTGACAATGTCAATACCCAGCGAAATGGTGGGATCAATTAATACCACATGGGCGATCTGTGCCTTCCAAACAGTGTCATCATGCTGTGCTTATAGCCAGGCAGCAGGTACCTCAGGGAGATGTAGAGAGAGTAAACTTTTATACAGACCTGTGAGGAGGCTACAGCTGACTAGCCTGAGAACATATTGGTGAAGATTTCTCAGAGCTCTGAGAGGAAGGACTGTGAGGTCTCTGCTGTTGGACTCTAGCAGCAGAAGTCTCCTCCAACTTGCAGGACGTCAGTGGATATCTCTTGAGCAGTGGTGGGTCCGGCTGCAAGAAGGAGGACTGAACAACCCTTTATGGATCTTGCCTGGTGCCTGGCTATCATTCAAGTGGCAGAAATTGGCACTTGGAGTAGACCCCCTCAAAGGATACATAGCAAGAGCAGAGGCGACAAGGTGTGGGTTTCCTCCATGGCAGCATACCTCCTGCGTCATACCTCCACCAACTAAACACAGAGGGAGAAATTGAATGATACCTGAGACCATCAGCCCTCTTCCAAAGAGAGAGACTGGGAAGAGCTACTATGGCATCAATTTGCTCCCATCTGTATATGTAGGTGGCCTTTGTGGTGAAGAAGAAGGAAATGTATGCACATCACCATTTTCTATCTTCTGACAAAAAATATCTTCCTCTTCTCCAAGTACTTTGCTGGGTTGAGTTGTCCTAGTTTCAGGTTCCTCCTGAAGCTAATGCTGGACAATATTCAAGTGTAAATTGTTCAGTTAGAAGATGGTACCGGGAAGCCCTGGCAAAGTGTGGAGCAGAGAGACCAGGAAGAGAAGAAAGCCAATTATAAGGACATGATCAAGCCAGTTTCCACTGTAAACGGTTGGGGCTTATTCCCACTGGGAGCCCTGGGAATCACTGCAGGACACTCACCACAATCATTCCTTGAGGAGGGTGGCTGTTTTTCCCACCAGCTCCTGTCAGTGACTGGTGGAGGGCAATAATTCCCCTTTCCCCTTTACTTCTAGCTTCCCCTGGCAGTCAGAAAGCCTTCAGGCAAAGAATCTATGATGCCAACAGTTAGAAGTCAGGCCTGGATATATAGAAATGGTGACTTGTCTACTACAAACTCAATTTCTGTCTTTCCATATGACTCTCTCTTGCACCTTTATTTATGCAAGCACTCCCTAACTCCCATAGTCCTTCTAGATCACGGAGTGCCTCTTTCTAGAACAACAGCCTGAGGCTCATCTGTCTTCCTGATCTTTCAGGCAAATTTTCTACATTGCTGCATCATCTGGTCACTCCCCTTCATAGTCTGTTACCTTCATTGGACTCTGAGGATTCTGGAATGCAATTAGATATGATATGGAAGATTGCTGGTAGAAATTTAGTTCCTTCACAAACATGTATACTCAAATAACCTCTGGTAGCAACTAGATAATGACTATTGCTGTTTCCCTGATGGGTTATTCAATTTAATTCACTTGGTTGCATTAACCAATCATTTGGTAATTAATCAAAGAGGAAAGGTATTTGAGCCACCTAAGCATGTACAACTTTTTCTTTCCATATGGACTTTAATTACAAATCACTTTCTTGCTATTAAACATCAAGTAATCAGACTTTCATAAGTCTGACATGTAAAACCTCTGAATTCCCATTTCTTCATTCTTAACTAAAAGTTAAAACCATTGCTACAAATCTTGTTTTTTGCTGGAGAGATCAAAGATTTTATGTGTCCTATGACTTTAGAGAGATTACACTGCTTATTCACATTAACCCTTACATTTCAGTTAATATGTAACATATAAATCTCCAACCAACCTTGCTTTCCTCCAAGACTTCTTCCAGGGAAATATTAAACAATGAAAAACAAAATATGAAAATTACATGCTTTTAGGGAGAGAAACAATCTGCCCTTTCCAGTACCCTAAGGGCATAAAGCTATCTATTGCTTTACTCTGAAATGTTAATGAGAGAGAAAAAGAGAGAGAGAGAGGGAGAGAGAGAGAAAACTCTAGCATCTTTGAAGGAGAAAAGAGTTCCCAGAATAATGATTCAGCCTAAAAAGCCTAAATATAAGCATTATTGGAAGCATTTATTTAGAAATTATTGAGAGGGTTTGTGTTTTTTGTTGTACCTTTCAAAGCACTCTATAGAAAAATCTTGACAGGAAAACAGCCCAAGATATCTAATTTACATCTTAAAGAGAAAGTATTTTAATATGACTTTTATGACACTTATAAAGCATGTTCATTTTTGTTTGTTTTGTTTTAATCTCATTGTGTCTTGCTATAATGACCTAAATGTCTTCTCAAAGTACCCGATAGCGTAGAGAGCAGCTTGCACTCTCAGAGATCCCTACTGACTTGAGAAGGAATAGCTGTTCTCGGATAACAGGGAAAAAATAACCTATAAAATAAAGGCTGAGTGTTTCCTTTTCTCTGACTCAAATGTCAGAAGGTGAAAGGTCTATGAAACAATGTTAACTCATCTGTTCCTCTATAATTTGATTGGGAAATGATTGAATTTCCATCTTTAATAAAGCAACCTTGGAGCCTCTGTAAAATGACTATGACAATGAGATCCATTGAGCTCCCATTTCTTTGGGCATTTTCATTTTGAAGTTGTAAGCTTGACATTTTACCAATGTAATATTTTCCTCTGTATTTTTTTAAAGGTTGTATTTATTTATTCATGTGAGACACACAGAGAGAGGCAGAGACACAGGCAGAGGGAGAAGCAGGCTCCCTGTGGGGAGCTGGATATGGGACTCGATCCCTGGACTTTGGGATCACAACCTGAACCAAAGGCAGATGCTCAACCACTGAGCCACTCAGGTATCTATCCCTCCAGTGTATTCTTTTTACAGGCTTTAAAGCTGGGAAATCTACTGACTTTGAGAATAGCAAGAGAAAATGCTTCTTCTCCCTCTGCCCCACCTATATTTTGGCCCAGGCCCATCCTCTGAGATAGGTCATGTCCATGTTTCTGAGTGTTTTACATATGTTTACTCACTCAGCCTTTATGACAATCCACGTGGTATGTACTATCATCATCTTCATTTTAAAGAAACAAAGACAAAAAGAAGTAATTTTTCCCAGGTCATGGTTAGTAAGAAATGGAGCCTATGCAACCTGGCTTCTGGTATTCAAGACTCCTAGCAGTTGTTGTTACCTGGGTTCATCAAGGTCCTAGAAAACAACTGTGAGGGAGGCAAAGTGGATTATCTTCATTTTGCTTTTTTTTTTTGTTTGTTTGCAGGGTTTGTTTGTTGTTTTGAAAACTTTGATTTCAGTGCTTCTTTCCCTTTTCCAGAACTCCTTCACCTGAAGTCTAAAGTCCACTGATCTTGGGGCACCTGGGGTAGCTCAGTGGTTGAGCATCTGCCTTTGGCTCAGGTCATGATCCCGGGGTCCTGGGATCATGTCCCACATCGGGCTCCCTGTAGGGAGCCTGCTTCTACAGCCTGCCTCTCTCTCTGTGTCTTTCATGAATAAATAAAAATAAAATCTTTTTTTAAAAAAATAAATAAAGTCTGCTCATCTCTTGTCAGAGCCCTGATCATTTATATATTTATATGTAGGTCTGTGTTTATATTTGTATTTACAGTTGTATAATGCATATATATGAACATTATATGTGTATGGTATCTACCATATCTGAGTTCAACACAATGATCTGACTCTGTCCACCCTGCATGAGAAAACCAAGCCATTTCTCATGCTTGAGTTTGACCACATAGCCACATAAATACGACAGCACTCTCAGTATATCACATATTGGAAAATATTCAAATCCTCTGAGAGTCTCATGCTATTTATCAGACCCAATACAAGATTTAAGTCTTTCATGTACATGTGTTTTCTAATATATCTGCCACATTTTTGAAACATTTCAGCTGTTTCACATCATGTGCCACTTTGAAATAGGAAATGACTCCAATATGTTTTTAAAAATATGATATGCAGATATATTCTTGTATTTTTTTAAAGATTTTACTTATTTATTCATGAGATACACAGAGAAAGATGCAGAGATATAGGCAGAAGGAGAAGCAGGCCCCCTACACAGGGAGCCCAATGTGGGACTCGATCCTGGGATCCTTGGGATCACACCCTGAGCCAAAGGCAGATGCTCAACCACTGAGCCACCCAGGCATCCCTATTCTTTTATATTTATAGCCTTCAAAAAAATGGTGACAATTCACTAATTCTTTGCTGAAAGTCTGTACATAGACTCACACAATAGTCTCACCTCCACTAGTCACCAAATCTAGCTAACAAGAATAGATTCTTCACAGCTAGTGAGCAAAGGAGGCAAGTTTCAGAAATTCAAGAAAAGAATCTAAAGCAAAAGAGTTGAGTTGGAGCAACAGAACTAGTAAACAAAAATTTAAAACAATCAGGAAAATTCTTTAAATCTAAAATATATATATATATATATATATATATATATATATATTAAACCTGTAAGTTCATAAGAAAGAAAACTTAATATAAAAATTTATAGACATTATGACCACACAGGATGTCAAGAAAAGGCCACTTCTCATGCTCTTTTAAGAATACTTCATAGATTTCAAACCCTTTTCATTGGGAAATATTTCAGTTATTACTGATTTAGGGATGTTTTATTGGATACAGAAAGAACATGGAAGTATATTTTGGAAATAATCTAAATCTAGAATGGGATGATATTGGTGAGCAGCTTAATACAACTGGACAAAAACTGGCTCCCAATTCTAGTCCAGATTATGCTGGATATGAGGGCTCTTTTTATTTTCCTACCTCCCTCTGTAATAATTGCTCCAGTTACCAAAAAAGGGGTTGAGCTTAAAGATCTCTGAAACTCCTTCCTTTTTCTGAGTTTTATCAAAGGGATCTGCATTTGACAGCCCATATTCTAAATATGCCTTTAAAATCAATATTTATGTTAGACTCACAAAGAATGACAAACAGTACAGTCTTTGCTACTTACATTTGATAAAAAAAAAAAAACACCCTAATTTGACTACTTTTATTTTCTTTTATTTTATTGGCCAGCTATTTCCATGAAGTAGCCAAAACCCGTCATTTATAAAGTCAGGAAGACATAGATTAGCTGAAAAATCAACAATATTCTTTTTCCTCCTACCATTGCTGGTTTAATGACACAATTTTATTCTGACTAAATTATGAAACAAAGATATATGATGGCTTTTAAAAATACAGATATTAAAGTTAACCTGGAATATTATTATTATGTGATCTGTGCTCAATGAAAGAAATTAGTATACCTGAAAAGGATGACCTATGTCCTAGAGCTAATAGTAGAATAGATTTGTCTCATAATTTTGGGGACTTTCTAAATCATTAATGAGATTTTCTAATGACACACAAATAACAGTAGCAATTGGGCCCCCAAGGTGGTTTTAAGTATGTGCTTTCACTGTTAAAGTTATTGTGCATTTCATCTTAAAATAGGAATAACATAGCACTCAGCTATTGCAAAAATAGATCACTCCTAAATAGTGAGAGCACTATAAAGAGAATTTACATTCAATAAGTCAATAAATAGAACTCAGTCTTAAGATAAATCACAAAGACAGATATTACTATGAACTAAATTCTGCCCCCTTCCCAAAATTCATATCTCAGAGCCCTAACCTTCAATGACACTATATTTGGAGATAGGGCCTTTACTGAAGTAATTATTGTTAAATGTGGTCATAAGAGTAGTGTCATGATCACATAGGATTAACATACTTGTTGAAGAGGAAGAAAAGCCAAATAATCTCTCTCTCTCTGCCACGTGAAGACACATCAAGAAGGTGGCCATCTTCCAGGGAAAGTTCTCATCAAGAACTGAATCAAGTGGCACCTTGATCTTGAACTTCCAGCTTCTAGAACTGTAAGAAATACATTTCTATTGTTTAAGACCCCAAATCTATGGTATTTTGTTATGGCAGCCAGTGCTAACTTAGACCTGCTTTGGGGGGAAAAATTAATGTTTTTAAGGTAAGATAAAGGAAGAATACTTCATTAGGTGATGGGCAAATGAGCTTTTTAGTGTTTCCTTGTGGTTATTGTTTGTTTGCCTGTTTTGCAGAAGTGGAGACCCCCAGCATAGTCTAATAACAGATTAGTCAATGAAGGGTAAGAAGCTAGTGTGACCTTGACATATAATCCTTTATAGGATCTCCTATGTTTCTTCATGAGCCCAAGCTTCTGACCCCTAGCTTAGCAAATAGGCTCATGCTCTTCTTTACATCAGCCAGTGATATCTGTCCATGTTTCCTTGACCTCATTAGAACGACTATTTATCTCTTTCTAATTCCCTCGTAGCATCTTTTGAATGAGTTAGGAACCCTATAAATCTGCAGATCTCTTGAGATTGGTAAAGATAGGAAAAGTAAGTCCATGTGAGCCCTGCTGTTGTTTGAGGCCTGATGTCAGTTTCATTTTTATCCACCCAAGTGGGAGTACAATAAAAATGTTCTAGAAAAAAAAATATTGTTTGTTTCTTCTCATAAGAGTCATAGCAGACAAAATAGCTGGGTGAGAGCTGAAAGAGTCATTGCAGAATCACAAAGATAGAAATAGATTAAGTAACAAACATATGTTGTGAATAACATTTCTGGAGCACACACTATGCTATGTGTACTCTGGGGAGCATAACGAAGTAGAATCTGACCCTGCATGTGGTGTAAGATGATGTCATGAAACAACACAGCACAAAATCAATCAACTTGTATCTACTCAACCCTAATTATGCTTGAGGCATCACACCTGATGCTATGGCATATGCTCAATTTTTCTATATGCAAGGAACTAATAAGCCAATTGGAGAAAGTCTGCACATACATACATATTAGCCATAGAAAATAATAACATGTTGACTGGAAATTTGTTAAACTTACATGAAGACAATAATTCTTACATCACAGCCTTTCAGCGGATCATAAGCGAGGACTAAATGGGAAGCAAAATACTTGAGAGCTCCAGACAAACTTAGGTTTGATTCCCTGCTCTGTTTCTTATGAGATAGTCTTATGCAGACATAATATCTATAAGAATGGATGACACTAGTAGTTTCATGTGATTATGGAGAGGATTGAATAAGATCACCTTTGTAAAAGTATTTGACACAATGCCTGGCAGTAAGCACTTGATAGATGTTACTTAACTGATTATACACATTTTAAGTTTCCAACATAGGGCGTGATCTGTGGAGCTGTTAAACAAATGTTAATTTTTATTTTTTCCACAAGAGTCAAAGGAAAAAGCTCATCAACAAGAAATAACATGCATACCAAATATGTAATTAGAAAGCTGAACCAGGAAACACAAGGAAATAGGGCTATCATCTTCTCTAACCTGAGCTACAGACAGACATATCCAAAGCCAAATAGCACTAAACAGTGATCTCCAAAGGATGCCACTCAGGAGTCTCACAGGATCTGATGTGACTGATCTGAGAAGGAAATTTTGTTGTTGAGAACCAGAAAAGAATAGCTCACCCACCATCACTGCTACCACCAGGTCCAAGCCACCTCATCTTGTACCAGATTACTGAAGCAGCCTCCCAACTAGTTTCACAGCCTTTCCTGTTGCCCCCTTATACTCAATTCCCAGGTAGCATGAGTAATTCTTTTATAATCAGATCATGTCACTCTGCTGATTACAACCCTCTCACAGCTCCCAATTTCACTCTTAGTAAGAGCACTTATAATTAGCTCCCTGACCCTGCACCTCTTGTTTTCTGGTCCCTGGCCTCATCTCTTTTCACTCTTCCCCTCTGTGGCAGACCCAATAGCCTCCTTACTGTTTGTTGAACATGCCAAGAATATCTTTGCCTTAAGGTTTTTGCATTGGCTGTTTCCTCTACCTGCATCTATTGTCCTACAGAGAACTCCCTCTTCTCCTTCAAGCCTTTGCTCAAAACTCAACTTCTCAATGATGCTTATGACATTTAAAATTGCAACCTATCAAAACAAGAACAAAAATAAATTACTGGGACTAGACCAAAATAAAAAGCTTCTGCACAGCAAAGAACACAATCAATAAAACTAAAAGGCAACCTACAGAATAGAAGAAGATATTTGCAAATGACTTATGCAATAAAGGGTTAGTATTCAAAATATATAAATAATTTATAAAACTCAACCCCCCAAAAAAAACAAATAATCCAGTTTAAAAATGGGCAGAAGACATGAATAGACATTTTTCTGAAGAAGACATACAAATGGCCAACAGACACATGAAAAAATGATCAATATTGCTCATCATCAGGGAAATGCAAATCAAAACCACAATGAGATATCACCTCACCCCTATCAAAATGGCTGAAATCAACAACATAAGAAACAACAGGTATCAGCAAGGATGTGAAGAAAGGAAAACCCTCTCACACTGTTGGTGGGAAAGGAAACTTGGTGCAACCACTGTGGAAAACAGTATGAAGCTTCCTCAAACAGATAAAAAATAGAACTACCCTATTATCCAGCAATGGCACTACCAGGTATTTACCTAAAGAATACAAAAATTCTAATTCAAAGGGATACTTGCTCCCCTATGTTTATAGCAGTATTATCTACAATAGCCACATTATGGAAGCAGCCCAAGTGTCCATTGATTGATGAATGGATAAAGAAGTTGCCATTTGCAATGACACAGATGGAGTTAAAGGGTATTATGCTAAGCAAAATAAGTCAGTCAGAAAAAGACAAATACCATCTGGTTTCAGTCATATGTGGAATTTAAGAAACAAAACAAATGAACAAACGGGTAAAAAGAGAGAGAGAAGAGAGGCAAACCAAGAAATAGACTCTTAACTATAGATGGGGATTGTGGAGATGGGTCAAATAGGTAATGGGGACTAAGGAGTGTACTGTGACGAGCACCCAGTGTGGTATGGAAGCATTGAATCACTATACTATACACCCGAAACTAATATTACACTGCATGCTAACTGGAATTTAAATTAAAATTAAAAAAAAAAAATTGCAACCTATCTCCCATTCTCCTCCAGTCTTATTGGTTTTCCTTGTTTTGCTCTACTTTTTAATTTTTCCATAGTAGTTATCAACTATTTGATTTACTTATTTATTACAGTTATTGCCCATTTTGTTTTCTCCCAGAAGAACATAACTTTCTATATTCACAAGGATTTGTGTTTGTTTTATTAACAGTCTTGATAATAGATCTAAAAGAATATTTGGGGGAACCCTGGGTAGCGCAGTGGTTTAGCGCCTGCCTTTGGCCCAGGGCGCGATCCTGGAGACCCGGGATCGAATCCCACGTCGGGCTCCCGGTGCATGGAGCCTGCTTCTCCCTCTGCCTATGTCTCTGCCTCTCTCTCTCTCTCTCTCTGTGACTATCATAAATAAATAAAAAATAAATAAAAAATAAAAAAATAAAAGAATATTTGGCAAATGATTTACTGAGTGATTGACTTGTCTATTGCTACTATATACAAATATATTAATATTGTGTTATATATTATACATTAATATGTTAGCAATATATCACTACCGATTCTATTATGTCTGCTGCCTTTAATTTAACCTATGATAGAGTCACTAGTAATATTAGTAATTACTAGAATTACTAATAAGATAAATTACTTATAATTTTAATATACTAATAATTCTAATATGTTATTAATATAATAAGACAAGAAAGGGTTTGAAGTATCATAGGGTTCAGAGGAAGAGCCACAGCCCCTTGCAAGAGAGAATCAATCCTTGGTAGGCCTGGCTAGAACACACAAGAGGTATCAGTAGACAGAAGCAAAGAAAGCACAAAGGATCCTATGGAGACTGCCAGTGAAGCCATTTGGGATGCAGTGGGTATATCCTAACCATAAACTAAGGCTGTGAACCAGGTTTTGGGTAGATCACTTCTATCAACTAGCAAGTCTTTAAAAAATAAATCACTGATCTCACAGATTATGTGATAGACAATTAATGTCTGGATATAAACTTTCCAGAAATTTAGGGGCAAATGCAGAGGGGAAAAAATACATTTACTGTGCTCAACAAGAAGCATAGTTCATAGAGTCAACATAGGCATCTTCATTATATGTGTCAATAGGCATCTTTAGAGAGAGACCCAAGGAATGTCCTTCACCCTTCATGCTATCTTGCCCCAATACTGGGAAAATTTCTTTTCTCTTGTGTCTCCCCCTCCCCTGGCCCCAATCTGTCATAGCACGGACATGCATTTACTTCATATTTGAAAAACAAATCATTCCCACCTCTTCCCCAGACACACTGTTTATCATGCTCAGTTTCTACCTAAAGCGTGGAATGTATATTTTCCTCATACAAAGTAAAAGTCCTGTTTCCAACAATTTGTTTCAATGGGCCACGGGGGAAAATAGGTGTTTTTTCATATAACTAGATGTGAAATATAGATTTTTCTCTATGCAATTTACTGAGTGACATTTTCTCTCTCTCTCTTTCTCTCTCTCTGTTTTTTTCTTATTCCAAATCTGTCATGGCTACCCAAAATCTTGTGAGCAAAATAAAATGTCTACAACTTGGCAATGGCAAGTCTACAACTTGGTTACTTATAGGCAACCTCTTTCTACACTCCAATATAGGGGTACCTGGGTGGCTCAGTCAGTTAAATGGCTGCCTTTGGCTTGGGTCATGATCCCAAAGTTCTGGGATTGAGCCCCATCTCGAGCTCCCTGTTCAATGGGGAGTCTGCTTCCCTCTCTCCCTCTGCCCCTCCCCCTGCTCATGCATGCCTGTTCTCTTTCTCTCTTGCTCTGTCTCAAATAAATAAATAAAATCTTTTAAAAACCTCATATGAATATATATATATATATATATATATATATATATATATATACTCATTTTGATCCAGTAGAACACTGAACTCAATTCAGTTTTCTTCTTTTGGGAAAAATCTATGTAAACACAGGAGTGTAATACATTTTCTTTACTACATACTAGGTACTGTATAAATATAAACCAGAAATGGCTGGTTTTTTTTGATAGCAGAAACCATGTCTGAAAGGAGGAAAGCTTAAAAAAAAGTTCTGAATGCAAAACAACAGCAAAGTATTTTGGTCTGTTAGAATGATAATGATCTCTGTGTTGAAAAGTTGTATGTTAATGTCGGAAACAGCTTATTAAAAAGGATTTTCCATTAGTTTCTGTTACCATCTAATAACTAAGAGCACTGTCACCTTGTTTTGTTTTTCCAGAATGATGTTGCTGCATGTTCTCTTACCTTAAGAAATAAACAAACAGGACCACTTGGGTGGCTCAGCAGTTGAGTGTCTACTTTTGGCTCAAGTCATGATCGCGAGGTCCTGGGACCAAGGCCTCCATCAGGCTCCCTGCAGGAAGCCTGCTTCTCCCTCTGCCTGTGTCTCTGCTTCTCTCTCTGTGTCTCTCATGAATAAATAAATAAAATCTCCTTTTTAAAAAAGAAATAAACAAACAGCAACAACAACAAATTGTGGCCTTTTTCCTGAATCAGTCAAGGCAAGCCACATTGGGTAAGGAGAAAAAAAAGGATTATTGCCCATTTCCTTCAGCCAAAACCATCTTTAGAAAGATCAAAAGACTCACCAAACCATCTCAAAAAGTTTTTGAAGTAGATGAGATATAAATAATCAATACATTGTCATCCAAAACACCAGGTAAGATGATTGGCAATCTCATGAACACAGGCCATGGACTGACAATTAGTGAGAAGAAAGTTGGGAGAGGTTAAATAAAAATGGAATGTCTTCAGATCACTGAGTATGGGCTATATGGAATGCTCACATCTCATCTATGAAATGGCCATCAACCTCCGTATAGAATGGCTCAGTCTCGCAGAAAGACACAAAATCTGACCCAACTCCCGCTTGGGAAATGTTCTGGATCCTGTGATTTTCCCCCTGGGCTGAGATGTAGGCAGTCACGTAGGAAGAATGAACTCCCAATAGCTCCAAACATCAATCTAATGTGATGAAGAGCACATGCCACAACAGCCTACTCGGACCCACGTGTGTTCAGACCACACAGTCCTGAACTTGCTTAGATCCTATGTGCCTTATAGATTTTTTTTTTTAACTTCTAACAATGTCTGAAATGTATCTAATGTTAGGTCTTTTACTGACTCTAGAGTTGAAGAAAATGAAACATTTCTTCCAGGTTTGGTCTGAGGGGACATCTTTTAATATGAGAAGTGAGTGAGGTTTCAATCTTACCTTGAGAATACCCCAGGTCACTCTTTATTTTTAAAGGGTTCTGTCAGAACACAAATTTTCCTGATTCACATTGTGTTGCCATGTAAGCCTTCACATACTTGCTTTTGGGCCTAGGGTGAGAGAAAATGAGAATCAGCCCTGTGATCTTGCTCTTGCATTCCCCAGAATGCTGGAAGATGGCGGCATGTGTCGCCAACATTAACCGATAATAGCTAAAAGATGCTTCTGTTACCAAGAATAGTCCTGCCAGATGGCTGGCATCAGGAAGAACATACCAAAGAATCATTCCCATACTTTGTAGTTAAACCTCATTTTTTTAAAAAGGGGACTTGAAGGTAAGGGGAGAGTAAGTGAAATGGGTTGAGATGGAATGCTTTTATTTGCCCTGTTTGCTCTAAGATTACTCTTTAACTTAAGTCATCCTGAGATCTGACCTGGTATCTCCCCCAAACACTCTAACATTTTGTTACAACGAGTCCCGGGGCCAGACACAAGTCTCCAGTATGGGCTTTGGTTCCAGTAGCAAATATTATCTCTGCAAATAGAAAATACAGATTGTACTGCAGACTGAAATAATCAATGACAGAGTCTACATTACATCCAAGATCCTCACTGAGATAGTAAATAAAGTCTGTCTGACCTGATATAGCTATATAGCTTGCTTCCCTGACTTGGACTCACAGTGAATTTCACCTTTTTAGTAGTAGTATGAAGCAGAAAGCAAAGTTACTAGACTATTCAGTTCACCACAGATACACACTTGACTTTAATTAAAGAAAAAAAGATGCCCTTAGGCATATGAAGAGACTGTGTCAGACACCTAGGAGACTCAGGAGCATTAAGCTTAGCTTAACAGAAATTTCTGGGGCCCCTGAGTGCTCAGGGTCTGAGTCTTGATCTTGGCTTAGGTCATGATCGCAGAGTCGGGAGATCGAGCCCCAAGCCGGGCTCGGTGCTCAGCGAGAAGTCTGCTTGGGATTCTCTTTCCTCTCCCTCTCCCTCTGCCCTTCCTCCTGTTCCCTCTCTCTTTCTCAGATAAATAAAGAAATCTTTTTTAAAAAAGAAAGAAAAAAAAAACTGCCATGGCATTTTGGGTCAATGAGCCCTAGAACTGTTGCTACACCAAGTCTATAGAACTCACACCACTTTCCACCTGCTTCACTCCATCCTTCTGTATTTGTACGTAATATCCAAAGGCCTCAGGGAAAGATATTTAAGCCCTGGTCACACATGAGTTTGCTCTGGCTGGCAGGACTTCCATTCCTAAAACTCTTGTCTACACGATTCATCTAGCACTGCCTGCCGCCTTACTGGACCGTTTAATTGTATTCCATTTACTCCTTACTTTGCCCAGTGAGTCTGAGGGCCCATCAAGTGTGAAGCCAGACCTTGGATTATATTGGTAATTTCCTCCTCCCCCACAGCCTACATATTGAGTACATTGCTTTGAAACAAACCACTTTAAATAGGATTATATTTCTTTATAGGGAAAAAAAATTCCTGAAGACAAACTGGCTCTGTGACACTAGAAATTTATATGCTAGCCCTACAGGCAAACTTTTCTAAAAAGGGCCACACTATAACAAAAATTTCCTTCAAGGAACAATTAAAAACCAAATCTGAATGGACAATACTGTCTCACTAATGGGCTACAGAAAATACCATGTGATATTTCTAAAATTATTTGACTTGGGAATAATATTATTGTTGCAAGATTGTACTACTTCATTTTTCCACTTTTAATCGTTTAGAGTTTATATCCCTCATATTGAAAAGGGTTGATGAAATGTTTAATAAGTTAAGACTGATTTTAAAAGAGCTTTGCTGGCTCAATTCCCTGTAAAAATAGGACCTAAAAAAGGAATGATATTTTATGAAAGACCCCCCGAGATGTCCTTTTTATAAGAAAAGAGTTTGTAAACTGACCTCATGCTGCAAACTCTCTGTCTTCTAATGTGTGGTACCAGGCTTAGTGACGTGTAGCATGGAAAGGCACACACCATGGCTGGGTTGTCACAGTGACACCTATGTGCTGTTGGTCTGCGAAGGTGAGCCACACAGCAAGTGAATGCTCTGTCCCAGGAACAAGCATATGCCTGGATTGTGAGGAGAAGCAAGAGAGCATGTCTGTCCTACATTCTCTAGAAGTCCTGGCTAGAGCTGTAAGGATTCACTTTTGTCTGCAAAGAAGGAGATGAATGTCAGTGCTGCTGTCACATATACTCTGGCACCCAGAGACTAAAAGGATCTAATGACAATAAACTTGCTACTGTCTAGATCAAGGCCCCAAGTTACTAACGGCCTCCCATGCTTGAAGACATAAGTTAACACAAAGAAATTACATTCTCATTGTCAGCATGTGATCTTGTTCTAGTTCTTCACATATTTAAAAACCTTTAAGCCCGGAGTTCTGATAAATACTGCATCCCTTTCACACACACACACACACACACACACACACACACCATCTAACCCCACACACTGACCAACATTTTCTTTTATCTTGAGACCCAACAGAATGAAGCATACAAAGCCTTAGATTGTTTTTTGAAGCAGATCTTCATTTTACAAAGAGTATTTCTAAATGTATGAATGCTATTTTATAGCATGTTGCCCCAGTGGTCTTGGCATTTGGTTGGTGGTTATCTCCAGCAAGTGCAATGTAGAAAAGTTCCCAGTAAGTGTAAAATTCTACCAAAATCACTGATAATAAATTGTCTGTTGTTTCCCATATGAAAACCCCCTTACAGGCATAGGAAGCTTCACCAACTGAATAATATGCATTGATTCTTAGATGAAATGTCATGCCATGTCATAGCCTGTTATATGAGTTAGCATCATTGAGCTGATTCTATATGCTTGGACTATGTCTGGGCTTTTGCTAGTTATTTTTATTTAACATGTCTTTTAAGGTGTTTGTTTTAAGACAGTTAAACTAATAACCCACTTACACTATAAAAGTAATGGGAAATGTCCTACTTATTTGCTGCCCTCATTTCTATTGTATTTTGCATGGCAGATAGAGGTCAGAAGAAAAGCATATTCTAGTGTCCTTCACAAACATCTAGCTCCTATGAGGACTCTAGGACCCACTAGGATAGAAACCTGAGGTTTCTAAGGGAAGCTAAAAGGAAAGAATTGTGCTTCCACTGTGGGTCTCTAGAATAAGCCACAACCCCATTGCCTCTGAAGAGTAGGAGTTACTCATTAAGTCATTTACTTTACATCTCATTTTCTAATCTTCTATTTGTAAGAGCACTGGACAAAGTTCATCAAGATTTATTGCTCTATCTAAATGTTTAGTCAACAGGCCACACAATGTTAGTCATCCTGAGTAGTCTGTTTCCATAGATAAAGATAATAAAAATTTACGACCATGCATGGTTTTAGCAAAAGGAAATTGGATTGCATCCTCAAGTCCAAACAAAAGCACTACAGTGTAATTGAATCAAATAATATGACAGTTAATTATTTTGTTATGATAACTCATTGTCTAAGTATCATCTTCTCTGGGTTATTTTATTGAAACCAATCAGAGTGTCTTCCATACAGACTGAGATGTCTGGTGTTCTTGCCTTTATCATCTCCTCTGAAAGCCAACCTTCAGATATCACCATAAGAGCCATAGGAAAGAGCACAGAGATACTAGGAAGTTTTTGATATTTGTTCAGAGGAAAAGCAAATGGAGAAAGACAGCTTCAATGAACAACAAAATCCGTGAAACTTCTGGAGAAGAATGGTAACACTTACTCTTTCTTAGGAGATACAGGGTAGCACAAGGAATTGTATTTAGATGAAATTTTGGAATACATCATGAGCCCTTGGGGAGTTTTTTTGTAATTCAGATACTGGCTCCTCACACCTTTGTATATTCTGATTCAGTAGGTTTGGATAGAGCCTATAGGCTATTCCCTGTTTCCAGCATCCTCTATCACCTTCCCTGCTTCACTCTTTTTCACAACACTTATCACCTACTAAGATACTAAGTAAGTGAATTATCTAGAGTGTGTATTTTCTCTTTTTCAGTCTCCTCCCATTTGTTTGGCTTATTATAATGACATCTGACACAGATTGATATTGGAAGGAAAGAAGGGAAAGTAGATGGGCTGGTTAACTGTGTGATCTTTTCAAAACCCTTTTAGTCTAGTGGTGGGTCTGATGGCAATCCCAACACTGAAATGTCCACTTAAGTTCCTAATAACTGTATGCCAGGACTGGTACAGATTAATGATGATTCTTTTGAGAAGTGATACACATATGACCCACTCACCTCATTCCTACCTACTGACCAGCTTTCTCGCTTCTCCTTATTTCTCCTTATTTCTCCATCAGACAATGCAAATGTCAAGAGAACCAGAAAAGGTTTTGGAAATGTTGCCAAAGACTAAGACAGGAGTTAATGTGTCCTTCCTTATCTAAACATGAAGGAAAGAAGGCAATGTGAAAGAAGGAATACAAGACAGACAAATAAGCAAATTCTCTAGATTGATTGGAGGCAATTAAGAGGAAGTTTGCCCAGAATCTGCTTACTTACGAGTGCAAATCAACTTTCATACAAGAAGCCTCTATGAACTCTACAGAGCATATTGTTTTGGAGCCACCAGAGCCAAATCTGAATCCTCTTAGATCTCTTCTTCTAAGGAATTTGATATGCATTACTTTTAAAAAGAAAATTATGAGAAAGTGGAGGTACTGAGACATTAATGAGCTAGGAGTTTGGCCTAGGTTTACATGAGACTGAAGACCAGACTAATTAATGGGAGCCAGAAAAAAAGTTAAATGGGACTAAATTGGGAAAAGCTTAGGCTAATAATAGAGATCTAATAATGCATTAGTATGAAAACAGTTAATGGATATTTTTGTTATTGTTTTTTATAGGCATCATGTTATTTATGGAACAGATAGGCTCTATTGATTTAGATCATAGAATGAATCTTTATAAAAGAAATTTCCCCTACTGACTTATATTATAAATTGGAGTACTCCTAGAGAAAAAAAATAATAGTATAGTAGTGAGAATAGCAGCTCCTTTCCCCAAAACATGTAACCCAAGAAATGCCCACAAGTGCCTTTCTCATATCCTGTAGATCATGGTGTTGTAAACTAAGAGGCTGGGTTTTTTGATGTATTTGAATCATAATATTGCACAAATAAAAATTAACTTGGAGTAACAATTTATTTTTTAAAAAACTATTTTCTAAGTGGTATAACCTGACTACTTTTTCATTCTGTAGTGCCTAATAACACCAAGCACTGTAGGGAATATAGTAAGTTAGGTCACTGACAGTCTCTGTATAGCAAACACACAGTGGAATGTCAAATAAACAAGATCCATTAAATACACAATATAAACTCAGCATTATTCTAGGACTACAGGGTTGGCAGGACAGATACATAGAAATAAAAGATGATTTAGTCCTTAGGTTATGAAATTGTTAATTTTTAACAAACTTCAACCTCATGCTGTATTCTTCTATGAGGCACTGATTTGCAGCTTGAAGAATCCCATCAAGTGCCCAGCAAAATGAATGAAAAGCAAAGAACATAACATAAAAGGACAAATTTAAGACTTAATTTACATGTCATATAAATGAACAAATGGTATGAAAGTCATCTATTATGACAAAAAAGATTCTCAGACTGGATATTGAATAAAATCCAAGTAAATGTTGCATATGGCACATTTAAAACAAAGTGTTTTGGAAACACATATCAGAAAATTTAAAATATGGTTCCTGAAATTTTAAAATAATAATAATAATAAGCAACATGGTTGGAAGGTAAAATCAAAGAACTGTTATAACGAAGCTAAAGGAAAAGGAAAGGTTAATGAATGCCCAGCCCAAGGAATTGAAAACAAACACACAAAGGAGTATTATTTTGAAATTTTAGAGCTCAAAAATAAAGAAAATATCTGAAAAGCTTCTAGGGGAGGAAAAGAAGGTCAAATATGAAGGTACGAGAGAGCAGACATCCCAAAAGCAACATGGGCTACTAAAAGACAACAGAGAAGTACCTTCAAAATTCCAAGAGAAAATAATACCAACTTCAAATTCTAGAATCAATTGTGGATACACGTGGTTTGTGGAATTTTAAGTGCTCATTGTAGTAAACCTTTGCTGTGTAGATTTGAAAGGACCTACTTTTAAAAGTAAGTTCACAGGGTGACACTTGGGTGGCTCAGTGGTTTAGCACCTGCCTTTGGCCCAGAGCCTGTTCCTGGAGTCCGGGAATCAAGTCCCGCTTCAGGCTCCCTGCATGGATCCCTCTGCCTATGTCTCTGCCTCTCTCTCTCTGTGTTTCTCATGAATAAATAAATAAATGTTTTAAAGTTCACAAAATCATGATTAGTTACAAAAAATTAGGTTAAAATAAGTTATTTTCTATTTGAAAGATTTTTAAATGGAAATGGTTTAAAGCTGTCAAAATACAATACAATATTGGCATCTTGGTGTCTGAAAGCAATCATTTTACCATATTAAGAATTTTAAGAATATTATTTCTTCTATGGATTATTGGTCAAAGTGCATAAATTTGCAACTAGAAGATAAAATGTCAGTTCTGGAGATTCAGTGAATAGCATGGTGGTTACAGTTGAGCAAGAAGGTGTTATATACTTCAAAATTGCTAAGAGACTGGATTTTAAATGTCCTTACCTCAAAAAAGAAATTATAATTACGTAACTTAGTGATGGAGATGTTAGCTAACACTTGGGTGATAATCATAAGGCAACATATAAATGTATCAAATCAACTGAGCATCTTAAACTTATACAGTGATATATGACAATTATATCTCAATTTTTAAAATCATTACATTATACACCTTAAACTTAAAAAAATGCTTCTATTTTTTATTTTTATTAAAAAAATGCTTCTAAATATGAAAATAACTTACCAGAAGAAACACTTGAGAGTTAAAAATGGTTGCCACTTAGACTGGTTTTGTGGGTTTCTTAAAAATTATAAAACCCCTTAGAATGGTTGGTTTTTTAAAAACTTCCAAATGTTTGTTTAAAATGTTTGTTTTAAATGTTTAATAAAATAAAAGATATTCACTACAAGACAAATGAAGAACAAACACGTTCCGAACTCACCATTACTTAAAATACTAACTACACATATTTTTATTCTATGAAATGTACCAAGGTACTTTTAAAAGTACCCAAGTGTACTTTTAAGTCCCAAAGTGTAAGTATTCCCATTATGGTTGATTTCAAACTACCAACATGATGTCACTGAATGTGGAGTTGGGAAGAGATGCAAATTAACTCACATTTATGTAGTATTTCCACTATACAGAAAAAATAATTTTAAATAACCTTAAGAACAAAGATAATACCAAAGATAATTAGGAAATGATGAATTTTTGAATATTTACTAACTTTATTTTTAACTCGTTTTAATTCCTTTATTTCAATTCATTTAATTATAAGCTTTTATCATTTAATTTTTTTAAATGGCTATACTTAAAGCATGCAAATTTCTAGAAATTTAACAATTGTCACTTGCAAACCAGTTTGAGCCAGCTTAAGCACACAACTGACACTCAGCATAAACATGCCACCATACTTTTCTGGAGTTGGATGGTTGTTAGGTGGATGGATAAATGGATGGACTGCTGGATGGATCAAAACATAACTAACTGAAAACACTAATCATCCAAGAGGTGATTTATAATAAACACTTTGAAAATTGAAGGCAATGTATCCACAGTGACAGTCATCCTGTGTGATGGCTGTAGTTATCTATAAAAACACTGTAAAAGAAACTATCAATAATCATCAGAAACCATATATCAGGACCCAAAGTGGATATTTACTGGATTATTTGATGAGGCTGTGTTAATGGAATCCTTCAAGGAAATTACAAGTATTTGAGGGCAGATATTGTGTCTGGCTCATTTTCCTAGCCTCCGTAACACTCACACAATGTTTATACCTATGTTGGAATTTACCAGCCAGTATTGCAATGATTTATTTATGTGTTCTCTTCTAATAGGCTGTACACTCTCCTTAAAAATGAAGTTTTATCTTGTCAATTCTATATGATAGTGCCTGGTTGATATTAATGTCCTACTAAATAGAAGTTCAGTTAGATTGAAGAGTTGTCTAATAATTATTCATTGAGTTAAATTAACTAGATTGAATCAGAACTCAATTCAATGTGTAACCACAACATGTAGATATATCTGATATGTGATCATAATACATGACTGGCCTAAACGGGTAGCAAAGGTGTTTAAAACAGCGAAACATATTCCCAATTATCTGCCAAAAGGCTTCTGATAAAATTAACTTTGTGACATTCATCAGACTGTTATAGTTTCCCTCCTGGATGTAACCTGTGATTCACTAATCTGAATCAAGATTGAGTATTAAAAGATTATTGAATTTTGATCTTTTTCTGCCTTGGGTTTGCCTTGGAGATATGCCATCGTAATAGAAGCCATATATTGGTCTTCTTATCTGAGTAATTCTTCATGCCAACCATGGAGGTGAACACGTTTTATTTACTCTGAAGTGAAAGCTGATACTTGAAGTCAGAAATCTCATGATAAATTTTAAGGTTTTGACTCATCAGTCCTCACCACCCAAAGCCCTTCCTACCACAGAATCTTGCCCTGCTTACATTATATAATATTTCACCTCATCTTTCTCACCAAGATTTCTAATTCAAGATGTGTGATCCAGGTAAATCAATTACATGCATTCTCTCCTGATCTTTGGTTGTTGAAGTGAAGTTGTATCCAGATAAGCTTTAAAAAGTGTCTGAAAATTCTTCGACACTTTTTCAGGCGAGAAGCTGG
This sequence comes from Canis aureus, assembly GCF_053574225.1. Taxonomy (NCBI): domain Eukaryota; kingdom Metazoa; phylum Chordata; class Mammalia; order Carnivora; family Canidae; genus Canis; species Canis aureus. The sequence continues at coordinate 5,718,894 of NC_135643.1, forward strand.
GTCTGTTCACTTTCTTGGAATCTGAGTGAGCTTATAACTACTTTGAAGGATAGAGTACGACAGAAGTGGCAGGATGTGGCCCCTGAGGCTAGTACATAAAAGGCCTTGAATCTTCCACCTTGTTCCTGGAGCACTCTCTCATGGAATCCTGAATTGCCAAAGAATGCCTTGTTCAGAGAGGGCCCAAGTATAAGCCCAGGCCAGAAATAGACATTCCGGTCAATGGTTCTAGATGAAGTCAAACTAGACTGAACCCAGTCCAGGACTCAAACATGCAAGTGGAGAAGCTTCCAGATGATTCCAGCTCTCAGCCATTCAAGTCACCACCAGCTGTTCCACTCTTCCCAGCTGAGGCCTCAGATTTTTTTTTTTTTTTTTAAGATTTCATTTACTTGGAGGAGGGGCAAGATGGTGGAAGAGTAGGGTCCCCAAGTCACCTGTCCCCACCAAATTACCAAGATAACCTTCAGATCATCCTGAAAACCTACGAATTCGGCCTGAGATTTAAAGAGAGACCAGCTGGAATGCTACAGTGAGAAGAGGTCGCGCTTCTATCCAGGTAGGAAGACGGGGAAAAAGAAATAAAGGAACAAAGGCCTCCGAGGGGGAGGGGCCCGCGAGGAGCCGGGCTGAGGCCGGGGCGAGTGTCCCCAGGACAGGAGAGCCCCGTCCCGGAGACGCAGGAGCTGCACCGACCTTCCCGGGCGGAGAGGGGCTCGCGGGGAGGTGGAGCAGGACCCAGGAGGGCGGGGATGCCCTGGGCTCCCGGGGACACTAACAGACACCTGCGCCCCGGGAGAGTGCGCCGAGCTCCCTAAGGGCTGCAGCGGGCACGGGGGACCCGGAGCAGCTCGGGGGGCTCGGGGGCGGCTCCCCGGAGGGGGCTGCGGGGCGGGAGCAGCTCGGGGGGCTCGGGGGCGGCTCCGCGGAGGGGGCTGCGGGGCGGGAGCAGCTCGGGGGGGCTCGGGCAGAGGAAGAGGCTCCGTGCGGAGGGGGCTGCGCGGTTCCACGAGCAGCTCGGGGGGCTCGGGGGCGGCTCCGCGGAGGGGGCTGCGGGGCGGGAGCGCAAATCCAACAGCGCAGGCCCCGGAGCACAGGGCGCCGGGACACAGCCCAGGATCCGGCCTCCCCCGGGACAGGCAGAGGCCGGGAGGGCCCAGGACAGCAAGGACGCTCCTGCCCCGAGCTGAGCAGATCAACGGCCCCGCCCCGGAGCCACCAGGCCCTGCAGACCGAGAGCTCCGGAGTTCCTGCGGGAGCTGAATCCAGGGCTGCAGAGCTGGCCCCGCCACTAGGGCTGTTGTTCCTGGGGCCTCACGGGGTAAACAACCCCCACTGAGCCCTGCACCAGGCAGGGGGCAGAGCAGCTCCCCCAAGTGCTAACACCTGAAAATCAGCACAACAGGCCCCTCCCCCAGAAGACCAGCTAGACAGACAAGTTCCAGGGGAAGCCAAGGGACTTAAAGTACACAGAATCAGAGGATACTCCACCGTGGCTTTTTTTTTTTTTTTTTTCTGTTTGCTTCCCCCACCCTTCTTTTCCCCCTTTCTTTTTCTTTCTCTTTTTCTTTTTTTTTTCTTTTTTTCTTCCTTTTTTCTTTTTTCTTTTTCTCTTTTCTTTCCTTCTTTCTCTCCTCTCTTTTTCTCCTTTTCCCAATACAACTTGTTCTTGGCCACTCTGCACTGAGCAAAATGACTACAAGGAAAACCTCACCTCAAAAGAAAGAATCAGAAACAGTCCTCTCTCCCACAGAGTTACAAAATCTGGATTACAATTCAATGTCAGAAAGCCAATTCAGAAGCACTATTATACAGCTACTGGTGGCTCGAGAAAAAAGCATAAAGGACTCAAGAGACTTCATGACTGCAGAATTTAGATCTAATCAGGCAGAAATTAAAAATCAATTGAATGAGATGCAATCCAAACTAGAAGTCCTAACGACGAGGGTTAACGAGGTGGAAGAACGAGTCAGTGACATAGAAGACAAGTTGATGGCAAAGAGGGAAACTGAGGAAAAAAGGGAAAAACAATTAAAAAACCATGAAGATAGATTAAGGGAAATAAACGACAGCCTGAGGAAGAAAAACCTACGTTTAATTGGGGTTCCCGAGGGCGCCGAAAGGGACAGAGGGCCAGAATATGTATTTGAACAAATCATAGCTGAAAGCTTTCCTAATCTGGGAAGGGAAACAGGCCTCCAGATCCAGGAAATAGAGTGATTCCCCCGAAAATCAATAAAAACCACTCAACACCTCGACATTTAATAGTGAAGCTTGCAAATTCCAAAGATAAAGAGAAGATCCTTAAAGCAGCAAGAGACAAGAAATCCCTGACTTTTATGGGGAGGAGTATTAGGGTAGCAGCAGACCTCTCCACAGAGACCTGGCAGGCCAGAAAGGGCTGGCAGGATATATTCAGGGTCCTAAATGAGAAGAACATGCAACCAACAATATTTTATCCAGCAAAGCTCTCATTCAGAATGGAAGGAGAGATAAAGAGCTTCCAAGACAGGCAGGAACTGAAAGAATATGTGACCTCCAAACCAGCTCTGCAAGAAATTTTAAGGGGGACTCTTAAAATTCCCCTTTAAGAAGAAGTTCAGTGGAACAATCCACAAAAACAAGGACTGAATAGATATCATGATGACACTAAACTCATATCTTTCAATAGTAACTCTGAACGTGAACGGGCTTAATGACCCCATCAGAAGGCGCAGGGTTTCAGACTGGATAAAAAAGCAGGACCCATCTATTTGCTGTCTACAAGAGACTCATTTTAGACAGAAGGACACCTACAGCCTGAAAATAAAAGGTTGGAGAACCATTTACCATTCAAATGGTCCTCAAAAGAAAGCAGGGGTAGCCATCCTTATATCAGATAAACTAAAATTTACCCTGAAGACTGTAGTGAGAGATGAAGAGGGACACTATATCATACTTAAAGGACCTATCCAAAAAGAGGACTTAACAATCCTCAATATATATGCCCCGAATGAGGAGCTGCCAAATATATCAATCAATTAAAACTAAAGTGAAGAAATATTTAGATAATAATACACTTATACTTGGTGACTTCAATCTTGCTCTTTCTACCCTGGATAGGTCTTCTAAGCACATCTCCAACGAAACAAGAGCTTTAAATGATACACTGGACCAGATGGATTTCACAGATATCTACAGAACTTTACATCCAAACTCAACTGAATACACATTCTTCTCAAGCGCACATGGAACTTTCTCCAGAATAGACCACATACTGGGTCACAAATAGGGTCTGAACTGATACCAAAAGATTGGGATTGTCCCCTGCATATTCTCAGACCATAATGCCTTGAAATTAGAACTAAATCACAACAAGAAGTTTGGAAGGACCTCAAACACGTGGAGGTTAAGGACCATCCTGCTAAAAGATGAAAGGGTCAACCAGGAAATTAAGGAAGAATTAAAAAGATTCATGGAAACTAATGAAAATGAAGATACAACTGTTCAAAATCTTTGGGATGCAGGAAAAGCAGTCCTAAGGGGGAAATACATCGCAATGCAAGCATCCATTCAAAAACTGGAAAGAACTCAAATACAAAAGCTAACCTTACACATAAAGGAGCTAGAGAAAAAACAGCAAATAGATCCTACACCCAGCAGAAGAAGAGAGTTAATAAATATTCGAGCAGAACTCAATGAAATCAAGACCAGAAGAACTGTGGAACAGATCAACAGAACCAGGAGTTGGTTCTTTGAAAGAATTAATAAGATAGATAAACCATTAACCAGCCTTATTAAAAAGAAGAGAGAGAAGACTCAAATTAATAAAATCATGAATGAGAAAAGAGAGATCACTACCAACACCAAGGAAATACAAACGATTTTAAAAACATATTATGAACAGCTATACGCCAATAAATTAGGCAATCTAGAAGAAATGGACACATTCCTGGAAAGCCACAAACTACCAAAACTGGAACAAGAAGAAATAGAAAACCTGAACAGGCCAATAACCAGGGAGGAAATTGAAGCAGTCATCAAAAACCTCCCAAGACACAAAAGTCCAGGACCAGATGGCTTCCCAGGGGAATTCTATCAAACGTTTAAAGAAGAAACCATACCTATTCTACTAAAGTAGTTTGGAAAGATAGAAAGAGATGGAGTACTTCCAAATTCGTTCTATGAGGCCAAAATCACCTTAATTCCAAAACCAGACAAAGACCCCACCAAAAAGGAGAATTACAGACCAATATCCCTGATGAACATGGATGCAAAAATTCTCAACAAGATACTAGCCAATAGGATCCAACAGTACATTAAGAAGATTATTCACCATGACCAAGTAGGATTTATCCCTGAGACACAAGGCTGGTTCAACACTCGTAAAACAATCAATGTGATTCATCGTATCTGCAAGAGAAAAACCAAGAACCATATGATCCTCTCATTGGATGCAGAGAAAGCATTTGACAAAATACAGCATCCATTCCTGATCAAAACTCTTCAGAGTGTAGGGGTAGAGGGAACATTCCTCAACATCTTAAAAGCCATCCACGAAAAGCCCACAGCAAATATCATTCTCAATGGGGAAGCACTGGGAGCCTTTCCCCTAAGATCAGGAACACGACAGGGATGTCCACTCTCACCACTGCCATTCAACATAGTACTGGAAGTCCTAGCCTCAGCCATCAGACAACAAAAAGACACTAAAGGCATTCAAATTGACAAAGAAGCAGTCAAACTCTCCCTCTTCACCAATGACATGATACTCTACATAGAAAACCCAAAAGCCTCCACCCCAAGATTGCTAGAACTCATACAGCAATTTGGTAGCGTGGCAGGATACAAAATCAATGCCCAGAAATCAGTGACATTTCTATACACTAACAATGAGACTGAAGAAATAGAAATTAAGGAGTCAATCCCATTTACAATTGCACCCAAAAGCATAAGATACCTAGGAATAAACCTAACCAAAGAGGTAAAGGATCTATACACTAAAAACTATGGAACACTTCTGAAAGAAATTGAGGAAGACACAAAGAGATGGAAAAATATTCCATGCTCATGGATTGGCAGAATTAATATTGTGAAAATGTCAATGTTACCCAGGGCAATTTACACGTTTAATGCAATCCCTATCAAAATACCATGGACTTTCTTCAGAGAGTTAGAACAAATTATTTTAAGATTTGTGTGGAATCGGAAAAGACCCCTAATAGGCAGGGGAATATTAAAAAAGAAAACCATATCTGGGGGCATCACAATGCCAGATTTCAGGTTGGACTACAAAGCTGTGGTGATCAAGACAGTGTGGGACTGGAACAAAAACAGACACATAGATCAATGGAACAGAATAGAGAACCCAGAAGTGGATCCTGAACTTTATGGTCAACTAATATTCGATAAAGGAAGAAAGACTATCCACTGGAAGAAAGACAGTCTCTTCAATAAATGGTGCTGGGAAAATTGGACATCCACATGCAGAAGAATGAAACTAGACCACTGTCTTGCACCAGACACAAAGATAAACTCAAAATGGATGAAAGATCTAAATGTGAGACAAGATTCCATCAAAATCCTAGAGGAGAACACAGGCAACACCCTTTTTGAACTTGGCCACAGTAACTTCTTGCAAGATACATCCACGAAGGCAAAAGAAACAAAAGCAAAAATGAACTATTGGGACTTCATCAAGATAAGAAGCTTTTGCACAGCAAAGGATACAGTCAACAAAACTAAGACAACCTACAGAATGGGAGAAGATATTTGCAAATGACGTATCAGATAAAGGGCTAGTTTCCAAGATCTGTAAAGAACTTATTAAACTCAACACCAAAGAAACAAACAATCCAGTCATGAAATGGGCAAAAGACATGAATAGAAATCTCACAGAGGAAGACATAGACATGGCCAATGAGCACATGAGAACATGCTCTGCATCACTTGCCATCAGGGAAATACAAATTAAAACCACAATAAGATACCACCTCACACCAGTGAGAATGGGGAAAATTAACAAGGCAGGAAACCGCAAATGTTGGAGAGGATGTGGAGAAAAGGGAACCCTCTTACACTGTTGGTGGGAATGTGACCTGGTGCAGCCACTCTGGAAAACTGTGTGGAGGTTCCTCAAAGAGTTAAAAATAGACCTGCCCTACGACCCAGCAATTGCACTGCTGGGGATTTACCCCAAAGATACAGATGCAATGAAACACCGGGACACCTGCACCCCGATGTTTCTAGCAGCAATGTCCACAATAGCCAAACTGTGGAAGGAGCCTCGGTGTCCATCGAAAGATGAGTGGATAAAGGAGATGTGGTCTATGTATACAATGGAATATTCCTCAGGCATTAGAAACGACAAATACCCACCATTTGCTTCAACGTGGATGGAACTGGAGGGTATTATGCTGAGTGAAGTAAGTCAATAGGAGAAGGACAAACATATGTTCTCATTCATTTGGGGAATATAAATAATAGTGAAAGGGAATATAAGGGAAGGGAGAAGAAATGTGTGGGAAATATCAGAAAGGGTGACAGAACATGAGAGACTCCTAACTCTGGGAAACGAACTAGGGGTGGTGGAAGGGGAGGAGGGCGGGGGGTGGGGGTGACTGGGTGACGGGCACTGAGGGGGGCACGTGCCGGGATGAGCACTGGGTGTTATTCTGTATGTTGGTAAATTGAACACCAATAAAAAATAAATTTATTATTAAAAAAAAGATTTCATTTACTTATTTGAGAGAGAGAAAGAGAGCACACATTCACAAGCAGGGGTGCAGGGAGGAGCAGAGGGGAGAGGGAAAAGTGAACTCTCCTCTGAGCAGGGAGCCTGATGCGGACTTGATCCCAGGATACTGGGATCATGACCTGAGCAGAAGGCAGACACGTAACCAGCTGTGCCATCCAGTGCCTGGAGGCCTCAGATTTATGGGATGTAGAAAAGGATATCTGCTGTGCTGTGTCAGAATTCCTGGCCCCCAGAATCTGGGAGCACAATGAAATGGTTATTCTATACCACTGAGTTGAAGGCAGTTTGTTACGCAGCAGTATTAACTGAAACATTTACCATGAACCACAAGGGAAGCCATAGAGGTGGAAATTCACAAGGAAAAAAAAAGAAAGAAAACAACCACCATCTGAAAAATGTTGCTGGGAAATAGACTCAAGCATTATTGTACAGGTAGGTACACAGCATCTCCTTTGTTTATTTAGCACCAGCAAATGTCTTTATCTCCATCCTAATCCTCTGCCTCCATCTTGCTACATTACACACCCCCAAAACACAGATGCCAAGACAATTTCCCTGATGAACTATTTGTGAGATGCAGCTATATGTGGGAAGAAAATTTTTAAATATGAGAGTAGAAATCTCTCCTACTGGGGTGAGGAAGGAAAATAGCATAAATTGGGGAAAGGTCTTTCTCTACAGGTTACTCTCGATTTTTACTCTTTTGAAATAAATGATAGAGGTATGAAAGGAAAAAGAAAAACAATATTTTTCCAAAAACCTGGAAGAAACGGAAGATGCTTTATTAATTTGTCTTGCTAAATCAGGCACAACATCTTATGATGCCTACAAGGCCCCCGATATTTAATAGTTCCTGCTACTGTATCTTTGACCTGATATTTCTTCACAGTATTAGTCACGTTGACAGAATATTTAAGACTTTGCTACATGCTGTATTTTTTATTCATATTGCCTAAGCTAAAAAAATCAAAACACTGTCAATTACAAAACTAAAAGCCAGTATAATACTCAGGGCTGCGAAATAAGTAAATCCCATAAAAATCAAAGTACAATAATAATAATTAGTACCTTTTAATTAAAAGCAATAAGCTAATTTTAAAAGGTCTCTGTAGGGATGCCTGGGTGACTCAGAAGTTGAGTGTCTGGCTCAGGAGTCCCAGGATCGAGTCCCGCATTAGGCTCCCCTTGAGGAGTCTGTTTCTGCCTCTGCCTCTGTCTCTGCCTCTCTCTGTGTCTCTCATGAATAAATAAATAAAATCTTTTATGAAACAAAAAATGAATAAAAGATCTCTGTAATTGCCCATAGTTCTTTAGACACATTATTTAGCATAGATCTTTGTAACGAATAACAGCCATAATTCAATAATAAAAATGGCAATTACCCATGTAATGCTTACAACCTATGAGTTGGGTACTTTTCCCCCATTTTACAGCTGAAGAAAAGAACACACCCAAGGACACATCACTAGTAAGATGGGGCCAGAATAAAACACAGAGTGGCCTATTCAAAGCCTGCCTTTCAGGCCAATTATCTAAATTGCACTTGATAATTTAAAACATCACCTCCATGTGCATCGTTTAACCTCATTGGATCCAGAAAGCGATGCTGTGAGTCAGCCTGTTGTTCCTATTTTATAGATAAAGAATCTTCAGCTCAGGAAGGCATAGCAAATTTCCTCAGGTCAAGCCATACCTATGACACACTTTTATACATCACAACTTCTCAATTAATAATATTTGAAATGTGTTCTGTGAGAACAATAAGGGATATTTAGTTGGAAATATGGTACCTTATGAGGAAAGATCTTGGTTTTGTGGGAGATATTTTTAAGGAAAAAAATGAACAACTACAGATATAAAATTAGGCACCAAAGTGAATATGTATTCAGAATGAGAAAACATTTCACCATAAATTAATAATTTCTGAAAACCTGAAAGATATGAGACGTCTGAAGGGTTCAGTCAGTTAAGCGTCTGTCTTTGGCTCAGGTCATGACCCTGGGGTCCTGGGATTGAGCCCTGCGTCTGGCTCCAACCCTGCATCAGGCTCTCTGTTCAGTGGGGAGTCTGCTTCTCCCTCTCCCTCTGCCCATTCCCCTGCTCATGCTCTCTCTCTCAGATGAATAAATAAAATCTTTTTAAAAAAATCTAATTATCTAAGGACCTGCCCAGAGTACCTTCATCTCTCAGGTGAACTTGATCTACACTGGACTGTAAAGGGACTAACTGGGACACATAATTTAAGCTATAATTTAAGCTGCAGAACCACTTCATCTAGATCAATTAAAAAAGTGTTCTTGGCTAACTTCATTTGCATATTTATATTAATTCTCCACTTCACTTGGATCTAAAGGGCTGCATTTAATTATAGTACAACCCTTCATTTGTCAAGCACAACTGATGCCAACAGTAAACAAGGGTTATCTATCTATGCAGAATAAAGCGAACATAATCTGTAAGGAGCAGTCATCTTCAAGCTGGAAAGGCTTGGACAAACATGACAGCAAGGGAATGGAGACCCAGCATAAGGGGAAAGCAGTTGGCAATAAAGCTTAGTGCATTTTAAATAAACACAAGTCTCTAGACAGAGATGAATTCCTTCCCAAAGTACTGAGAGGATTTGCAAATGTGAACATTGCTCATTTTTGTAACTTTTGCATAATTACAGAAAACAGAGATGCTGAGAATCTAAAAGTGGAAAAGATGTCCACTCCAAAAAAAAGGAGGTAGATGTATTTGAAAAACACAAGACTGAGGGTCTTGGTGTCAATTTCTAGCAAAATGCTAAAATAGATTATCATTTTATTAAGTAGGAATTTAGCAATTCCTAGCTCAATAATCAAATGCGATTTCTGGGTGTTAGCCATAATGCTAGCTGATAAAGAAAACAATCTATTCATGTCTGACTTAAACTCCATGCAACTCAGCTATATTCTCAATTACTCAGGTTTACAGCTCAAGAAGGGTTAAGACCATCTCTCGAGTTTGTTTGTTTTTCCCTTTCTCTTTCCTCCCTGAGATTGACTCTATGCCCTAGAGGGTCTTTAAAAATGACTATGTTGTCTCCTTCATGATAGGGAGGGGGTGATTATATTTTGAGTTTACTCTATCTGCCAACTTCCTTGTGAGGATCCCAGAAGATCCTCAGAGGCAAATAATGGTCACTGTACTCCCCAGGAGCAGCCTCATTGTCCACATGGGCCATGATAGGCTGTCATTAGAGTGCTCACCGGAGTCAGCGTCAGCTTGAGGTAAGCCCAAGGCCCAGGGGCTCTCTTCTCAGAGAGACCATGTGTGTTGCTAACTTGATTATTTCAGGATAATCTGCTCCATTCCAATATATGTTTATAAACAGCCTTTGGAGCAAATTTATACTGCTTCGATGAATTCTGCGTGATCTTCCTTTTGCAGAGGTAAAAATGATAGGTCTCAAATACTAATGTGCCAAGATGAGGAGAAATGTCCTGAATTGCCTGAGAAATTGCAGAATTTCATTGAGTTTTTCTTGATTTTGATTTTATATTTACATTTTTCCTTGATTTTAACATCTTATCCTAGAGAGCAGAAGTTCAAAAATGAAGTGAAGCTTACTTTTCAAAAATCTTCTGTTTTTGTACAATGAAGCCAGGTGTATCATGGTCTATAAATTCATACCTAAGAAATTTACCACTGCTTTTTAAGCACCATTAAAAGGAAGCATTTATCACTTAGAGCCCACATGAATTTACATCTAATAACTTCTATTAAACTAATCACCTTTTTTTTTTAGTTAAAAAAAAAAACAAGAAATCAGGGGAAAACTATAAATATGTATCTTGATTGAAGAAAATTAATACTGTTTTTGACAGCATCTCAGAGCCAAAAATGGTAGGAGAGAAGAACTACCTTAAATTCCAATATCTCAAATGAGGAAAATGAGGCTCTGAGAGATTGTGACATCCTCAAGGTCAGGCACTCAATCTGCAACAGAGACTAACCTTGAAATATGGGCTCTTGTCTCTCAGACCATGGACAAGCATGCTATGTGTCAGATGCTATGTCTTGGGTTGAGGACATAAAGACGAATATTCACAGTCTCGCTTTGGAAGCTCAAAGTAAGTCAGGGACAGTAAATAGACCCCAGATGGCTGTAATCTTTGCGCCCAAGGGAGTCCCTGGAACTTTTCTTCACAGGGTTGTGCAGAAGCTGGTTCTCAACCAGCTCACTGAAGCCACGTGCATGCATGTCTTCTCAGTTCCACATCCAGTGACATCAAGTCACTGTCTTGAAATTGGCAGTGGTGCAAAAACTTACATGGAGGGAGCTGGAACGTGCCACTCCCAGGGGTTTCTTCCATCCACACAGCCAGTTTTCACACATCTTCCAGCACACCTCTGCCTCTGGGATTCTCTTGCTGTCAGCCCTGCACTCTTCTCCACAAAGCAGGCTCTGTAGTAAAAAAGAAGTCTTCCTACATCTTTCTATGGCCCCTAAACACAAAACACAAACCACAAACAAAAACACAATAAAAAAAAAAAAAACCACCTTACTGAGGTAAAAGAATTAAGCCTATTACAAAGTTAAACAGAAATCAGATGAGCAAGTTACAAAAGTTCACAAAAGTTCCTATGGTTTGCATTGTTCATACCACCCTGGCCTCCAGACTTCCCCTTCTGGGTCCATGAATGGATACGATAATATATACAAAGTTCTTAGTGCAGTGCTTGGCCATAGGATAGGTTGCTCAAAAAGGTAGTAACAATTGTGATTATATGAGATGCCTGGGTGGCTCAGGGCGTGATCCCAGGGGTCCCGGGATTGAGTCCCACATCGGGCTCCCTATGGGGAGCCTGCTTCTCCCTCTGCCTGTGTCTCTGCCTCTCTTTGTGTGTCTCTCATGAATAAATAAATAAAATCTTTTAAAAAAAGTGTGATTATAGTACCAACATCTGGGAATACCATTGGGATTCTGCCCTCAGCCTTTATGGGACTGAGGTTGGAACACAGTACAACAATCCTCCTGACCAGCCCTCCCTCCTCAAGGGAATAGCCACCCACCGCGAAATTCCTTTTGGAAAAAGGAGGCCTGGAGATGCGAGCAGTAAAGCCAACATGTGTCCTGTTTCTCCACTGGCTACTGTGTTCACCTCACTCGCTCTGACCAGGCTGAGGCCTACTCTTCCACTAGAACTCCGATCCTCATAAAGATGACCATCCTCACACACACTGTTTTAGAGAATTCTCTTATCTAGAACATTGTCAAAAATGAAGAGGCAAGTTTAATAGTGAGTAGAAAGACTATGTGTGATAGCAGTTTAGCCTGGAGTGGGGGCAGTGGGGCCTGCAAGAAGGCCTCATGTGTTCTTTCCATGCAAGATACATTTGCAGAGCAGATGGAGAAAGGAGGATTTATAGTTGAGGGAGAAATTGCCCAGTGAATCCAGAGGGGGATCCCTAGGGCTAGGCATATCGATTTCTACTTGGCCTGGGTTGTTAGGCCATCTTAACTAATGGGAGACACAGGAGATCTGCCTGTTGCATTTTTGTATGTTGGGAATGACAAATAATGCACTTAAGAGAAAGAATGAGAGACCTCATCACGTTGGTCAGATGAAACCCTCAAGAAACAAAATGAAGTTTAGATGTATAAGCAAACTTTGATTCTTGGGTGGGGTGTGCACTTAAATGATCAGCATGCGGAACATCTTGTCCTTCAAACATGATCTGGTTACCACAGGCCCATGCCAGGGAAATTTGAGCCTGCTTTTCTCATCCCAGATTAGGGGCCGTGTATTTGGGAGATTGCTCGTTGGCTTCTGGTAGAGAGCCCATGGCTGATGCCCCAAAGATTTCCTTTTTTATAGTTATCTAGCCCTTGAAGAGACTGAGCCTGATTTTGACATTAAATGAGCCATATTCTAACCAAACGAGCGTTAAACCAGACTTTAATACATGGATTGGGAGGGAAATTTGTATTGAATTATCTTGGCAATTTCTCAATTCTTTATTTAACATTGCTTAAGTAATGGCAGATAGAATACCATGGTTCTTAATTTTCTCTGTATGTAGACATGACTTCATGACCAGTTCTGGGAAATGCTTAAGGAAATGAATTTCATTACATACAAGGTGTCATCTTCTAGTGAATGCATGAATGTATTTTAAATAGCCTAAAAATGTATTCTTTAATGGATGCAAAAGATACTTCTATATTTAAATCCAAATGGCCTTGTCTGTTGCCCTCTGAGATGTGTAAAAAAAAAAAAAAAGTTTATTACCTTTCTTGTCAGTGGGATTTTGTCCATTAAGATATATTATTACACTATATAATAAAAATCAGCATAGGATATAAATCACATCGATTATTTTTCTGAAATGCCTCTGAATTAGATAATACTAACCATCGCTCTTGTATAGGGAGAAGATACAAACCCACCCTCAGTTTTTTAATATAATCTCTATCCAAATATTTTTAAAGGTTTAAGGGTACATTCAGGAAATGTATCCACTCAATAGAATAAAGGAAGCAGAGTCAATTTGTTAGGTATAGGAAAATAGCTTCTGGTAAATCAGGGGATATAGTAGAAGAAACATATACATACCATAAAGTCCTGTTCATTAATTTTCAATTTTCAAGCCAAGAAGGATACAATCAAATCTTACATTCATAATGTCTGTAGGATAAATAATAACCAGTTGAGGAGAAATGTAATTCTTGCCACATAAAAATATCTTAGGAGATTTTCTTCTCATGGATGCTCAGCCTATCAATAGCAGACCTGGAGTTTAACCAGTACAATAGGCTTTTCTAGTAGTCACAAGAATATGGTTGGGTCCATCCTCAGACACCTGGCACCATTCCTTATGGGGCCAGTGATGCTGGTGATCGAATCTGTAACAAAGAACAGTCGTGCTAATGGATGCATGTAGTGATCTCTCCCACTGTGAGTAATGGAGAATTGTTTATATGAGGTTATATATGAGAGAGAAAGAGAGGAAAACAGAATGATTTTTAAATATATATTTATTACACTGGCGTTGGCCTTCTCGTTTTGAAACACCCCCTGCTCTGGGAGAAGGGAGCTGGGCAAGCTCCTCCTCAAAATATTCTGAAAAGCTTAATTGATTTTTGAGGAAAAGGTGGAATTTATTTGCATATTGAACCTAAGGATTTGGGGACAAGGAGGAAGACTGCGCCTGTGGTTATCTGAGAGCGTGGGTTAGAGAAACCAATGGGCCAAGTGGCCTTGACTAGGGTTTACTGGCAGCAAAGATCATCAAAGACTCCACATTGTCCAAGGAAGTTCATTTTAATGACCTTCACTCTACAAGGGTCTTAGAAATTGGGAAGAGGACTGGTTCCAAGACAGAGGGAACTGAAGCCAGAAATCACCCGCAGTAGTGCTTTGAGTAATAGCCACTGGCCATGTGTACATAAACTGAAAGGGTTTTAGCCTAGGATTCTAAACAGAGGGCACCAGTGGATCCTGTAGAGACAGCAAGCCACTCATCAACCATCTGACACCGGACTGTAGCAGTCAGAAGCAGCGACAGCAATGAACTGATGCACTTCTCTGATTTTCTGTGTTCTTGACTTTTGGAAGCAGGGTTAATCCCAGCCCCTTTTCCCAAATTAGTTAAACCTTCATGATTGGTAGACAATTTAATGGGGTGGAGAAGGCATTAAGAGAGTAATTATGGACTTCCTGTTAATCAGAAAAGTGGTTTTCTCAAACAGACTAGAAAAGTGCAAGAGATCTGCCTGTATTGATTCCCTAGGCTTGTGGAATGGTTAGAAACAATCACATGGGTCTCAGATATGACACTGTGATCCAATAGATGGCACTGATCAGACACACAGCTCTAAATTTGCTGTTGATTTCTGCTGAACTATATACAGATGAAGGTAGAGGAGCCAGGATCCACATTCAGCCAGTGTCCACATCAGGCAACGACAACAAAAATCAGGTCCACAGGATGTTCAGTGTGAATCCTGGCATCCTGTTTGAGTGCTCAAAATAGCTTTCCATAATCAAATGCTTCTTTAAGTATCTTGGAGAAGCAGTTTTCTTTAATAATATCTCGTGTCTTATGTCCATCTAAAGTACTTAATTAGTGATTATTAAGACCACAAATATATTATGCACTTGTCATTTCCCTTCTGCACGTCTTGTAAAACTGCTACAAAAGACAATGGCCACCATCATAGATACTCCTGAGTGAAAGATTCTCTACCAGTTACTTCTAAAAGGGGAAAAAATTACAAATAAAAAGAACACATTTCCTTTGATATCCTGTTTTCCATTAATTTGTTCATTCCATTACTCTTTTAAAGTACCAACTATGGGGGCAGTCCCCATAGCCCAGCGGTTTAGCATCACCTTCAGCCCAGAGTGTGATCCTAGAGATCCAGGATCGAGTCCCATGTCAGGCTCCCTGCATGGAGCCTGCTTCTCCCTCTGCCTGAGTCTCTGCCTCTCTCTCTGTCTCTCTCTCTCTCTCTCTCTGTGTGTGTCTGTCATGAAAAAATAAATTAAATCTTAAAAAAAACAAATAAAGTACCAACTATGTGACAGTCATTTGCTAGCACTGGAGAAATGCAGATATGTGGCGCATAGTCCCTAAGTTCAAGAGATGCCCAGTCAGAGTGGTAGAGGAGAGAGATAGGCACATAATGCGTTACAGGATGCTAAAGGTGAGCTTCAGCTTGGCAAGCTCATGAATTATGGTGTCACTAACCAAGACAGGGCACAAACAAAGGAGGACTCATTCTGGGGAGAAGATAAAGAGTTTAGTTTTGGAATTTCACCTTGATATTGCTTGCCCTGGTTTTGAGCAGTGTGGCATAGTTAGTAAGTACTGACTTCCATTTCAGCCAAACCAGGTTCATATCCTGGCTTTAATAATGCTGGTGCTAATGTTGCTACCTTGGGAAAATTTTGTAAACTCTCAGAGCTATGACTTATTCATCTGTAAAATAAAATTGATGATACATACTTCATAAATGGTAATGATTAAAATGTGCAGTGGTAACTAAATGTGTAATTCTTTTCATAATCTCTCCATACACCTCACTGAGCCTAATCTGAGCCCAAACTAAATCCATTTGCTTCTGCTTCCTTTTGGTCTTCACCAATGAATGATGTACTTCTTTCTGTTGCCTACCACCCCATTTTTCCTGCCATGCTGGCTGGTTTTCTAGTGTCCTACCTCTTATCTAGAGCTGAATCCCCCCAATCCCAGCACACTTCCCAGCTAGTGTTGAGAAAAGCATGTCCTATCTCACTGTTGTCTCTAAGCCCTGGGGGAGTGAATGAATAAAAAAGAAGGATGCAAGTTATATCACCTGTTGTAACCACACCTTGCTGATGGATTGGGTATTTACATCCATGAATTTTGTCCTAACTTCCTTCATTCTTCTATCCTCCATCCTCCAAGGGGACCGATGTCCTCCCACAGTCTTGGAGTGAAGCCAGGGTACACAGTAATGTCATTCTGCTGGACTGCTCACGTGCACGGACGGTGACAGCTGCGTCCCAGACAGCTGTTGTAAGGCAATGCTGAAGTGGAATAATCACAAGCTGGAAGGGAAAAGGAAATGCTTTATGGATTCACTGAAGCACAACTTCAAGAAAGAGAAAAACTGGAGACAATTAGGAAAGTCAGGCTGACAAGCAGCTATCAGAAACACAGCTTTCCTTTCTAAACAAAGGCAGTTGACTGACCAGGAAGTGTCACAAACAGCAAAATCTCTTTCAGATAGCTGTGACCAGTGGTAATTAAAGCACATTTCCTGTGTGCCCAGTTTAGCAAGGACTGCCAGACCAGTGAAGATATTTTTGGCTAGGTGTTCATCCAGATTTCAATGCTGCCTCTCAGAGGAGGATGACCACATGCCTCTGTCCTAATACCCCTGTCTATATCATGGGGCATCCAGAAGTAAGGCCTCCCAGCCACTCTTCAGTCAGAAAAAAGGGCGTTAGCCACAAGAGAAAGGAACATAGCACATGAGGTTAGTGAGCCAGCCTGTTGGGTCAAACAGTATATGATCTGACAGGCTGACATCCAGGGATGGAATGTGCTATGGCAAAAAAGGTCAAGAGTAGATTCAAATCCCAACTCTGAGACAATATGAGAATTTGCTTCCTGGTCTATAAAATAGAGAGAAAGCCCCTCTCATGGTTTTTAAAAAATTAAATGAAATAATATAGCATGCTCATGATAGGTGTCTTTTTTAAATTTTTATTTTTTTAAAGATTTTATTTGCTTATTCATGAGGGATACAGAAAGAGAGGCAGAGACACGGGCAGAGGGAAAAGCAGGCTCCCTGTGGGGAGCCCGATGCGGAACTCAATCCCAAGACCCCCGGATCACAACCTGAGCTAAAGGCAGACGCTCAACCACTGAGCCACCCAGGTGTCCCAGGTGTTTTAAAAACAATTTGCTACTCTCTTTGATGTACTGAGGGAAAATAGGCACAGAGTGGGATTTCAGCTATACCTTTAGCTGTGGCAACTATGACTCCCCATAGCACTCCTGTCTTGCTTACTGGTCAAAGGGAGAAACATGACATTGTCATAACCTAATTTTGTCATTCCATTTGTCATTTATGAGTTTACTGATGAATAATGCAAGCATTTTACCATCTATTTCCTTCATTCGGAAAGGAAGTAAACATGTAGAATGCTCATAGTTACGGTATAGATTTTTTAAAAGTCATATTTTCTACCTTGATGTCAAGAAGGGGGAAGGATGACAAGTAGGCAAAGCTCTGAAAACTTCCCTCAGGCAGAGCAGCCTTACTTTGAAATGTTTCACACATTGGCTTTCCCATAAGTTCTGTCTATACACAAAGGATTCCACGGCTTAAAAAGTAAGTTTGAAAACCACTTTTCTATAATATTCATGTTTATGAAAACACTTGAATAAAAATACCATAGTATTTTTATATCCTGGGTCAATTAATATGGCCACAGCATTCATTTAGTCCATGCAGGGGCTGGAAACTGATATGTAATGTAGGAACTGTTCCTACCAGAAATGTCTGAAATGAGCCAGCCCCTGCACTGACAGAGGAAAAGAAAACATTTCAAGGATACAAGTTGAGGGTTCCCAAGACCATCCTCAGGTTTGATGATTCCCTCCTAGGGAATCAGGATCAATACACCAGCATACTCATGGTGATGATCATTACAGCTAAAAGATACAAAGCAAAAGCAATGAAGGAAGATGCACAGAGCAGAACCTGCAGAAAACAGGAGCAGGTTCTCAAGAGTCCTCTCCCAATAGGGTCCCAGAGCAACAAGCTGTGACAACGAGGGTCCCAGAGCAACAAGCTGTGACAACGCGTGTGAAATGTCATCTACCAGGAAAGCACATTAGAAACTCAGTGTCTAGGATTTTTGTTGGGGGGATAGTTACACAGGCATCCTCTGCCTCATGCCTACCGAAATTCCAGACTTAGAAGAAATTCTAGACTTCAGCGTAAACCAAATTGGTTGTAGAGACAGTTTAAACACAGCAAGCCACTCTTACCCATCAGGATGGCATGAATCATCCCCAAATGCAAGTTCCCAGATGCCAGCCAAACCATTCATAAAAGAGTAATCAGGCCTGCTATGTCAATTCTTTTTGCACAGACATCCATAAAACAGTTTGACAGTTGATGATGTAAGCATAATATAGACATCAGGATACGAATGAGTTTAAATCCTCTATTACCATATAAATTCATTAACAATACTATAAACCACCATGGTCATTACTCCAAGAGGAACGACTTATGGGAAACACTAGAATCAAGTGGGAAGATACGGTATTCTGTGGTAATGAAAGCCATAAAACATGAACTTTGAATTCATATACCAACTTATGCATTTAAAAAGGGTAGGGGGAAGCATCTAGCCATGGTAATGGAGTGTAGTAAAAAAATCTTAGATCATAGTTTAATCTCCTTATTTTACAAGTAAGGACATAAAAGTCTGGAGAGATTATTTGACTGATCCAAGACCATACAGCTGGCTATGGGCCAAGCAGAGCACAGAACCCAGCTGTCTGGCTCATAGCAATATACTTTTCCCCTTCACTTCATTCCACCCTTCATATTTGGAGGTCTCTGTGAAAAACAATCTCTAAATTTAAACACATTGCTTAGGATTGTGTTATGTCAGGGAAAGCACAATAATGCTGTAGGAATACTATATGGTGGTCACAAAGTTAATTGATAAATTAACACAAATACTGTGAAATTCCACTGATACTATTGAGAAATGATGAGCTCCCCAAACCTTAAAGCATGTCAAACTTTCAAACATGTAAAATGTGAGTGTTAGTAGGTCAAGGTTAACGAAATGAGGGCAAGGCTGATCTAAGACAAGCAGATGCTAATTGGGTGTTTGGTGAATCTGTTATCTCAGGATACTTCTTAGAGAATGTCCTGTGTTCAAATAAATTTTGAACCATCAAATGTTTGGTATTCATATACCTTGCACTTTCACACATTCTACATCAGTTTTCAAAAATCTCCTTTCCTCAATGGATTTCCGTCTTTCATCTGTGATTGGACAGAGTTAGTCATCATGGGATATCTCTAACTGGCCACAAAGGTAGAAGAGGGTTGACACTACAGAAGAAGGGATGGTGTAGTGGGGAGGAGGGTGCTGGTATCAGGATCTGAGCTGAGGGGGAATCATCCTTCAACTTTCTGCTTGTTCTCTCCCCCACCTACTTGTTCCTCAAAAGGAAACACTTTTCAGGATGAGTCAGAAGGGACATTGCCCAAGCTTGGACTCCCAGAAGCCCTCAATCTCCCTGGGGTTAGGGGATGGGGAGGAGTGGCAGACAAAGAGCATGTAGCCCTCCATGGCTTTATACAGGATGTTAAGAGCCAAGCAAATGGAAACTCTGTAGAAGGAACCAGAGGATGGAAAATATGAGTGAACTACCAAATGCCTGTTCTACTTATGTTTCCCTATCAGTGTAAGTGATGATTACTAAAGCAAAGTCCAAGCACTTCGCTTGGTACAAATTGGTAGTTATTATCTTATAGGGGTCAGTCTCATGAATAAAGAGTAGGCCTCATGATGTAATGTGAGTTATGCCCTTATGATCCACTCACTCGCTCATCCTCCCACCGGCCGTCAGGCAACAAGGCTTTTATGTCTAATTGATGAAATATGCTGGATTCAATTGAGCACAAGCAAAAAGCAGCTTTCTCCTTTTTGCCACGATCTCTTTGAACCCCCTCTTTCAGCTTGTTCTTTCTCCACCCTGGATGAACTCTGGGCAGGTCTCATCCCATAGCTTTGCAGGTTGCTATGAAATACTAAGTCACTATCAACTAAGTAAAAACTTAATCGTATCCAATAAGCACATAACTCCAAACTCACATTCCATTTACATCTTCCCCATAACCAGGTTAGGTCTGCTTTAGGTTTGCAAGACTGCAGGGGTGGAGGATGCACACTGCCTGATTCTCTACTTCTGTACTTGTTCTTAATGAAACACTGGGAGAAGAAAAGATTAAGTCAGTCCTAGTCTCAACAGCTCCATTCAAATTAGTTTATTGAATTAGTTCTCAGATCCTGCCTCCTCGATGGCAGCCTCAGCTGGAGTCACTGATCCCCTCTATCTCTGGGTGCAGCTGTGCCCATTTTGGCAAAAAGTGACAGAGAACATGCCTCACCCCCGACTCTGGCCTCCCTCTGCACAGGGTCCGAGGCCCTGCCGGTTATCCGGGAAACCATGAAAATAGGCTATTGTCGGCTCATCACCATGTGTCACGGACAGGACAGGCTGCATAATTTGTGGGGTCCCATGCAAAACGAAAACACATGATCCGTGTTCAAAAAATCATTAAGAATTTTAAGACCGTGACAGCAGAACATGGCATTAAGAGCAGGGCTCTTCTGAGCACGCGGCCACATGTGACTGCACAGATCACACGCCCGTGAAGCTGGCTCTGATCACAGAATGAATCCAGGATGAAGCGTGACAGGAAGTCAAGAGAAGCTAGCTTCTGATTCCAGGCAAGGGTGGAGGCTCAGAGCAAAGTCCGGAGCAGAGAAGATGAAAGGAGGCCCTTCAGGAAGAAAGGCTGAGAGTTACCCAAAAAACCCCAAAACAACAACAAAAAACCCAACCAGACTTGACGGGCAGAGCTGGTTCACAAAACCACTAATTCATTGGTATCAGAACCCCGTGCAGGAGTCTCAGGTGAGCTCCAGGCACCTGGGGGAGTGAGTGCTGGCCTTCCCACAAAACTTGCCTGAGCTCCCCTGTGGCCACAGGGTTCCCGATCAAAGCCTCAGGAATTCTTCTGTGTGGAGGAAAGCAGGGGGAGAAATGGAAATGGACTGCTGACAGACTGATGAAGAAGCACAGACGGGAAGGTCCCCAGTAAGCACCCAGGAGCAAAACACACAGGGCTTCAGATTTTCAAAACAATCCTGTACCATCATTTCACAGTCGGCATCTGTGCCCACCGAATCGCAAGGCTCAGTCTCAGTTAAAACACCACTTGAACCAGGGAGCCTGGGTGGCACAACTGTCTCTTGGTTTCAGCTCAGATCATGATCTCATGGTCCTGGGATCGAGTCTCTCCTGGGGCCTGCTTGAAATTCTCTCTCCCTCTGCCCCTCCCATTCATGCTTGTTCTCTCTCTCTCCCTCTTTCTTACCCTCAAATAAATAAATAAATCTTTTTAAAAAATAAAAAACACCACTTATAGGTGGGCACATCCAGAGCCCCCTTTCTGAGAGATACAATGTGAGAAGACCAGCCATTGGTCATTATAATTTCATGAGCCTCAGGCCTGCCTCGGAGTAGCCTCTCTCCTCCTTCTGCTGCCATTCATTCCTTTGTGGGATGGAAGAGAAAGTGTGAGAAAGAGGTGATGCCAATCTTCGGGACTCGCAGTAGCTTCCCCTCTTAGGAGATTGTATCTATTTTGCAAAGTAAAGACATCCTCCCAAAATCCTAAAATGCTATGAGTTGTTTCAATCTACTCTATCCTGCCATGTCATTGTGGCTCAGATTACTTCAAATGAAAAAAAAAAAGATTACTTCAAATGGGGAAACTGATGTGAAAAATATCAGAATCCTCCCTATCAAGTAGTTCAAACACTTGGCACTTATAACTGAAAATGTAAACCATGACAACCCATTTTTTCTTATCTTCTCCTGGGCTGGCTCCTTTGGTTAATTAAGTCTTCTATTGTTTACTTAATTATCCTCCTTATAGATATTTGATACATCAGAAAAGATACTGTAAGATTGAACACTATGTTGTCACTAATATGTTTTTAAACCTTACTTTTTAAAAAAAGGTATACTTTATATAGGAGTATATATATGTAATTATAAATATTAGTGTTAATAATATAATATGATGAAAATAATATTAAATAAATATGTGTATATACATGTGTATAAAGAAGACAGAGAAAGATTTGAAAAACTTCCACCAAAAAATTTATAATAATTACCTGAGTAGTAGCATTAGGAATGATTTTCATTTTCTCTTTTACATTTTTTCTGTTTTCCAACTGTTCTATATTGATAACACATTTCATATTATCAAGGGAGAAAAGTATTTTTAAAAGTCCCTTGGCAACCAAGAAGATAGTACATGTTTCTTTAAACATTTCTAGGCTTACAGAACACTCCTATATACAGTCCTCACATTTTCTTGCAATAAATGTGTTTTCACAGCTCCTTTCCATACTAGACTTTATTTTCTTAAGATCTGTGTCTTACTTGTTTTTATATTTCTGGCTACTCAGCTATCTAGTTAGTAATAAATGTTAATAAGAAAAATGGGTGAATTTATGAATGAATGCAATGAGGCCACTTTCTAATCCAGACATCAGTTAAATAATTCAACTTTTGTTACTCTTTTCTAAAAAAATTGCATGGCTCCTTTTACATACTAATTCAACAGCAATATTTTAAGTGACTTTATCTTAGACTTTTTCTAAAATATTTCATTTTATTTTCATTTAAAAAACCTTTTTTTTTTTTTCTTTTTATACTCCTTTTTCTTTGGTTTACCTAGTATTCAATTAAATGACATAAGAACAAGGGCAACTGGCATGGACAGGATTAAGTTTAAGAACGATTTATGGGGGCATCGCCTCAGTGGTTCAGTCTTGGACTGGGCTCAGGTCAGGATCTCAGGTTGGTGAGGTGGAGCCCTAAACTGGGCTCATGCTCAGTGCTCAGCAAGGAGTCTGCTTGAGATTCTTTTCCCCACCCCCACACCCTCCCTCCAGCTCTGCTCTTCCCTGCAGATATCGCACTTGCATGTGCACATTCTCTCTCTCTCTCTCAAATAAAAATTAAATAAATAAAATCTTAAAAAGAAAAAGATTTACTGTCAGGAAGCATTCAACTCGATAGTGCAAATAGAAGTGAGGGGGTGAGCTAGAAAGTAGCCTGAGGGCAGTAAGCATTCATCATGCAGGGGACATTAGTCAGTGTGCTTTTTTCAGAAAACCTGAGCAAGGAGCCAGCGAGCTTAAGTGAAGGTCGCTCAAGAGAGCTCTGACTTTCTTGCATCAGGCTATCTTAGTTGGCCTGCAGGATGCTTTTGAAGGCAAGATAGCCCTCTTCT
Organism: Canis aureus; assembly: GCF_053574225.1. Classification (NCBI taxonomy): domain Eukaryota; kingdom Metazoa; phylum Chordata; class Mammalia; order Carnivora; family Canidae; genus Canis; species Canis aureus. The sequence continues at coordinate 5,742,222 of NC_135643.1, forward strand.
GCATCATAAGCTTTGCCCCTGCTCTTCACAAGCAAATGAAAACACTGCAGAGCAATAAACAGAAGAATCTGAGTCTTTCTGTGCAGAATTTGTGTGTGTGTGTGTGTGTGTGTGTGTGTGTGTGTGTTTCTGGCAGCAGAGTTACATTAAAAAAAAAAAAATCAGAGCGAGAGGGAAAAAAACCCCTAAAGTCACTTTGTTACAAAAATATCCTAAAATCTGGGAAAGTGGCCCAAATCCTAGGAAGATTTGGATTTCATATTAGACAAACAGGGTCAACCATAGAACTTTCTGGTAAACATTTGTGCATAAGAATACAATTGGAATTAGTTGAAAGGGAAAAATTGAAAGTAAATGGGGAAGGCAAGAAATCCTAACCTGCACTTTATTTCAAAGTTAGCCTCAAACCTCACTTTTAAATACAGTGTCTGCTTAATATTACCTAGGTTTAAATGATTCAATAAAGAGATTTCTTTTTTCAAAAAAACAGTTTAGTCAGACCTTTAACTAAGCACTTGTTTGAATTCTATGACCATAGGAATATTCTTGGAGTTTGCAGCCAACCAGCACTTCAAATTAAATTTTGATGAGTAAATAAACCTACACCCAGATATAAAGCTAGGTACAGAACAGCCAGTGACATCATAGTGCTGTGTATTTGCAAAAGCCCAGATGAGGCGAGCTTCTCCATTCACTTTCCTTTCAGCACTGACCTGACTTTTTCCTTACTGCAACCAGAATTTTCCTTAATGCTCTATTATTAAGTTATATTATTAGGGAGTGCTTAGAGTATATAAAAATTTTTTTGAAAGGCAAATTATTTTCTAATAAAATCAGCACTATTTCTTGCAGCAGATTACTGGATATTGCAGATGTTATTCATAAAATACCTGTCAGCAGACCAGAAAGGAAATCTAATTGTGTAATGCATAGAAGCTACGGATATCTTGGTTTGTATAAAGAGACTATGTTATGCTAAGTGAAAATTTCAGAGGAAGTTTAAGACTTATGCGTAAACCAGGGTGTTATTTTAGCAATGATACATAAACAAAATAACTTAGTTTAAAATAAATAGTTAAATCTCATACAAATATATATGGACAACTCAATTGGCCTACAGTAACTTTGGAAGCAAATGTATAAAACAGTGATGGTTGTTTCTCCCTCTAAAAAGAATCACAAAAATTAAATGTAAAATATATTGTCTGATGGATCTACTTTGCTGATATAATGTTTGTACTACAGAGACAAAGGACAATAAACATTGCTAGTCACAAGCTATTGTTTCACTGAAGTTTCATTTTCAATGTTTATCCCTTCCCAACACGTAGTCTATGCTTTCTTTATTGTTTTCTACCATTTTTAGTTTTTCTTTCCATCACAATGCAAATTTCATGAAAGCAGACACTTCTCCTCTGACACTTTTATACTTTATCTCTTCACAATAACAATATCATTTGGACATCGAATCAGATTTTCCTTCTGTTCAAAAAGATTTATCTGTACACTGAAAGCACAAGCTGCAGGACAAAACTAGATATAGTTTTCAATGGTAGTTAGCATCAAAATTGAAAACTTCTGTATTGTAAAGGACACCATCAGGAGAGAGGAAAGACAATCCACAAAACAGAACATTTTTTCAAATTATGCAATCTGAAAATTATATAATTATATATAGTTATCAGTAAGGGACTTACATCTATAATATATAATGAACTATTATCACTCAATAATAAAGAGACAAATAACCCAATTAGAAAATGGACAAAGGACTTGAATAGATATTTCTCCAAAGAGGATATACACATGAATAATAAACATATGAAAAGGTGTTCGACATCATCAGTCATCACAGAACTGTATGCCAAGACCGCAGTGAGACAATACTTCATACCCACTAGTTTGTTTCCAATAAAGTCAGATATAACAAGTGCAAGGAAGGATGGCGAGAAATTGGTGCCATATGCTGCTAGCAAGAATATCAACTGATGTGGCTGCTTTGAAAAACAATCTGTCACCTTTTGAATAGTTAGACATACAGTTAGCATATGATACAGCAATTCCACTCATAGTTATATACCCATGAGAAAAATAAACCTATGTTCACACTAAAACTTATACACAAATGTTCACACCAGCGCTGTTCATAGTAGTCAAAAAGTGGAAACAACCCAAAATGTCCACCAACTGACAAATGGATAACCAAAATGTGGTATATCCATACAATGGATTATTATTGGGCAATAAAAAAGAATGAAATATTGATACATGCCACAACATGGGTGAACCTTGAAAACATGCTAAAGAAGAGAAGCCAGTCACAAAGGACCACATGTTATATGATTCTATTTCTGTAGAATACCAAGACTAGTCAAACCTATTTGACTGAAGGAGATAAAAAATAGATTTGTGGTTTCCTAGCACCAGAGGTGATGTGGAGATTGGGGATGATGACTAACCTTTAAAAAACAGGTCCATCTTCTATCCACCAAGTCCTGCTGTATCAAGGTGCCAAGAGCCACAAGTTGTTGGACATTCCATCTTATGAGTCTCTACATGTTTGCATACTCACCCGCCCATGGTTGTGCAGGAGCTCTGGATTTAATGTCACAGGCCAAGGCCTTGTATCCCATATTCCACTAACTATACAATCTTGAAAAATTCACTTAACCTTTCCAAATCTTTTTTTTTAAGATTTTATTTATTTATTCTTGAGAGACAGAGAGAGAGAGAGAGAGAGAGAGGCAGAGACACAGGCAGAGGGAGAAGCAGGCTCCATGCAGGGAGCCTGACGTGGGACTCAATCCCGCGTCTCCAGTATCATGCCCTGGGCTGAAGGCAGAGCTAAACTGCTGAGCCACCTGGGCTGCCCAACCTTTCCAAATCTTAACAAAATAGAAATCAAAAACAACTACCTCACAGGCACTGTGAGAGCTACATGAGATGGCATGAGTCAAAAGTGTCTCTAAACTGTAGATCCTACACAAATGTAAGTGGTTGCTGTCATCATTCTGCAGACTTGAGGTCTTGATTTCTACTTTCCTACAAGAAGTCAGGCCCAAAGAGACCTGACTCACATCACCTAAATACATCATATGCAGGAGCCAGGATCTTAATTAACAGTGAGAAATCACACTGTCAAGAGGATTGGATAGGCATGTCAGTCTGTCCATTCATTTCCTTCCCAGGAGAGAAATCTATTTGAGAAACTCAATTATCATTGGGAGGTTGCTTAGAGAATACAAAATCAGACCTCGGAGAGTTGGATTATCCTGGGAGCATTAATATGAAGTTATGGCAAATTAATGAGTCCCCTTCCTTCTCTACAGGGATAGATTTGTCAAGCAGACTAACATCCTCCCTTCTTTAGAGCAAGAATTGCTCACAGACATGAATTTCATCCCTAGTTTTTCAGGTAATCCTCCTCCTAGTCAAGGTATTTATAACTTCAAAATCATCACCCCTCTGTACTTCATGTATTGTTATAATGAACCAATTCCCAATTTCAAACTTCTTTGTATTTATTTTATTTTGCAGGTTGACTGCTTCCCTGGTGACTATTTGTGGCATACAAGTCTCCACACGCTACAGAAACTTTGGTCCAATCAAGGCCGACCAGAAAAAGCTAACCTAACTTACGTGATATGGCTCCTTTTCTGAACCACTTGGTTATCTTATCTTCTTCCGAACAATTTATATCTGACCTAAAAAGTAGAGTCCTCTATAAATGTAAATTATTGTGATTACTGTAAGCCCTGCAGATCAAAAACTTCATGTTTGATCATCATGGCATGATTAGAACCTGCTGGTAAAAGTCTTTAGTCCCTCTGGCCTTCTTTCCTTTCCTGACACACTGACCATCACCTTTTTCTTAAATCAACTTTGCTTTGAAAGAATTTTAATAATAGAGAAATGAGAGTTTTATACTATTCTAGAATGAAAAATTAATTATTAATATATTTATCTGGTCTCTCCCAAAATATAGATATCATTATGGGTATCACATGGCATAATAGTGGAAAGAATGTGGATTTTGGAGTCAGGGATTCGAAGAATTCTGACTCAGTCTCTTATTAGTAATAAATCTTGGTCCGTTACTCAACCACTCTGAATTCACTTTCTTCATCCACTACATACATCTTCATTACTGTCCTACAGTAACAAAAAACAATGCGACATAACAAAGATTATGACTGAAATGTTTTAAGTACAGTGTAAAGGATAGCTATTATTATTGAGACTTTGACATTCTTTAAAAAGACCTCTGTCATTGTGAGTTGGGTCATGGCTTGCTATGTGTCTCCTAAAACCATGGGTCTTTCTGTTCATTATTTGAAAAGCAAAAGGAAAATGACACTCTTTCATGTTTAAACATAATAACAGTGTGGTTAAATAAGTTTTCCTCAGTGCACACACATTTTTATTATATATTTCAAAAAAGTGGCTCAGAGTATTATAGAACCTCAGTACGATTTGTAGGGCAGCCTCCTAAGAAATGCAGAGAAACACAAACAGTATCTGTACCAATTTTCTCATCTGATCTCACCTACTATTTCAAGAGAGGGAAGTAGCCCACAGCATTACAGGCCTCTGACTTCAAAGCCTCTTAGATTTTAAACTGCTGTTTGACTTGGAAAAACCGTGGTCAGATGCTCAGGCTTTAAAAAAAAAAAAAATCAAACACCATTAAAAGTCCTGCTAACTGCATTCCCAAGGTTTTATAATCTGATCCTTTTCCAGAAAGGAAAGAATGATCTATGAAAGGAATACTATGTAATGAAACATTTTTTCGGTTGAAAAAAAACTGAGTTTTTTGAGTTGACTTTTTATTTTCTAAAAGTCCTCTAACTGCTGACAAGTCTAGTGCAACTCTTTCACTGAATAAAACAAATGCAGAAAACAAAACAAAAAATCTAATCCAAGAAGTCTAAAAAGGAATGCCAGATGTGAGACAGTCCTACAAGAAACAAAGGTAGTATTTCAGATTTCTTCTCCTTAAGATGAAGTCCTGTGGATTGTTCATTTTCCTGGGATATCCTTTCAGTTTTCTTGAGCCTGTCTACTCCAGCTGAGGCATCTCTTACTCAGAGAAGGGTTGCCTCCCTATTTTCCACTGACTTTTTGCATTAGTCTGCTCACACTGCCACAACCAAATACCATAGACTAGGGGGTTTAAAACAACAGAAATTCATTTTCTTATAGTCTGGAATCTAAAGGCCCATGATAGAATGCCAGCATGGTCTGGTTCTGGTGGAAGCTCTCTTCCTGGCTTGTTGACAGCTGCCATCTTTCTGTGTGCTCACATGACCTCTTTCTGTACAGAGAGGGAGGGAGGGGAGAGAGAGAAAGAAGGAGAGATTGAGAAAGGGACGTTGACAGAAAGCTCTTTGGTGTCTCCTCTTATAAGGGCACTAATCCCATCATGAGAGCCCTACTCTCATGATCCCATCTATTTACCTCCCAAAGATCCCATCTCCAAATGCCATCTCACTGGGGGTTAGGTTTGGTGGGGGGGGAACACAACTCAGTCCACAACTCACATCTAAACCTCTTACTGGATCAACTCACTACAATTTAATGGCTTCATGGTTTATCTGGCCTTATAGTATGACAATTACTCACCAGATAAAGTGAACCGATATGCTTATAGAAGTTAAGTAAAAAAGTTGAACCCCATACCAGGTTTAAGATCTGGATAGGAAAAGGTCAATGCCTTATTGCCCAAAAGATTTCATATGAAAACTTTACCTTGATGAATTTGCCAATATTCAGAGATTGGTCCTCAGTCTTTTGGACTCAGAAATCTGATTTTTGTAGATGCACCTTTCAAAGCTCAATTTTGGATCAAAATATTCACATTCACACAGCTCAAGAAGCTAGTGTATAAATAAGAATGCCAGTAGGCCAGTTAACAATGAGAAATAAAATCTGTCACACACACACACACACACACACACACACACACACACGAATACTTAAATTGGCACAGACTACAAATTCTAAGGAGTTCTTTTTTGGAAAGCCAAGTTATAATCAGAAAGCTGCTTGCTAACCAAGAATTCAAAAGAGAAGAGATTATTAGCATGATTAAAATGTTTAATATTATAAGGCTAAGAAAACCTGATACATTCAGCCTCAGTGTAGAAATAGCCTTAAACCAATGGGGCCATGAAAATCAGAATCTTTCAGTAGGACTTCCTCTCCCTGAAAAGTGCCTGAATTTGCTCTCCCAAGTTAAACTGATTTTCCACTTTCTGTTGCTAAATAACACCGTGTACAATGGAACCCTCCAGACTTGCTCAGGTCTGGGAGCCACTGTACCTCTGTAGTACAGAGTTAAGGTGTGGGAGTTCAGAACAGGAGCAGGAGAGCCTGATGATCTCATTTTGAATCTTAGTTCTGCCACTCCCTGGCCAGATGACCTGGAGGGCTTGATTGGAAATGCCCTAAACATCATTCCTCCATTGCAATATTAAGAAAATAATCCCATTTAGGCAGTCAGTTGGGGCCACTGCACAGAAGGTACTTTGCTCATTTGAGTTCCTCGCCTTGTTCCCCTGCAACCATGTCTGACAAACCCTATATAGCTGAGATTGAGAAATCGGGTAAGTCAAAATTGAAGAAGACAGCAACACAAGCAAAAAAATCCACTGCCTTCAAAAGAAACAATAGAACAGGAGAAGCAAGCAGACACATCCTAGTGAGGCATGCGCCGCCGGTATGCACTGTACATTCCACAAGCATTGCCTTCTTATTTTTCTTCTTTTAGCTGTTTGACTTTGTAGGATACAAAGGGGTTGGATCGAGCTTAAATGACTGTGCTGCCACTTTTCACACCAAAGAATTGAGGACCACTGACATGGAAGGCCACACCTGCCTCTCCCATCTGCCCATCTGGCTGGCAGGGAAGGAAAAGAACTTGCAAGTAGGTGAGGGAAAAAGCTGGGTGGAACAACAGGGAAATCTAGAGTAAGAACCAAGCTGCTCTAAGGTGTCCTGCGGGCTATCAAATGCAATTTAACCGGAGTGTCATTTGTTGTTGTTGTTGTTCAAATTATTTTTTTAACTATTGGAATGCACATTTTTTAAATATGTAAATAAAAAGTTCAAGAACCTGAAAAGAGAAAATAATCCCATTTAATTTGTGGGGTTGTTGTGAAGATTATGCTTGTAAGGTTTTTGGCACATTAGCCTTAATAAAATACTAAATAAATCTTAACTATTATTTGGTGGAAATTTGCAAGTTTAGTTCATTATTGGATTTTATAGTTTGAACTCTCAGGGTACAGTCTCATGTCACTTATTTCCATTTTTCCTGCAACTGACGTTTATCTCATGTTTGCTCTTGGAACATACAACCAACCTATCATACTGATGATAGAGACAGGTGATGTAACTTTAGAGAGTACACGCTTACTTCTTTTCTAACTCACTAGATAACGTAGAGTTTAACAGAGAACCTCTGGGGATAATGTTATTTACCACTTTTCTAGGACAGAAGTTCAGGTCATCACTGTGGACAGTTTGTGATGGTATTTTAAAAAGGCAGCAGGAGAAGATGACTATAAAGGTCAAATACAGAGGAAAACTGCTTATCTCCCCCTGAGTTTGCCAAAACCTATGGTTATCTTTCTTTTATCTTATATTTTATTGCAAAATAGAATGCATCTACCCAAAAGTACATATACTGGCTTTGTTAGTAATTATTTCTTTGCTTTTATTTATACTTTTACTACCCAAATAATAAACTATAGCTACTGTAATGTAGTCTGTCTTTGGACTTTATACAAGTGTAATCACCCATTATTTTACATCTAACTTCTTTGTCTTAATTTTGTTTTCAACTTATACTCATGAGGGTTGGATATAGTTGGAGTTCATTAATTTTATCACTATGTGGTATCCCACTCTATAAATATAACACAGTGTATTTATCCATTTGCTTTTCATAGAATTTATTTTGGTTCTGGTTTCACCAACTGATTACAAATAATGCTGCTTCACATTACAAATAATGCTGCTTCTTTAAACATACTTGTGCGTGCCTTTGGGTGAATCCTCACCAAAAAATCAGCCGGACAATCTAAAATTGAAAAAATGTGATATATTAAAGAACAAAAACACACTGGTTTAACAGCAGATGGTCCACAAAAGAAGACAAGCAAGAAGCAGAGATAAAAAGGACTGGGGAAAACAAAACAGAAAATCACCCATGTGGGATCCTGTGACCTGCTCCAGTGCCAACCAATCAGAGTGTTCATTTTCCATGGCCACACGTTTGGCTCAAGAGCTGGCGTGTGACTCAGACTGGGGCTTCAGGCACCAAAATGAGATACTTTCTTTTCCCCTAGACCCAAACCTGGGGTTTCTGGGCTGGAGTCTAGTCAGAGCCAAGAGAGAAGGGTAATTGAGTCCTGATAACATCATGGGAGGCCCTAGAGAGAGCTATACCAGTCCTATCGCTGGACTGGTAGGTTCCATGAGCAAATATTTCTCTATTTACTTTAGACCAATTAGAACTGGTTTTTGTTTTGTCACCTTCAATGGAAATCCTAACTGTAAATACTCTTATGCACTCTTACGCATTCTGCCCTCATTTGTAGCTTCCTAATGGAAAGGTATATATCATATTATGAGAAACTTCAGATCAATTCCCTGAACTATTTCCCAGCTTGTAAATGGCCTTCCTTCCTAATAAAGCAACAACAGAGATCTAGAGACCTAACTGCACACAGGACATCTGCATTGAATTCTTCTTCCTCAACGGATCCCTGTCGATCTATATTCATCTAGCAAAACTTTGCATTTCTCTGTCCCTTGTCCATTTTTTTGCACCCCTAATTTTAATATATTGTTTTAATTAACATTTTTGGAGCTAAAGTCTTAGAGAGTTGTGATTATGTCTGAGTGGGAGGATTCATGACTACTCACCAATGGAATCATATTCAAAGAGAAGAGTGGATTGTGAATTGCAGTAGCTTCTGTTTTTGAGCCTAAGGATGAACTTAAAATTCAAGATGGCCATTCATCAGAAAGCCTCTAAGGTAGGTCTCTGTAAATTGGCTTATCTGAGCATCACAGATCTCTCCTATTGAGTTCCCTTTCCAGTTCCCTTTCCTTAGAGCATGATGCTCTAGGCCCTGGTCTCTGGGCTCTGGGCAAGACACGTTGTTCATTGCATGGTTGATTATTTTCTACACAGAGAGACACTTCCCTCTTTAAAACTAAAATGAAATCTCTTTTTCTTCAAGTTTTATATTGCTCCTTATTCCTCCTTCTTAACTGGGATAGTATTAAAAAAAAAAAAACCTCATGGATAGGCTTTTGATGCCAATCATCTTTAAAAATTCCTTGCTTGGCCCTCCCTTCGTGTCCCCCCACACTCCCCACACCCCTAAAATTAACTAAGTCAGAACACAGAACCTGACAGGCTATAAGGCCAGCCCACAGACATGTCCCGCTTGACATTTACAATATATTTTAAAATTTTTTAATTTAAAATTTTTAAATTTAAATTTTTTTGTTTTAGTTGATAGTTTATTAAATACACTACATTTGTACCTTATTCTGTAGTTTTTTAAAATCATTCACACAGGGACTTATTAAAAACGTACTTTATAGAAAACCATCTGCAAAACTAAAATAAAAATAAGAACGCACATTTTACACACATATTAGATAAACTGCTGGAAATCTTAGGAACTATTTTAATGAAGGCGATTGTAAAACATGAAGTGCCTCGACTTTATCAAATCTGACACCAGACCATGACTTCGGAAGTGTTAATGTTGAAACGTGGATGCAAAAGTGTCTATTTTGCCACACACAGTTAATATCAGGAGAGTCTACATGACAAGTCTCACTCCAGGAGCCTCTTGAAATATCAGGGTGTCTGGCACCCCACGTATTCCCTCCTGGCAGCCGTTAGCTCGAGCAAAGTAGCAGCTGCCTCTTTCGTATTAAAACCGGTCCACTTCACTTACTGCCTCTCCCACTGGAGCCCCAGGAAGGCAGCAAAATGCAAAGTAGAAATTGCTGCAAAGTGTGACTGCAAGACCTCAGATGGGATGTTACCAAACACCTTATTTTCTTTAACAGTTTTTACCCCGTCCACTTTCGCATCATCTTTGTACATACCTGGTTATCAGAAGAAATATTTTTGAAAGTACATGAACCTTTTTACTTACGAGTCACCTGGAGAATGTACTGTTTCAGTTAGTATTGCCATTTAGCAAACCACCCCCAAACAGTGACTTAAAAAATAACCGTCATTCATCAGTTTGGACCGGACACAGCAGGCTTGGTTCATCTCTGCTCCATGAGATGTCAGTAGGTGACCCACACCGAGGAACTGGAATCTTCAGGAGACTGGCTCACTCACGTGTACTCACTGGCTGGTGGCTGGGCGTGGACTGGGCCTCAGCTGCAGCTTTTGGCTGCAACACCTTTAAAAGGCCTCTCTAGCAGCTGCTTGGCTTCCTTACAGCACAGTGGCTTGGTTTCCACAATAAGCGTCCCAAGAGACAGGACGTGAAAGCTACTGGTTTCTTAAGTGCCTGGTCCAGAAAACTGCACAGCATGGCTTTCACCGTATTCTACTGGTCGAGGGGTGACTGCTGAGTCAAACAGTGGACATAGAGCGAAGCTCTCGATGCAAGATGTGTCCAAAAACCCAGGGCCGTGTTTTATTTTTTTTTTTTCAGGGCCGTGTTTTAAAACTGCTACACTTATTAATAATGCAAATGCTTGGATTTCACCCTAGACTCTCTGAATCAGAATTTCTGAGGCTTGAGCCTGGGAATGTATTTTTATTAAACACCCCCAATTTTTTTAAGCAGACCAAAATTTGATTTCTGTGTCACCTCGGAACCTCTTATTTTAACATTATGTTCCTTAGCTGAGAGTTTTTTGTGATATCCACAACCACCACGCTTCATTAGATGGGAAGGGGCAGTATTAAGTGGTCCGGGTCTAAATTTGAATTCCTCCCACACTGCAAGCAGAGCAGAACACAATAGAAGGTGCAAGAAAGTAAGGTGACAGCTGACAGGAAACTTCACCAGACTCTGACCTGGGGTACCCCTCTCTTGTGAGAAAACGTGCTTCTTTCCCATAAAAATGGGAAAGGGATGATAAGGAGAGGGATGTTATTTCACTAGGGGTGTGTATCAGTTGGGTTCCTCTGAGAAGCATACCCTGAGATGCAGGCTGAATGCACACAGTTTCTTTGTGAGGTTGGGGGATAGATGAGGTAGGAGAAGCAAGACAGGGAACAGAGGTGCGTAATTAAGCCAGCCACCTCAATGGGAAACCAGAGTTTAATCCAACTGAGAGACTCTGGGAAAGGCATAAAGACATATGTGTCAGAATTATCCTGCCAAGTGGTAAGAGAGCTGAGATATTTCTATTCCCACCTTTGAATTAATTAGTAATTAAGTAAGGATGCCCTGAAGGGGTCATGAGTTCACAGCCATTCCATTAGACAATGTGGGATCTAGCAGCCCAAGAGCAGGTATTGGCCATTTTAAATCGGGCTGGTTACATGAAAGTGATAGAGGACCCAAGACGATATGAGCAGAACACACTCGTCACATGTCAGATCTCACATCTGTGCTCCTCTGGCTTAATCAAAATAGATCAGACTAAGGACTTTGACATATGGGAATTTCCAACTCGTTCTTTATGATTATTTTCGGCCTGTTTTGTTATTTTGGATTATACAAGGGAACTCCTTATCTTTCTTGGAGGTGAAGTCTGCCTGCGAAACCTGTACTATTTCATCATTTATGAAGAAAGCAGCTCCTTATCATTGAAAGAATTAACTTTTGGAGCACTGGTGATGTTATTTCCAGATGTGTACCGTCCTGACACTACTGGCCAATCCAGAGGAGCCCAGGCCACCGTGCAATAGTCGACGTGTGAAAACTTTAGGGACATCTTTGGTTCCATTAAGAGACCGCTTCACAGACTACTTTGATGCCATCTCTCCCAGGTTTTCGTGTTTTTATTTTATAAGCAGGGGAGCCATCTGGGCTATGCTCTTTTAGGTTGTGTTTGAGACTGCTCTTCGGGAAGGGCTATCCTGGAAATTGCCAGTGATTACGTAGGTGCTGGTTCTGTACTTGCCTATGTTGTTTGAGTTGCTTTGCCTCATATCCAAGGCAGCCCAGTGCTGCCCAGATGACTCTTCAGATGCTAGTCACTAGGTCCACTCTCTTTAGGAGGTGAGGAAATTGCCAGGCAGTTAATGACTTCTGATAAAGATGCTCTAGACTACAGTGAAAGCAACTGTCTAATATCATTATTCACTCAGGAGGTGGCCTGGAGGGAGGTCCCAATGATTTTGGCTACATTTCTTTGATTCATAAATCTATCTAGTTTACTAAATGCATATCATTCCTGCCTTACAGGAGCCGGTCATCTTTCTAGGCCATTTCTATAGAGAGAAGGTAAGACCATGCTATGGAGCTGCATATTTGTGACGATCTCATGCATATAATGACTGAAGTAAACGGGATTTTTTTTTCTCCTTATGCATTTTCACACTAGAGATGCTTCCTACGTGCTTCTTACTGAATTTGTCTATTTAGCTGTTCTTTTCTTGCTTTGCCACAACCTGCCCTGTGCTTTTCATCTGGTCCTGCAAGTTCATATAAACAGTCAATAAATCAAAGATGAATCAGAGTGTGCTTTCATTGAATTAGGCTATGATATTAAATTTTATTCCTCTAAAATAAATATATATATGTATGTATATCAGGAAAAAAATTATTCCTCTCAGAGGATGCAACTAGAAGCTCAATGGTTAAATTTACTATATAGCTATAGATATCGATATTGATATAAATGTATATTTTAAAGGGCATATATAATTTAAAAATATATAAAATATATATCTTTATATCAGTCTATATCTATACATATATACATAGATATGTTTTATTTGGTCCTGACAACAATCTGAATTATGTATATAGATATAGGTAGGAAATCCATGTTTTTATGTAAACTATACTAATTTTTAATATAAGCAACTAATTAAAATCGTTTTTGTTTGTTCCTCGCAGAAACTTGAATTAATTGCCTGCATTTTTAAAATAGTATATTTCACGTAACAATATGGATTTCCCACTTGTGCAGGTTAAAGATTCGGCAACATTGGGCCTTCATTACACAGCAACTGTATGCTAAAGAGAGTAAGTAGCATCTTCTCTGTTAAACTAAGTACTCTGCAGTTTGCTACAGACCCCACCCCTCTATGGATACCCAACACTGGGGCCCAGTGTTATTACCAGTGTCCTTACAATAGCACTCAACCACCCATCTGCGTCTGTAGGAGACGCTTAGTCCCTGAAGACTGAAGTCCCTGCAAGACTGGAAGTTTCCCAAAGACAGAAAATATGTTTATCTACCTTTGTTCATTCAGTACGTGTCATACGGTAAGCACTCAATGAATATGAGTTAAATGAATGAAAGGAAAGATAAACCTAGTCTTTTGCAAGATAAGATACTTGGCTATAAGAATTCTCTTTTTGCTAGAATGGGAGGCTTTTATGCCCAGTGACCAATAACTTTGCATAACCTGCAGCCCCTGCCTTGAATCTGGACTAAAGTGACCAGCACCACACTTGGGGGGGAAGGAGGGACCTGGGACCAAAGTGACTAGGGGCTGAGTTTATTAACAGAGACTCTGAAAAGCTTCCCCCTCCCAGGTCACATAATACATTATTAATAAGGGAAAAGTGACCTTATGCACCTTATAAAAGAAAAATGTAGCCACTTGAGATTTGAGCAAGTCATTTGCTAAGGCTCCAGATGCCAGGAAACTCAGATGTTTCCCTCTCTCTCCCTCTCACGCCCCTGTGTTAGCTATTAGTACTGCTCAACTAATAAAAAATATTTAATTTAATTGTTTTGGAAAGAAATCTTACTGGTAACAGAGAAAGTATGTGACTTTGCTTTATTTTTACAGAAGGCCCTTGCTTTCTAATGTTTCCTTGTGCTCAGAATGGGAGCCCAGGAGTCCACCACACGCAGGGAAACTTCAGCCCGGCCAAGCTGACATCAGAGTGCTCCTGACCCACATGATCCAACTGCAGAGCAGGGGCTCCACCCATCCATCCGTAGTCCTGCCTCTTGCAAGGATTAAACACAGCAAGGAGAAAAAGGAAGCTTATTTAATAGGGCCTTCAGAGAAGAATCCTAAAGTGGAAAATAGATAGAAAGCATAAGACACTTTGTATGACATTGAAAGAGGAAACATTTTCTTAAGGCATAAAAGGAGTGGGCAGTCTTTTGCTTTAGAAGCAAATTCAAACTTATCATCCTGGCCTCTAAAGCCTGACATGATGAGCCAGCATCTGAGGTCATCTCTTGTCTCCCCCCGCCCCACCCCCATGGGCCCTATTTCCCATCACCCAAATGCGGCAAGCCCGCTTTGGGGGCTCTGAACGAGCCTGGAGTGCTGTGACCTGCATGCAGGTAGCTTGTGTTCATCATTCAGGTGTTGGCATTAATGTTGCCTTCTCAGAGAAGCCTTCCTTGACAGCCCCATCTGATGCCCCTAGCTTCGCCTTTACCTGCGATGTAACCACTAGCAAGTATGTTTCATTAGAACGAGGTTCTGGGGACGTCTGGGTAGCTCAGTGGTTGAGCGGCTGCCTTCGGCTCAGGGCATGATCCCAGGGTCCCAGGTTCGAGTTCCACATCGGACTCCTGCAGGGAGCCTGCTTCTCCCTCTGCCTGTGTCTCTGCCTCTCTCTCTGCGTCTCTCATGAATAAATAAATAAAATCTTTTAAAAATTTTTTTAAAAAAGAACAAGGTCTGACCTCCATTCTCTGATGCACTCCTGATATGTGGCATACAGAAAGCGCTCCATAAATATTTGTTGGATGAATGAATAAATAGATAAGAGAAGCTTGTCAGCAGAATGAAAAGTTTGAAAAGCTTCAAAGTAAGACTTAAAGTAGCAAGAGAGAGAGGAGCTAGGAAGGAGAGTCCCAAGAGATGTAGGAATAAAAACGGGCAGGAGGCAAGGTGTTTCTTGCTCAGAGGCCCGCTCTCCCCTTTCTTGTCATTGAAGCTTCAAGCTCAGCAGAACGTTTTTTTTTTTTCCTTTTTTAAAAAACTGTGATAAAATCAACAAAGTGTTGTGTAAATGCAAAGTGAGCAGCATATTGATTTGTTACATTTATATTGCGATCAGTTACCATTGCAGAGATAGCTAACACCCCCATCATCACATCATCATGTAATTATTTCTTCCAGTGGTGGGAAAAATTAAGATCTAGTCTCTTAGCAAGCTTAATGTTTAGAATATGGTTTTGTCCATAATCACTGTATGGATTAGGTCTCTAGGACTTATTTACTGGTTGCAAGTATGAACCCTTAAATTATATCTCTCCCACTCCCCTAGCCTTTGGAAATGATTATCCCATTCTCTGTTTTTTGAGGTTTTTAAAATTCAACTTATAAGGGATATCATACAGTATTTGTCTTTCTCTGTCTGGCTTATCTCACCTCTACATCAAACTCCAACATTTTCTGCACTGCAAAAGAAAACAATTAACAACATAAAAAGGCAACTATAGAATGGGAGAGAATATTTGCAAACCATGTATCCTGTATAGGGTTAATATCCAAAATTTATAAAGAATTCCTACAATTCAGTGGCAAAACCAACAAACCATCCAATCTAAAAATAGGCAGAAAAACTAAATAGATTTTTTTTTTCCAGTAGAACATTATAAAGGCAACGGGATGAGGAGTAGAATCAGCTGCCATGGCTCCCTCTGGCTGCCTCTGCACTGTGCTCCCAGCCTGCCCATTCTCTGCAAGGAGCCTGGGGGACACAGCCAACCAACCAGCTTTGGCTTCAGTGCCCTTCCAAGAGCATGACAGCTTGCTGGAGGCGCCTCCCCCCCCCCTCCCTGGAAGCTGAGAATGATGTTGGCCATAGAGCTTGCGCTATCACCTCTCCTTCCTTCTCCTGCTGGGCCCATTGGTTTCTGCCTATATCTTCCGTAGGCTCCTGGTTCTGGAATTTATCAGACTTTGGAAGGGCAAAATGTATTCCCCACAATGAAATGTGAGATCACCTTAATCACAAAGCCTACATTTCTGGGGGCTGAGTTAATCTCTTCTTATGCATTATTCCATGTAAGCGCACAGACCCTCCATGAGGTAACTATTACCATTAACCCCGTTTCTCAGAGGAACAAACTGAAGCTTAGAAAATTAAACCAACTGCCCAGTGTCACAAAACTTGGAAATGATGGAATTGGCATATAAACCTAGCTCAAATGTTTCTACATGCTTTTAAGTGTCCAAAGGAGTAAAATTTTATTTTAAACTTTCTTCCTGTGGGCACCTGGGTGGCTCAGCAGTTTAGCGCCTGCCCTTGGCCCAGGGCGTGATTCTGGAGTCCTAGGATCGAGTCCCGCATCAGGCTGCCTGCATGGAGCCTGCTTCTCCCTCTGCCTGTCTGTGCCTCTCTCTGTGTGTGTCTCTCATGAATAAATAAATAAAATCTTAAAAAAAAAAAAAAGAAAGAAAATTCTTCCTGTTGTTGGTACCCTGCTCTCGGTTTAACTAACAGCTGATTCCTTCTTCTTCCATCATGGGTGTAGGGGGTGAGTATCTAAATACAGTCATCTATTTTCTCTAGCTAGCCACACGAATTTCAGAGAAATGTGGCAATATTTGCATATATGTTTAACTTCTTTCACAGGGTTAATTGCAGAGGTTATTTTTTTGATTGTTTGCTTTTTGAAGACTCCTTCCTTGTAGCCTGAGGCCCCCAGAATCTTCGCATCCCTTAAACCAGACAAGTACCATCCACTTGCCCTACACTTTCTGTGCCGGGCTGCCCCCTAGTGGTTGAAGTCAATGCAGCTTCTGCTCAACCAACACGTCTAAGAACCCAGGAGCCACATCTTCTTACAGTGCCATACACTGTAAGAGACATACACAGACACGTACAAACGTAGAGTCAAAGCTCCACTCAATGGATTCTTTAAAAAATTTCCTGCAGTCATTGAACGGTACATGGGCAACCATACACTATCTCTGCCTAGCAACCCCGGTTTGGGGGATGGGTTCAGAATGACCCAGGGACGTACCTAAATAAAACATGCTTCATTCCATCTGCAGTGGATGCAGAAGCATTTCTTGTGGCTTCTCTTCCCATTTATCAGGAACTAGGTAAAAACAGTAAAGTGCACAGGGAAGACAGAGACAGTGATGGTAATGAATGTGTGCTCTACAGGTGGGGCCTTCCTTTTACATGTCACAGAGGGGACATAAATCAGCCAGTACTGTTGCTTTTACAATGAAATGCAAATGTGGAATGCAGCCCACTACTTGGGAATTCTTCTGAATCTAAGGGAAGAAGTAGGGGCTTGGCAGGAAGAATAGAGAGGCTGGTAACAATTCTTTGAAGTCTCAAGGGCACCTGGGATCAAGTCCCACATCAGGTTCCCTTCATGGAGCCTGCTTCTCTCTTTGCCTGTGTCTCTGCCCCTCTTTCTGTGTCTCTCATGAATAAATAAATGAAAATCTTTAACAAATAAAATAAAATACTTAAAAATAACCAATTCTTAAAAATCTCATGTCGGAAGAAGTACAAGTGAAAGCTGTAAGTAGATTCAAGATACTATTTATGTTCACTTGTTTGTTGTGGCTTTTTCAGAGTTTGTGTATCAGGAAGACAAAAGTTCTGAACTTGTGTCTATGTGACATTACAAAATTGACCAGGCTGACAGAATTAACCCACGGTTCAGTCAAACAGGTTTAATTGATTATTTTCTTCACTGAATCTACCAGTTGTTTTGACAATTCATAGACACAGTAAAACCAGGCCAATGAGTTAGGCCAGACCACAAAGTCTGGCAAAGTCTGGTCTAAGTTTGCAAGAATTCTGCCTTGGACTCAGCTCAAGGTTGCTTTTGCTTCAATTTTAATACCAGAGCAGCAGTGCAAAGTGGTAGATGACATCAGGGATACAAACGAGTAGGTGCAGCTTGCTGACACTTCGCATTTCCATCCTCAAGCCACGTCCAAAGGTCAGTGGTTAACACAGCCCACATGGGGTGATGAACCTCCCAGGACAGTGGAGAGATCTGCGTGTGGCCTGAGCACCATGGACTTCAGAAGGAATGAGGTAGCAGGGGGCCCGCGGTTGTTTCTTTTGGAGAGGATAGAAATGCATTCAGTATAAAGTACATTTACAGGTAGAAGGGCATGGATGGCTGTAGACTGTCCAAGGGATACTAGGGTAAAATATATTTTTCCCACTAAAGGATCCCTAAATCTATAGATGAACGCAGGATGGTTTTAGATCCAAATGGCCATGTGACATGGTTCTGGCCACTGAGAGATAGAAATCCTTCACAAGGGTCATCCTTCCCAAGTAAAAAGGCAAGCCTTCAAGAGGAAGACAGGATAGACCACCACCATCTTTTACCCCTTGGCTCACACCTGGAACACAGAGGAGAGGCTTGGCAGTGTGGTAGCCATCTTGTGACTGTGAGGTAACAAACATGGAAATGAGGGCTTAAATGTTAAAGATGGGGAAGTGGCTCACGGACTGGTGTTTGTTTGTTTATTTGTAAGACAAACTCTGATGTTTAAGCCACTTATTATGAGTTTCAATCTGTCGATGGTAAGACTCTCAGCCAAGAATGCCCGATGCACTCACTTGCGCCTGTATTCCTCCTTGCAAGCCCTGACAGGGGCCAGTGTCGTGGCTGGGCTGGCTCTGTGGTTCATAATGGTCACAGGATACACTTCAGCAAAAACCACCAGGGTACCTTATGGGAAAGATTTATTACTCACAAGTGCTGGGAGGTAGGCAGTGCACCCTAAAAGCCACACAGAGAGGTCTTGTGATGAGGGGTAAGGAGCATAGACATGGGGCTTTGCCTTAATGAGGGTCAAGGATGGGGTATCTGGGGTTTCTCTCAGGTCAACTGTTATTGGATAATTTGAAGAACGAGAGTGGGAGTTAGGGCAGAGGAGAATAGAACTAACCAAGCAGTTAGTTGTCTCAGTCACTCAGGGTTTTCTGAAAGGGGAGCTTCATGAGTGTGAGTGGCCCCATTCCTTACCTGGTTGTTTTGCTAGTTGTTTTGTATCTTACAGCTGACAATATGTTTTTTCAAGATGGCTGTCTTTGAAATTGATGTCCCAGCAAGACAATCCAAACCCTACTGCCTGACACTTATACTACATCACTCTCATAGTTCTCTGTTAATTATAACTGAGTAGTACATTCCCAATAGACTGTCTCAGTCCGCTCAGGCTGCTATAACAAAATACCATAGACTGGGTGGCTTTGACAGTTCTGGAGGCTGAAAAGTCCAAGATCAAGGCATCAGCGGATTTGATGTCTGATTAGGGCCCTTATCCTGGCTTGCAGAAGGCCACCTTCTTTCTGTGTCCTCACATAGCCTTTCCTCAGTGCAGCAAAAAAAAAAAAAAAAACAATGAGATTTCTCTCTCTTCCTCTTCTTAAAAAGGTCACTAACCCCATCATGAAGATCCTACTCTCAGGACATAATCTAAACCTAATCACCTCCAAAGGCCCCCACCTTCAAATATGATTACGATAGGACTAGGAATTCAATATATGAATCTTGGAGGGAATACAAACATTCAGTCCATAACGCGGATACATCTACAATTAAAATATAAATTATAGAAGTTTACCAATAATCCTTTAATTACCTTGTGCTTTCACTTGAGCTATATAAAGCTGTTCCTGAAGTCATAGCAAATAGAGCAAGTATATAGGTAAGGCTATATATTTGGGGCCAAGAATCAAAGGTTAGCATTTGACTCATTTGAAAATTTGATAAAGTTTCTTATGAGGCTGTGCCCACTTAGTGAGTTTGAGAATATGTATTTATTTAATTATTTGATTCATAAAATTTAACTTTGTCTCTCTGTTGGATTCAGGTTATGAATGACAAAAAAAATCTATATTTGGCTCTCAGCTTCAGAGATATGTATCAGTTTTTAAAAAGGCACACATAGACAGACTTTTAAAATCTTTATTTACTAATTTCATTTTAGTATCCAGCCTAGTTCTAGCTCCTCTCTCTTCTTGACACAGATTGAGGAATCAGGAGGAGGAACAGTCCAGGCTGTGAATACTTATAAAGTCTCATTGTACTCTGGATCATTAGGAACTGACCTAAAACTGTGAATTAATGACAATTTATAAAAAGAATGGATTGAGGTCGTATACTTGAAAAAAGAAATTTGGCAGTAGAAGACAAGATGTCTTTGTGTTAATTCAGCAGAAAAGTATCTGGTTATCATCAGGAGAAAAGTATTAGCATCAGATGGGACACATAAATATATGCCTCACAGTGATTCACAATTGTAATTTTAGGTCATAATTATGCCTTCCATTACTATGTATTTATATGTTTTCTGTTGTGTGAGTACTTCTACTACAGAGTCAAAGAAAAAATAAGCAGTGAGAACATTTTAAACCATTTCCTTGGACTTCTGAATTTTTTTTCCTTCTAACAGTTACATAGAGCTCTAGAGATAGAATACACTTTAACATTTCCCTTTCTCATTCATAAATCACTCAGCATTATATAAGAATCCCCTAGGTTTGTAAACTACGGCTTTATAGCCCACAAGAGGTTGGTTTTTTTCCTTACTCAGTAAGCTAACACTTTCTGCAGTTCCAGCTGCAGATCCCAGCTGGGATCCTGGCAGAGATTTGAACACAGTGTAAGGTAATCAAGTGGGGAATATGCTTAGTTTCAGTGTTAGAAATTATACCCAGGCAGAGACATGGATTTTTTTTTTTTTGAGATTGATGTTGCATTCTTTTTGAAAAAGTAAAAAACCAACAAACTCCTCCAATTTTTATCATATTTGGGAAGCAGTTGGGTCAAAATATAAAATATACAACAAAGTTGTGCCAGATGCCACCCCCTACAACCGATAGATAATGCCAGGTTTTGGACAATGTTAGCAAGCCATTGGGGTGGATAGTCGGAGATAAGTGACCCTAGAAGTTATGTCTTGCCCTAGGGGGATTCTGATAACTTTCCTTTGCCCCAGATCTTTATCTGAAACATTAGAGATTATCCATACATCTTGTTCATGTTTGAAGGCTAACCTTGGAGTCTAGATGAAACTAGGTTTTCTATAGCCACTCCACGAGTGTTTGGAGCACTATGTTGAAAGGAATTAAAATTTCAGGAACCCTTTAAACAGAAAAATATATAAACATATCCACCTTAAATAGATTTCACAAGTAATTGCAAATGCCTGGCCTCATCTCTTTCCCCAAATTCTCTCTCCCTGCCCACTCCCACGCATATCCCCAAGAGACCAGAGATATATTAATATAGACTCTCTACAAAAAAGACCTTTTTTATAGAACTTAGGAACTTAAGTATGAAGTAGTGGTTTCTTTTGATCATCCAGACTATAATCTCTCCTTTATAACTAGTTCAAGGCTGTCCAAATAGAAATTAATAATCTGATAAAGAACCAAAAAAAAAAAAAAAAAAGGAAGGAAGGAAGGAGGGAAGGAAGGAAGGTAGGGAGAAAAAGAGAAAGGTTGGGGAGGTGAGGGGACATAGCAGAATATCCAACTATAAATGACTTGTTTCATTTCACAATAGAAGATATTAATTTTGTCTATTTCTTGGTAGGAACACAATTTTTAACGTAAATATTTTGATTTAAAAGTGTTTTAATTTCAATAGAGTTAATAGTTAACATACAGTTATATTAGTTTTGGGTGTGCAATATAGTGATTCAACAGTTCCATAGATTATTCAAATCGCCTCAAGGTAAGTGTACTCTTAATCCTCTTCACCTATTTCATCCATTCCCCATCCAACTCCTGTCTGGTAACTGTTTGTTCTCCACAGTTAAGAATCTGGTTTTCAGTTTGTCGCTTTGTCTTTCTTTCTTTTTTTCTTTCTTTTCTTTTGCTCATTTGTTTGTTTCTTAAATTCCACATATGAGTGAAATCATATGGTTATTTTTCTTTCTCTGAGTGACTTATTTTGCTTAGCCTTGTACTCTCTAGATCCATCCATATTGTTGCAAATGACAAGATTTCATTCTTTTTTTTAATAGGATTTTTTTTAAGATTTATTTATTTATTTATGATAGACAGAGAGAGGCAGAGACACAGGAGGAGGGAGAAGGAGGCTCCATGCAGGGAGCCCGACGCGGGACTCGATTCTGGGACTCCAGGACCGCGCTCTGGGCCAAAGGCAGGCGCCAAACCGCTGAGCCACCCAGGGATCCCCGATTTCATTCTTTTTATGGCTGAATAATATTCCATCATATAAATGAGATGATATCATATATATGGTGTGTGTGTGTATATGTGTGTGTGTGTGTGTGTGTGTGTGTATGCTGCTATAGACATAGGTGTGCATATATCCCTCTGAATTAATGTTTTTGTATTCTTTGGGTAAAAGCACACTAGTGTAATTACTGGATTGTAGGGTAGTTCTATTTTTAATTCTTTGAGGAACCTCTATACTATCTTCCACAGTGGCTGCTCCAGTTTGTATTCCCACCAACGGTGCACAAGGGTTCCATTTTCTCCACATCCTTGCCAACACTTGTTGTTTCTTGTGTTTTTTTATTTTAGTCATTCTGACAGGTGTGAGGTGATATCTCATTGTGGTTTTGATTTGCATTTCCCTGATTAGTGATATTGAGCATCTTTTCATGCGTCTCCTGGCCGTCTGGATGTCTTCTTTAGAGAAACGTCTATTCATGTCTTCTGCCCACTTTTTAATTGGATTATTTGTTTTTTTGGTGTTGCGTTGTACAACTTCTTTTTATATTTGCATACTAACCCTTTATTGGATATGTCATTTGCAAATATCTTCTCCCCATCTTCAGTAAGTTGTCTTTTAGTTTTATTGGTCTTTTTCTTTGCGTGCAGAGGCTTCTTATTTTGATACAGGAAGACGTTATTAATCCCATAATTTGCATCATGCCATAAATTTTTTTATCTCTCCTTGTATCTAAGGAAGATGTGGTATCAACCCCCCTGAGTTTATGTTTTATAGTCATAAAACCTATAGTCTAAGCAGTAGCTTTAGGGCAAAAGGGCTATTGGGCCTGTTTCATAACTCCTAAACTTGAAGACTTGAAGGTTCTTCCTGACTCCTGCTCTGGAAAGTTCATAACTTTATACCCTTGAAATCATACCCTTCTTTACTTATATTTTGCCTATTGTTCCCTGATACTGAGTTTTATCTGAGTAAAATATCGTATGTCCCTCACTTTCTAGAGAACACCTGAAAACAGCATGACTTACAAAATAATAACCTATTCTGGTGAAATTAACCTCTATAATTATGTATTGCATGGTTATGATGGAAACTGCTTCAAATAACAAATATATGTTTAGAATATTTTTTCTGCTTCTAAAAGAATTTCAGTTATGCAACTGAGAATAAAAACAAGTGTAGGAAATACAGTTTGTTATATGTATATTTCAATAAAAACATCTTTAAAAGAGATATGTGAAATAAAACAAGTTGTAGCTATTGAGTTCATTTCTGTTAAAAATATTACCTTGTTATTCAAATCTTTCCAAATTAAGTCAGACTCTTTGGGGTTCACATACCCTGGTGTATTGTTTAAATAGATTTTTCTTCATCTGCAGTGATGATGGCCACTTTTTGGAAGTATCGGGGTTACAGTTTTTATTCTGTGCTTGTGAAATATATTTTACTGAAAACTCTAGAGAGTCAAATCCGCAATTTATTCTTATAACTGGTACCACCTGCAAAGTAGAAGCACCATAGCCCCACACATGACTCCTTCCTGGGTTTCACCACAGACAAAGGACCCTGGGAATTAAGGAATCTTGATTTGCAGCCTTCAAGCATGTGATTTAATCACAGTAAGGAAAGGAACTTTTACCCATGTGTAGAAGTCAGAAATGGTTATAGGGCTTCCCAGTGACATTTTCCATGAAGCTATACATTCATGACTCCCAAAGTATTGATTCAGACATCAGTCCTGTGCCTCATTTCCTCTCCTTGCTACCTATGTGTGATGTGTGTATTTGTTCCGGCATATCGATATATATTTTTTTCATATGCAGCCAATAAAGAGTGGCTGAAAGGAGATTACAAGGATGCATTTAGGCAATCATTAAACAGTAGATGTAGAACCCTGCAAGGTTAAATGATTAATTAAATGATAATCTCTGCCACTGAAATCTGGGCATCTGTATTGAAAAAAAGTTCCCTAAATAATTCTTATCAATATTAAAATCTAAAGAATGGCTAAGCTTGACCCTTTATTCATTTATCTGTCTATCCAACAAACATGCACTATTAAGTAGTAGGAGATACAAACAGGAACAGGACACAGTCCCTGTCTTCATGAAACTTAGAATTTAACATTTACTAAACTGTGTCTCACAGACCACCCCCCAAGTGTCCTGAAAAAATTTAACAATTGTTACAAAATGTTGAGCAGACTTTTCTGTTGAACAGGACCCAAAGCCAGGTATAATCCATATTCTAAAGAATAAAGAGAATTGTAAGCAATTGGAGACCAGATTCTCACCATCTCTTGGGCTTAGTAAGTGGCAACTGAACCATGTCCAATAATTGGCATCATCATCCAAGCCGAATCCCATTTTCTATGCATGAAGAATAAGGAGGAAAGGGGAAGGAGAGGGAAGGCATAAGTCCAAACTGGACCACTTTGGACTAGAATGACCTCAAGGCTGTGGGATCTGACTATATCGTTATGGCGTGAAGTGTGTGGTTGAAGGAGGAAACTAAAAAAATTAAGTGTTCCATGTTTCTACTGCACTGCTATACATTCAATTTTGTGTCCTCCCAGAATTCATATGTTGAAATTCAATCTCCAATGCAATGGTACTTGAAGCTGGGCCTTTTGGAGGTGATCCAGTCATGATGCTGGAGCCCTCATGAACGGGATAAGTGCCTTTATAAAACGTACTTCAGAGCATTCCTCACCCTTTTCTCCATGTGAGGATACAGAAAGAAGATGGCCAGAGAGCAAACCCTTACCAGGCACTGAAATTGCTGGTGCCTTCACCTTGGATTTCCCAGCCTCCAGAACTGTCTGAAATAAATTTCTGTGGTTTAAGCCGCCCCAGTCTGTGCTATTTTTGTTATAGCAGCTGAAACTGACTAGAACCAACTTCAGACTATTTAATAAACCACATATATAGGTATTTTGTGGAAAAACAAAAGTGTTCTTTGGCTAAATAAGGTTGAGAAATAATGTAAACTAATCCCCAGCACTACCACCACTGCCACTGCCACTGCCACTGCCACCACCACAACCACTCTCATACTGAAACTGACAGTGACAGTCCGTACGCTAAAGACTCTGGAAAATTCTGCAGAAAAGATTTTTTAATTATTTTCAATATAGCATTTCCCTATCTTATTTATCCAGAGAGAATAAGAAAGATGGGAGTGTGTGTGTGTGTGTGTGTGTGTGTGTGACCTGTTATATCCTACAGTATGCTAATGTTCCATGGAAGGACAGCATAGAAAATGCATGCTGGAATAAATGCTAGTTTGTGTTATACAGAGTGCTATGCAGTGATAGATAAAAATTGCTCACATATTAATATTTTATTATATGGTCACCAGGGCTGATAAAAGTAACTTTGAATATATTATCATTCATAAAGATATTAATAATAACTAATTTTTATTGAGTGCTCACTATCTTCTGGAGATTTTACTAAAGATTTTCTATGCATTATCATAATTGAATATTTTCAAGAACCTTATGAGGTTAAGTACTATAGTTAATCTTTGGACAACATGGGATGAGGGGCACCAACCCCTATACAGTCAAAAGCCATGTATAATTTCTGCTTCCCAAAAACTCAACTCCTAATAGTCTACTATTGGCCTTATCAATAACATAGACAGATAATTAATACATATTTTATATATGATATGCATTACATACTGTATTCTTACCACAATACTTTTTATTTTTGGTATTTCTAAGCTACAGCATTTCAGCTGCAAGTTTTTTCAAATTGTTGCAAATCTCCCCAAAATTTTCCAATATATTTATTGAAGTAAGTCTGTGTATAAGTGGACCCAAGCAGTTCAAACCAATGTTGTTTGAGGGTCAACTGTATTTATATACTCAGGTTGTAGTTGGAAAAACAGAGGCCAAAGTTGCACAGCTAGTAGAAAGCCTTGTCTGTCAGATCCAAGTCCTGTTCTGGACCACTCGGATATATTGCTCTGTATTCACATTTCTCTCTGCATCCTTACGGGATATTATCCAGACTGTGACTCTAATATTACTCGTGACCACATTGAATCATCAGTTATAGCTGTGAAACTCATGACAATTAAATTATCCTTAATTTTCTAGCCAGTACTTTCAGGTTAAACAACAATGAGGAGTCTACATAATAAGTGTAGTAATAATTTGAAATTGATATGAACTACAAGAAAAAGGCCAAAGAGAGGCTGAACAGCTGTACACTTTGGAGACATTAGGGTTCCTCTGGGTGGCATATTATATGAGTTTCTGTATGTGCTGAGGGGGTGGGGGGAGTATGGGGATAATATTTATCTTCAATATACTCTAAGTATGAGCAAATTGGTTGCAGATGGCTCACAGCTGTGAGAAATACCTTTGTTTCATTTGAAACTTGTTATAAATCTGTTCCTTAAACTACCTGCTCCAATGACTTTTAATTTAGAGGATGTCTGGTAAGTCCCTGCATATGACCCTCATATATCATCATAAAAGTGGTGGGGTGGTTTTGCCTGGAAACCCCTGAGAGAGTCCCTAGATTTATCAAAGGGCTAGGTTACCATGGGTACTTTGGGGAGTTTGAGAAAAGGTTTTTATTGATTATCAGCATGGTAAAGAAGAAATCAATTTTTTCAAAGAGTGAGATTGAAGGAGAGAAATCCCCTTTGACTCTACTAAAAAAAAAAAAAAACATAATGTTAGAATTATTCTTTTTTTCCCTGCTGGAAATACTATTCTATACTTCTATACCTTACAGAAGTTTGGGCTGCAAAGGAAAAGATAGTTTTTGTGGGTAAACAGTTTAACTTACTTTCCTCTAAAGACAACTATGATTGAATCAATGTCTGGGGTACATGTATTGGGGGTGGCAATGGGACAACAGAGGAGGGGATAAAGTGATGATCATCACATGAGTTATTTGACTTCATAAGTCCAAATTAGTGGAGCTCATACTTGTAAAACAGCGTTTTTTTTCCATTTTTATTTTTTTGTACACCAAATTTTCATTAAATCCTATAAAGTGACTTTATACTTGAAAAATTAACAGAATAAACTTTTCTTAAATGTTGGGAGTTGCTATAATTTCTGTTTTACAAGGTCTGGTTTTGTTATTGGAATTTCAACGGTCCTTTTACACTAACTCTTTAAAGTCAAAAGCTTTGAACTTATAGCTTCTTCTCTGACTCCTCAAGTCTTGAAAAGACTTTAGTTGATGGTTTGGTACACTCTACAGTTGGCGCCCCCCCCCCCCCCCATTTTCTCTACCTTAGCCAGCAGGTCTTTCTCAAAGAACTGTCTAGGTGCTCAATGGGCATTGGACCTTCCCTTCCCTAGAAGTAGGTCAAAGTAGAGATCTGAATCTATTAAAAACCCATGAACCATTAATAAGTTTCCCTGTCACACATAAGCCATGCAAAGGAAAAACAAAATGGATTCTAAAGAGTGATCACTGAGTGGAACAAAGGAGGCCACTGCAAAATGACAGATGACATCAGCTCTCCATTCAAAGATTTTTTCCAACATTCATATCTTCAAATTGACCACAACTTTTTAAAGAGCAATTGTCATAATTTTGAATAAAATTTAAACTCTGGAGCATGAAAGAATATTTCTCTTTGCAATACAAAGTTTTGCCAGGGAACAAATATATCTGTATTGTGTTCCTAACTTCACCAAATGTATATTTTAAGATACGTTGTCAACTCAGCCCCTACAGAAATATCCTCAAAAGACACCAAAAGGTGCTTGGTTTTACCAAAAAAAATATTTTCCCTAATAACCTAAAGTGTTTATTTCTGTTTTATTTCATGTTCCTTTATTTTGTGATCAAATTTGCTTCTTTTGTGGTAGAAATGAGTGTATCCTTAAGAATGTTATTGTCCTATAAGAGAGAAAGGTTTTATATCTGACCCAACTTATAATGATTGTCTAGGAACTATTTAGTCATATTTTTGGGAAAAGTATTATCCCCCATCAATTCAACTAAGGGTATTAATACATGTTTTCATTTCCCTCTATTATGAGAGTTTTAAAAATGGCTACCGTGTTGCAGGAAAAATGACCCAAATGTTTAAGGAAAAGAGTTCTCAAACTTTAATGTGCCTGTAAACCACCCTGGGGTCTAGTTAAAAATGAAGATTCTGATTCATTAGACTCAGGTAGGCATTCTAATCTTTCTAACAAGCTAACAAGATGACACTAATGCTGCAAGCTGTTAGAATCCCTGGTACTTGAAGGGGTAGTGGAAAGAAAGTTCCTAAATAAAGTAAAAGGCACAGCATAAAACAATGAGCACTGTGGCATCTTAGCAGCCATCTAGAAGTATCTTAAAAGAAAATAGGGGTGCTTGGCTGGCCCAGTTGGTGGAACATGCAGCTCTTGATCTTGGAGTTATGAGTTCTAGCCTCACATTGGGTGTAGAGATTGTTTAAATAAATAAACTAAAAAAAAAAAGAAAAGAAAAGTAAAAGGATAAAAAATATAGTTAGAGCCATAATGATAAACATAGCTGGTTAAGGAATAGGTAACGAATTATAGCAAAAGAGCACCAGATTGGAAGTCAAAGAGTCTGGTTCTAAATTTAGCTCTGCCACTAATTATGTGAACTTAGGCAATTCAACTACCCAGTGGATCTTGGTTTCACTCAATTGCACAGCCTGGACCTTGGTTTCCTTGTCTCTACAATGATGTAGGCAGGTCTTCAGCTGATTACAGCAATGGAAACAACATGATTAAGAAACTTCAGGGAAGTACAAAGTTCTGCAGTTGAGATAGATAAATTGGCCTCCTCAATGCAGTCCAATTGAGGAGTGTATTTTCTTAAAAGCAGAATAGCAATCCCTACTTTCTGACAAGAATTCCTCCTCTAAAAATTAATCCTGAAATACAATCAGAAGTGCATGCAAAGAGAGGTAAGCACAGCTTCATTTATCATAATAAAAATTCAGAAAACATCTAAATGTCTAAAAATATAATGAAACAATTAAGTTGGTGATGGTTCATACAACTAATGAAATGCCATGCCAAAATTTTAAAAACTTTTTTTAAAGATTTATTTATTTATTTGAGAGAGAGAAAGAGTGTGCCTATGTGCGCAAATGGAGGGAATATCAGGAGAGACTCCTCAAGCAGACTCCCCCCTGAGCATGGAGCCTGATGTGGAGATTGGCCTCATGACCCATAAGATAGATCATAACCTGAGCTGAAACCAAAAGTCAGATGCTTAACCAGCTGAGCCACATTGGCAGTGCAAAAAAATGTTTTAAAGGATTTTGTAATATTATGTAATAGAGGGGCTCCTGGGTGGCTCAGTCCATTAAGCATCTGCCTTTGGCTCAGGTCACGATCTCAGGTTCCTGGGATTGAGCCCCATGTGGGGCTCCCTGCTCAGTGGGTAGCCTGCTTCTCCCTCTGCCTCTGCTTGATGCTCCCCTTATTTGTGTACTTTCTCTCTCTTTGTCAAATAAATAATAATTTTTTAAAAAAAAAAGGTATTTTGTAATAGATAAATGGAAAATTCCTCAAAGGAAATAAACCAAATTTAAATAAGAGTTTGTATTTACCAGATTTTCTTAGTGCACATCTAAAAGTTCTATAATTAATAAGATTTTTTTTTAGATAAATTCTCACTGGAGAATTGGGAAATCATCATAGATAGTTTGTCTTTCCTGTCACCCTTGAAAAATGGAATGAAATAATTTCTCAGGTCCTTTCCAGCTCTAAAATCCAATTGTTTTATAAATGAAATGCTTTATACTAAGAAAGTGAATAGAAGAATTGAAAAAACTATCCAGATAATCATTTAATATTCAGAGTTTTTGTTTCTGTTAAGTTTTCAGCGAAGCTTATGTAATACGTACTGATTCCACTCACTCCATCTTCTATATATTGGTCTTTTGGGAATTAAATATGACAATTCTGTACATGCTCCAAAGTGTTTTAGTTCTTTCTCAATCTTATAATCACTTACGTGTTGTTTGGGTAATACAAATTTAATATTGATCAGAAAGCAGAACAAATCTGAAGTGACCTGCTGGCACTGAGGTATAGAACACCGACTTACAATATGTGTATGGTATGTGATCTATGATACCAGGCTTTTACTTAGAGATCTATGAAGGCATGTTTTTTTAAATGTTTGACAATGTAACTGAAGTTGTGCAATAATAGATTTTGTTACAAACATATATTTTCTCAAAAACCAATTGAATTGCAAATACCTGACATAGAAGAAAGTCTTAAGATGCCTTCTGACTTAAAATATATATGAATCTATGTTCATTTCTCTCTCCCTTTGATCTGAAACAGTCAACACACAGTAGTATATCTGCCATATTTGTAGTTTTGGGCTCAATGATACTGCATTTATTCACTTCCCCTCAAGTTAGGCATGACATCAAAATCTGATTGACCACCCTATCATGGTGCCCAGGATCTCTCCAGCACATTTGCCAAATACTGTGGGTGAGCAGGTGGAGAAGTCCTATGTAAAGCAGCATAGTTAAAAACGTTTATTTTTCCCCTGCATAGAAAGAGGCCAAGTGGAAAGTTTTTAGACGGGTAAACCCAAGATCTGTTTTAAAGGCTTAGAAAATTAGTAAGACAATTGACACCTAAACTAACTTCCCTATATTAAAGAATTAGACTTGGGTTTTCACTCCAGTCAGTCTATTCAGTCATTTGACTTGGTATTAGTGATGAAATGTTTAAAAACTGTTGCAAAGAATTCAGCCTGAAGACTTTTTCATTTGTCACCTGGGGTCATTGTACGTAATCAGAGCACATTGTCTATCTGTGACCTGCCCTCTATGTAGCATATTTTTGACTCAAAATGTCTTTTGGCAACTTCTTGCAAGTAACTTCATCTAGGATTTTTTTTAGAGTGATGATTTCATTGTTTTTATAAAAATGATATACATTCATGATAAAAAATTTAAAGCAGGTAAAGTACAAAGAAACCCCACAGATGATCCCAAATGTTACCACCTGAAAACAAACATTTTTAAATATCTGATGAATATTATTCCAGATCTTTATACATACATAGAATAAATGCAAGGGATGGAGAGAGTGAGAGTGAGAAGAGAGAAGGACAATGAGAAATCATACTATACAATATTCATGAATTTAAATTTAAGGTAGCCTTTAGGATACATCCTGTTTTTAACTTTTTAAAATTTCAATTCTATTCCCAAATTGTCCCAAATACTTTCATAGCTTCCTCTCACACTCCTCTTCACCAGACACATTCATTTTAGAGAAAGCGTTCAGCACATTCTTTTGAACAAGATCCACGTTTTTCTGTCTTCAATCCTCACTCTTCCTGATGTCTCCCAGTGCCCTCCCCACTCCCCCTGACCAGAAGTGCTCTTCCCCTCTAGTCTCTCAAAATGTCTAATGACCCACACCTCTCTTCTGGCACCTGCTGTCTGCTGCCTTATATTGTGAGTTGTCTTTTTATGTCTTAGGTAGTGTCGCTGTTAGATTGTAATCTTCCTCAGAACAAGACCTGTGTTGTATTCTTTTTTCCCCCTTTGGTCACCAAAGGCTTTTGACACAGTTCTGAGGACAACAGAGTTAAGTGTTCAACCAATAGTTGTTGGTTGATCATTCCCAGACCACACAGATGTAAAGTCTGCATGCTGCAATAGTTGGGTGATTGTGATGTGCTGCCTACATGCTTTGCAAGGCAGATGAGCAGTCCAGAGCTGTCACAGCAGTGGTGAGGTGACACTGGAAGATTCACCAATGTGAACTTCCAGACATATGTTTAGAAACGTCTCACTAGGGAGGCCAGGAGCTTAGTTGGGAATGACAGTAAATGTACCTAATAACAGCTTGGCCGGATTACATCCTTGACTCTCTTTATACAAACTCTAATTAAATGAGAATAAATAATAAGAGTAACATTTATAAAAAAGCTAATGCTATGTGACCCGTTGGACTAAAAGAAATGAACGAAGAACAAAACATGGCAAAGACCAGAAATAAATAGGAAATGATTGTCAGTTGAGAGAAGAAAGAATAACTAGAAGTTCCTGTGGGGGAAATATGGGAAAAGAGAAAGAACTGAGGGCCAAGTGAAGGCAGGCAAGAAGGGTCATCTCTCTAGTTGAGTGTCACAAATCTGCCAAAATCCTGTTTACGTGAAAGGGAGCAAAATGTTCAAGTGAGTGAGACCCATGATTGAGACCAGATGTAACCTTACTTTTAGGCTTTCGAGGACTGAAGAGAGTGTGTACTATGAAAACAACCTAAGGAGCCTATTTAAATTGCTAAATAATATGAAGCTGTTCAACTTTTGCTACATTTGAAGGTATATGGCTAAACATGGACTTTGAAGGTATATGGCTAAACATGGATGAGAAAAAAATCAGGATGATTTCTGAACCTTGACTTCCAGATGATATCTTTATAAATTTATTATATATCCTTTTTTCTCTTTCTTTTTGTTTTGTTTTGTTTTGTTTTGTTTCAACATGCCCCTGAAAGGATTCATGATTCAGTCAGGGTCTGAGAGTTACAGCTATCTTCTGAAATGAGAAGGTGTGGATGCCTCGGAAGCATAATCCAAGTCCATGCCACTCTGGA
Organism: Canis aureus; assembly: GCF_053574225.1. NCBI lineage: Eukaryota > Metazoa > Chordata > Mammalia > Carnivora > Canidae > Canis > Canis aureus. The sequence goes on from NC_135643.1 coordinate 5,775,103, forward strand.
CCAAGGGCTCTATCACTTTCCTTGGAGATGAGTCCTAGAAAAATGCTCTTTGTTTTTCCCCAGTTCTATTTTGGCTGAAAAGGGATAAAAGTAGGAAATGGTGATCCTATCATCACAACCCCTCTAGTATCAGATGAATATTCAGTCTACCTTGTCCAAGTATGTTATGGTCTCCTATCTTAAACTAATTGTATTCTAGCCAGTAACTAAGAGGATCTAGGTGAGGGGAACAGGTCTGGAGTCAGACAGGTTTGATTTAGGACCTTGACTTTGTGATTTGGAAGAAATTGTTTAGTGTCTCTGAATCTCAGTTACCTCTTGGATAAAATAGAAATAATAACAGCTGTCTCATAGGATTCCTGTTATACTAAACGGCATACGTATAAGAGACAAATTTTGCACCTCTCTGACAACTCCACCCACATGGAGGAACCAAGAGTCCCAAAGTAGCTGCATTTGTACTGGGTGATGTTAGCCCCAACTCTACTGCTGAATGGAAAGTAACTTACACAAACAAATCTTTCCACAATGTTGTCCTAAAAATAAGAAACACCAAAAATCTAGGTTGATTCCTTGACCTGAGGAGATAAAAGTAGGCAGTGGTATTTAGCCCCCACCAAATGCCAGAGTAGTGCATGCCAAGGCAGTAGAACCTGCCCAAAGAGGAAGAGAAAGAGGGAAGAGAAGGAAGAAGAAAATGAAAACTCCTTGCCTGGGTTTCCTGGTAGTTGTCCAGTTCCTAGTCCCTGTTCTTCTTGATAGTTTACGAACCTCCTGAACTTCTATCCATAGGATTATTCAGTGGGCTTACATGGAATCCCCTCACATGACATAATTGAAAATGGACCTCTATCACCTGGCAGTCAAACGAAATTTCACTAAAACCAAATCTTAATCTCTTTATAACAGCACATAACACCTAAAGTGATTAACTTTTTTGGTAACTACTTGATGTGCTTTGAGTGAGAAATCTTTGGGAATCTTTAAGAAGCTTCTTAGGAAGTCCAAAGAAAGAACCGAAACAGCACTTTTACTGGTACTAGATGGGTTTGCCAAGACAAGTGATGGAGATACATCTTTCAGATGATAAAAAACAAACAAGATAATGAAAACAGGTTCATAATGAGAAATGCTGACTTATCCATTTTGGGGTTCATCCCTTCCTTGTTTTCCAAATTCATATTTTTCCGAATATGTTTAGCCAAACAACATGGATAAAATATAACAAATTAATAATAAAATTACCCCCAAGTTATTTTTAGTCCGTGAAATTATATCAGATTCTTGAGATGCAGATGATTACAGTCCTTCTCTTTAAAGAGCATATTTACTTTCTATTAAAGGCATGACACATTGTGCCCTAAACACAAAGGTGTTACCTAGCTCTCTCAAAGAGTTTAAAAAGGAATATGGGAAGACAATCCAATGGACAATGAAGAAAGAGATGAAAAGCGGGAGATAAAAGAATAAGGACTTTTCCCAACTCAATTTTACAAATTTTTAAGTTCATACAACACGAAAAGCATTCGATGAGTATGTTTTGTTTTTTTTTTGTTTTGTTTTGGTTTTTTTTTTTTTGGTGATTCGATGAGTATGTAAAAAGATGGTAAGACTGTCCTCCAAGACATTGTAGTTTAATAGGAAAGAGAAGACAAGTATACAAATGTAACAATTCTAAGAAGTCCATGGGAGCGTACTCTAAAGGAAGCACCGTAAAGGTACCAGAACATACCAACCCAAGATCTGCTGCTTTGGTATACTGATTGTCTTGAGCTGTAGGTGCTTGAAGAAGAGCAGAGGCAGAGAGATTTTCTCTGAACTTCCCTTATCTGGCTATGGACAGATCCTCCAAAAGGAGCTCAATTGTCATAGATCCCCTCCTGGCAACTTTCATCAACCAGGGGAGATTCTTTTTGGTAACAAAAGAGAAGACTAGAAATTGACACTTAGACAAACCTTATCACAAAATGTCAGACGTCCCATCAATTCCTGTCAGGGACCACTCATCTTTCTTACAAATCATTACTCTCCCCCTAAGAGGTCTGTATCTCCTGCCCTCTTCCCTATTTAGATGGTATTTAAAACTAAGTTCGAGGCCACCTCAGGGAGTCAACTCATTTTCCCCTGGGTATTTCCCATAATATATACAAGAGATATACATGTTAATAAATGCCTGTTGTTCTCTTGTTAATCTGTATTTTATCACAAGGGTCTCAGCTAAGAACTCACAAGGGTCTCAGCTAAGAACTCAAAAGAGAGAGGGAAAATTATTTTTCCTCCCTTACAATACCAAGGTCTACAGCAACAGAAAGCAGAAAGCCACCACCTTGGATTGAGAGCTTAGAGCCATAAAGCCAAACATAGCATTTGAGCTGGGCCTTGGACAGCAGGTGGGTTCTGAGGCAGAAGTGTGAGAGAAAAGAGCACGAGAAGCAGGACCGAGCTCAGGATACCCCATACCCTCTGCCTGCAACTTCCTCTCCTATCCTCCTTCCCATCCTAAGCAGTCCCTAGTTTAAGACTTGGCTCACTTGGCTCCTCTCCCAGAAAACTTCTTAGGATCAAGCCCTCAGCTGGTCCTGCCGAGGTGCTCAGCGATGTGCTGCTCCCAATACAGCATTTAGTCTCCATAACACAATGACCATTTATTCATCCAGGTCCCTCACGAGGCCAACACTGCTTAACATCCTGATATGGATCAATTACTTCTCAGATGTGTCACCAATTTGTTGCTAATAATTGTTAAAATTCCGAACTTCCCCCTCCCCCTTTTCTTGGCATTGTAAAGAATATTCAAAATATTCCCATGACTTCTCTTATCACTCACATCACGCTGTGTTTACTTGGCTGGGAGAGAGAAAGAACCAAGTAGGTTCTTTCTTGGGAATTTAGACCATTTTTCTAACCTTCCAATTCCCCACTTATATAATGGTTCTGATGTTGCTGAACTTAATGGGCCACCGTAATCTGCTTGGCTTCAGCGTTGCTGTAACACTTACATCATGGCAGGCAAGACATTTCTTAGTGGAGTAGGAAATAGATGCATGTTGGAATTTGGATGTGATATTCAAAATATTTAACAACCCGTAAGGTATGGTCAGTGACAAGTCAGAACACATCTTTTAATGCTGAGGCATGATCCTAGAGTCTCTTCCTCCAAGTCCCTCTGCAAAATAATAACCTTTATTTATTAGGATGAGTAGAAGTCTGGAAGATCTTAGGGAAGAAGCCAGATAGCCAGGGCTACAGGGAAATATTCGAGGGCTCAGAGAAGCTGTTATTTGCCAACTGGTACAGAAGTATTGCAATACATTTAACAAGCTGTACTGCTGCGTACTCAGTGAATATCAGCTCTGCCAGCTGGAAAAGAGAATTGAAGCAGTTTTGAAAAAAAGAAAATACTCAGATTTCATGTGTGCTAAGACCCTGGAGAGGATTCCTCGAATGTATTCCATAAGAAAATGTAGTCTGTAAGATATTTCTAGATGTTCCAAGAGAGTTTCTAAGGTCAAGTAAGATTGAGAAATACCATGTGCATTACACTCTTCTTATATCCCATAATACATTAGTGAATTACAAGTTCTTGGGTATAGAAAACTCTTGAAGTTTGTTCAGCCCAAGTATTTAACAAACTTATTTCCCCAAGGGAATCCTTTTTGTCATGAAATGATTTAGCTTTTGAAGGAGATTAATGTTCTATGCAGCAACATTTGGGAAATATCATCCAAAATATCCCATCCACATTTAAAATACCCAGGCTGGTGAGTTCTCACAGACAGCTCACTACTGATGTAGACAAAGGACAGATTAATCCTGCTGCCATTATTTTCAGATTTCTCTTATATTTTATTTCAGAGGCTCAGGAGTCTTGACCATTTGCTTGCTTGTTTACAACACCCAGAAGTGTCCTCAAACACTAACCCATAGTGACCTGGGGTCAGAAAATATTATCTATAAAGAGCAGAATATTCGGATGCCTGGCTGGCTCAGTCAGTAGAGCATGCAACTCTAGATCTTGGAGTTGTGAGTTTGAGCCCCATGTTAGGTGTAGAGATTACTAAAAAATAAAATCTTATAAAATAAAGAGCAAAAAAATTAATATCTTCAGTTTTGTATACTGTCACAGCTTCTTAACTTCGCTGTTATAGCTTGAAAGCAGCCATAGATATGGTGTAAATGAATGAGCATGGCTGTGTTCCCATAAAAGTTTATTTACAAAAATAGGCAAAGGTCCAGATGTGTCCTGTGGTACATACCCTGATATAGGCTGAAAAAATGGTAGCCTCCTCAGCCTGTCTTTTTTTGGCTTCAGAATGGTTTTTGATCTCTCGATTTGTGTCTCATGAAAGAAACCAGAGCTCAAAGACAAATTAACTTAAGATTTAAAAATTAATAGAGATAAATTAACTGAACAAGTCCTCATTGCTTTTCAAATCTATAAAGAAGTGAAGGTGGGGTATAGAGGGCAAGGAAATTACAAATAACAATGTAAACCATGCACCAGGGAGTACAAGTAGGAAAGACCTTTCGCTGAGCTCCCTGAGATATTTAAAATTAGCTTTACTTCTGCTACTTCCATGAAACATTTTGAGACTAAAAGCATAATGACAATTCTCTGGCTGAGAATCAAGTAGCTGTCGCTTCAGTGTTCCTGCTGTTTGCTACTATTGTCATTCGATAAGCAGAACCTTCTCCATGGGCCTCAATTTGAGGCAAGATCATCAGTGATTCATGGTTTAGAGACAAGAGGTCCCTATCTCCAGGTTGTTCGGGTTTCTTTGGCAGATGTATTGTAAATGTTTTCAATTAGGTGAAAAATAAAACCTCCACAAAGTATGGCTTTAACCCAAATAAAACCTCCCCTTGAATATAATCTCTCTCTCTCTCTCCCTCCCTCCCTCCCTCTCTTACATTCTCTCAGTCTCTCTATGTGTGTCTGTGTATGTGTGTGTAAAATGGTTGAGACAGCTGCATTACACAGGTGGTATCCTAGGCAGTAAATAATACAGCTTTTATAGATGGCTGGAGACACACAGTCTCAAAACAATTAATTTTACCACTACACATTTGACCTAAGAGCACTTTTTATCACAGCAGGAATTCCTTATCAAATTCTCAGGTGCAGGTGCCCCATAAACACTTAGGAGGCATATGTACCTCATGACTGAAATGGCTAGTAACTTGACAAGGGAGGAAGAGATGGCCTGGGAAGACAGAGAAATATAAAACACTGACCTCAGCTCAAAAAAGCAGACCAAGCAAGTCAACCCTGCCCTTCTGTGAAGTCTGTATATCCCTCACCCAGTATAGTGCTAGGTCTTGAGAATTAGAAAGTCATCCATTTTGGGGCAGGTTTTGCTTTGTTGTCAGAAGCCATGTATGCTCATATGGTTACAAGTAACTATATTTATATTTCAAAGGTATTGACAAAAATTACCAAGTGGAGGGCATGGAAGTCATCCTAGCCAATCAGGGCTATGGAGGGCTCACCAACACAACTAGCCAACAAGAATGTTTCACAGAAAAAAACTCATATGATGAAACATAATCATGTATATGGATTTTTGTAGCCACCTGGCTCTGGTACTAATGACAATTTTATTTATTCATAGATTAATGAATTTTACCTCCAGAAGACTCCTAGTCTAATATTTTCTACTTGATTAGCTAAACAAATATTTGCTTAACCCAGATATACAATCTGCAAATTAGAGATTCCACCAGAATGTATATTTCAAGATTTTGTTGTTGTCATTTATTTTTCCATCAAATGGCTGCTGGGGCATGACATTTTTGTTAAAAACAAAACCAAGGGGGAAAAATTATTCCAAATATTTGAGACCCATCAAAATCCTAATGCTTTTCCAAATTCAACAAACATTTTTGATGGGTCAACAACCCCAGTGACATCTAAATGAACAAATCATTACTCTTAAGACAAAGGTACAGAAGCACATTAATTCACTGACCATCCAGAAGGCTCTTTTGAGACAGCAGTCCTTATCTACTGGGAATGAGAGAAGACAATTGGAAGAACAGGGAAAAGCCTTAAATGAGAAAAACCTAACAAAAGTTACTCTTTTATTTTATTTATATATATATTTTTAAAGTTACTCTTTTAAATCTGAGCCCATAAGTAAGTTTCATGTGGAATCATAAATTTATGGACTTAAGATTTCCCTTTCTCCAGAAATGGTAAAGAGGGTATAATTACTTCTCTACATCTTTTACTTAAAACCCTTTATTATTATTATTATCATTATCATTATCATTATCATTATTATTTTGTATCCACCACATCATTATAAATAAAATTGTTTTGGTTTCTTTCTGAGCAGAGGATCCTGACTTCGGATAACTAAGGGGTCTGATCTCAGGGGAAGAATTAAGTAGTTGACACAGGATATACATGACATCGACACATAACTAACTAGAAATAATTAGGAAAACAAAATCCCTGAAGCAGCCTTTACCCTAAGCCTCTTTCTAGGAAAATTTTATTCTTTCTTTCAAGTCTAAAACACCTCTTTCAAATATTATTTCATTATTTTTTTCAAAAGTCTGAAAGTGTTTGGCATCTTGTAAGTCTCCCAAAGATGTCTTCTCTTTTGAAGAGCAGAGGATTGCAGATGTATTCTTTTGAGGAATAATCACTAATAAGAGAAAAATGGAGGAATATTGTTTTCTCTGAGTTTAATTGTAACTTGGGTATCTGCCTTTTCCTCACAAATAATGAGGAATCATATGTTCAAGAGGACCATAAAAATGAGATTCTTCTCATTTATTTGATCAGAAGCCAAAAATACTTGCATGTCTACCATGTGAGTGGAGGTAACTGAATCCTGCAGATACACAGATTTATGGCTCAATTCTACAGATGTTAGCTGGAGAAATAAACCACTCTCTATTGAACTATGAATTCATGAGAACACCCCATAAATTTTTGAATTCTAAATAAAGTAATGGTGAGATTACAGCTCTGTGTCCATTAAGCTAGAAAAAGTGGGACAAAGAATAGGCTGAGGATGTCTCTTGAGACAAAAAACACATCCCTTAAACATGGCTCCCCTCCACAAATCTGAGGAGGCCACAGAGCCTTCTCTTCTCTTACCTACCCTCTATATCGTCCTGTCCACTTGTAGAGTTTTCCCAGGTTCCCTGTGTTTCTTCTATTTCCTGGATAATCAGAGAAGCTTTCCCCAGGTGATCTAGGGATGTGCTGGGACCACCTTCTACCTCCTCATGGGAGCCAATTCTGTGGACCTCCTCTAGAGTCCATGTTCAATGACATCATGCTGTGGCTAGAAATTAGTCATGGTGAGAAGAATTTACACCATGGAAATTGGCAAATGCTAGAGATCAGGGCTGCTTTTCTTTCTAGAGAGGTAGCCAGTTGTCAAACATATACCAGCACCTTGAATACATCTCTATTCTTTCCCTCCCCCCTCTCCCATATCAAACCCTCAGCTAACCACACACTTGAAATATTCCAATAAACTAATTTTCTCAGTTATTAGTGGGGAAAGAAATATTTAACGTACTACCTCTGTCAAGCATATATTGAACAGCATCCATTGGTAATGCCTTCACCCAAAGTAAAGAATTTATAACATTAAAGTCTGAGTATTGATGAGAGATAGTGCTTTTGTTTAGACAAACTTCTCAGTATCCTTCAAGTTATACCATAAAGGCAGCTAGTGTACTCTGCATAAAACAAGTGTCGACATGGGACACCTGGGTGGCTCAATCAGTTAAGCGTCTGCCTTCAGCTCAGGTCCTGATCTCAGGGTCCTGGGACTGAGCCCTATTGTCAGGTTCCTTGCTCAGCGGAGAGCCTGCTTCTCTCTCTCCCTCTTCCCCTCTCCCCCTCTCCTCCTCTCCTCCTCACCCACTCTTGTGCTCTCTCTCTCTCTTAAATAGATAAATACAATCTTTTAAAAAACCCACAAAACAGTTGTTGACAAAGAATGTTGAAGGCAGAGTGATGGGAAAAAACACTACTGGGATAGAGGGTCCTATGTCGATTGATGTGCAGAAACAGTCTCATTGGTGACAAAAGAGAAAAGCTAATCTTTAAATAAAGATTTTTTTAAGGGTTTTATTTTTTTCTTACAAATTTATTTTTTATTGGTGTTCAATTTGCCAACATATAGAATAACCCCCAGTGCTCATCCCGTCAAGTGCCCACCTCGGGGCCCGTCACCCAGTCACCCCCACCCCCTGCCCACCTTCCCTTCCACCACCCCTAGTTCGTTTCCCAGAGTTAGGAGTCTTTCATGTTCTGTCTCCCTTTCTGATAGTTCCCACTCATTAAATAAAGATCTTGCTGTCACAGGGGGTAGAGTAAAGAAATAAAGGTGTTTCTTTGGTGCCCTCCATCTTATAATAAATAATCTTTTTCTTTTGGAAACATATTTATTCCTACACTGGATTGTTACCATATTTCATTTAATCTAAGTTACTATTGGTTACAAGACATACCATTACATTATATTCCACTAATAAAGGAGATAAAAGTGCTACCAATTAAATTGTGACCCAAACTTTTCCCTTATTTGGAATTTTTCTTTTTATATATTTTTGAAAGTTCTTTCAGATGTGTTTAAACAGATTTTATCATATAGTACCTTTGTGCAGAAATATCTATGCAAAATAAACTGGTGACAAAATTTGCAAATTTCCTTCTCTTTCAGAACTGACATTCCCCGTGGCACCTGGGTGGCTCAGTGGTTGAGCATCTGCCTTTGCTTCAGATCATGATCCCGGGGTCCTGGGATGGAGCCCCTGCATTGGGCTCCCCGCAAGGAGCCTGCTTCTCCCTCTGCCTCTGTGTCTCTGCCTCTCTCTGTTTGTCTCTAGTGAATAAATAAATAAAATCTTTAAAAAAAGAAAAAAGAACTGACTTTCCAATCACTTTTTGACTGAGAGTGGTTGGAGTCCGTATTATGCACAATATTGCCGCATTTTTTAAGGGAGTGCAATACTGGTCCAAGCATCTGCCTCCAAGCTACTGTCACCCTCATCACCGGTGGCGATGGATATGCTTAGGCTGGCTAAGCACCTGACCTGCTGACCCCATCCCAATTTCAGAGATGATAAATTTGGCAGAGATAGGCAGAGACTGTGGAGTACATCTTAGAGTCAGTAAAATATGATCACGAGGCTCTCAGGTTTAGACTCCAGACTTGAGGTCTCAGCCCAGGGGAGATGGCCCCTTTCTGAGGTCTTTTGCCTGTCTTTCTTTCCAAATAAAGTTGACTGTATACAACATTCACCTGGCAATTTTTAAAATTATCCCACCCCAATTAAATCAGAATTTCTGAATTAAAAAAAATAACCAACTAACCAAACAAAAAACCTCTCCAGGCAATTATAATATTCAGCTATTTTTGAGAAGTGCTGAGCCACACTTCCAAAAAGCCATCCACTACATTTTTTTCTTATAAACTTTATTACATATAGTATACAAAAAAGGTAATACTCTCTTCACTATCTGAATTTCCTAAGGTTAACTTGTCAAGAAGTTGTTAGGGCAGAAATAGTTTTGGGTTGGTTTTTTTTTGTTTTGTTTTTTTGTTTTTTTTTGTGTTTTTTTTTTTTTTTGACATTTTCCCCCTAGGCTGAAAATCTTATTTCATAATTCATATAGTTTCAATTCATAGTGATGGTTTTCCTTCACTATTGCAGACCTAGTCAGTGCAAGTTTCTAAAACTAATTAATCATTCTTCAGCCTTTAAGCATTATTTTCTTCATATTTATTTTAAATATTTGAAAAACAGGGGTGCCTGGGTGGCTCAGTCCGTTAAGCATCTGCCTTTGGTTCAGGTCATGATCCCAGGTCCTGGGATCGAGCCCCACGCCATTAGGGCTGCCTGTTTGGCAGGGAATCTGCTTCTCCCTCTCCCATTGCCCCTCTCCCTCCCTACTCCCCACTTCTCTGCTCTCTGTTCTCTCTCTCAAATAAATAAATAAAATATTCTTTTAAAAATAGATATTTGAAAAACATGTAAATACTTTGATAGAAATCCTTAAATTCCTATGAAACAACTTTGTTTATAAATTACTGGCATATAAATATCATAAAATAAAACATTCCATCCTGTGACCAAATTGCTCCTAGTGTCAAAGGAATAACACAATTTATTGGCAACAATAATTTTAGTTAGGGTGTCTTCTCTCCTGGCAAGGACATCCATTAATCACCCTGAAAATACTTAGTCTTATTAGCACTGAAAGACTCTAAAACTACAATTCTTCCCAAACTGATTTTCCCCTTCATTTTACCTTCTCCCTTTTTAAGAGAATCTAAATTGCTCTTCAAGTATCTACCCTACTTCTAGCCCCAGGGAGAGACTTTTGGTTATTCTTTGTTGTTTAATGCATTCTCCTGGCTACCGTTACCATTCCAGGTATGGGGGCCTTATCAGACTCAAGGAAAGAACTCATACACCAGCCTTGACAGTAACATTTCTCATCTGTCTCTCCTGCTGGCATGACAAGGAGGCATGGACCTCTAATTACCATTGGCCACCATCTGAGACCACAAGGAGAACCAACTTGAAAATGAAATCAACACTGAGTAGAGCAGAGAGAATGAAGCTGGGCCCCTAGTAAATTTCCTATTTAAGCTAGTTTGAGCCAGATTTCTGTTACAGCCAAAAACACCAGACTATACCTTTTTCTTCCCTGGGCATCATTCAAGTAGCCGGATTCTAGCTCTGTTTGAGCTAGGAAGACTAGGAAGAGAATGAAAGTTTGATATCTGACTACTCATTTTGTAGGATATTGAATGGTTCAGAAGGAGCACAAAGAAGTAGGGGAGGGAGTAGAGACAAGCTCTAGGAAAAAAAGCCCTGCCTCCTCTTACTGTCAGCTTAGACAAATCGATTTAGCATTTAGAGCCCAGATTCCTCATTTGGAGGACAGATCTGTTACTACACAAACACACTAAACCAGGGATCAGCAAACTTATCTGCAAGGACCAGATAATAAATATTCTAGGCTTAGTCTATTGTACCATCTCAGCCATAGTTACCCAACTACCACTGTGCAGAACAGTGTCAGTACCTAAAGGAGTGAGGGTGGCTCTCTTCCAACAACACCTTCTTTACAAAAGCTGATAGCAGGCTGTATTTGGCTCTGGGGCCCTAGCTGGTGACATCTGCGTGAAGACACCATCATGGTGGAGCAACCAGACACCATACACTACCCAAGGTGATGCAACAGGAGCTATAAAGCACCATCTATAAAGTATTTCACATCACTTCCCTCAAAAGAGTTTAATTTAATGTGCTGAAAACTAACTTGCAGTTTACAAAAAATATAGGAACTAAAGAATCAAGTTAAATGATACAATGGGAAAATATCCAGAATGGGGAAGATTCAAGGTGGCTAAGGACTGCTCTAGATTCAAGGGGATTTATGTTCAATTCTGTGTGTGGACTTAGTGTTTGAAACCAGAGTTGGACTAACTGTAAAAAAAGAAAAGAAGGATTTTTAGATAATCAGGAAAATTTGAAAATGTTCTTGGTATTAGATTGATACCAAGGAATTATTAACTGTGTTAGACGTGATAATGACATTAGGATGATGTAAAAAAGTATCTATATTTTTATGATGTATTTTTTAAGTGTATATGAGTGAACTACTTAAGACCTAAATTCTCTCAGAAATTCTTAAGAAAAAAATTTAAGACAATGAAACAGTAACATTTTCTACATCATAGCAAACCCATTTTATGGGAGTTCCTTGCCTTGAATTAGCCTGGTTCTCAAGGCAGGGCCAAAGTTATTTTGGCACTTGAGTTAAATTGCAGCACAGTTAAAATTCAAATAAACACAGCTGATTGGAGAATCTGGAGTGAGATTTTGGTGCAATGATTTCTTGGAAACTGGCTCTGAAATGTTACCTGTTTTTGTTTTGAGAAGTTGTCTCTATTTTTAGTGCCATGTAAATATACATAATTGAAATGAAGATCATAAGCGTATATCTGCTTGCATATACAGATATAAAATGGATCTGGAAGCATAAACCAAAAAAAAGGAAACTGTTGTCTTTGAGGAGGAACACTGGATGGTGAAGGATCAAGAAATGAGGGAGATTTTTTTACTATACCTATTCATATCTTTTGAATTTTTAATCCTATAAATGCATTGCTTTTAAATGCATTGCTTTTTTTTAAAACAAAGACACATAATTTAAAAAATAAATAGATCCCCTTGTAGATAATTTTGCACTTCAGGTTTTGTGGCCACCTGTGCCTCAAACATTCTGCTCTCACCCAAGCAGAAGGAAGTCCATCAACAGCTTCATGATGACCAAATAGGGTATAATAAAATAATTGGGGGAGTAATTTATTTCTTGGTTCATAGAATCATTCTGTATGATATGGACACATTAGGCCTTTCGTGAGTCTGCTCAACAAAAACAAAGTCAGAATCTCATTAAAACACAAAGGCATCAACTAGAGGATAGATATGTTGGTGGGGTCAAAGGCAATTGCCAAGAGAAATACACAGATGAGTATGCTCTTCTTCCCTTAACCTCCTTTTCCTGTCCATCTGCATAGTGAGCTCTCTGCATTCTTTCCTCCTACATGAATGGCCTGGAAAGACTGAGCCTAAGAGCTCAGAGGTTCCCCCAACTGAGAAGCATGGATCCCAGAGGAAAGCAGTTGGTGCAAATCTCTCATATGCCCTTCATATGCAGCGTCTTGAGGGCAAAGACCATGATGTGGACGAATTTTCCCCTAACAGGAGCCTTACTTATTTGGTATTCCCAGAATGTATCATTTATTTTCCACTTTTCCAACTTGGCTTACTTTGATCATTTCTCCAAGCTGAAATAACTTTTCCCATCATCTTCCTTTCCCAGAGTCCATCCATCCTTCAAAATCCATGTCAAGTCCTCTCTTGTCCAAGGAGCTTGTGTAAATCACCTCTGTCCCACCCAAGGGATGGGAAAGGCCTCCAGGACTACATGCTCTGGACATAGGGTCAGCAGCAATCCTCGCTCACTGACTATGGCATGGAAGTGTTCTGGAACCATCCTGGCTCTCAGGGCCAGAATGTGTACTGATTGGGGTGCTGAAGGAGGAGGAGTCAGGAAAACAGAGCTGAGGTAGGCCATTTTCAACTAATTGCTTGGTCCACCACCACTCACTCCTCTAAATTTATAGAACACGTTGTCTACGCTTAACCTAGATATGCATATTCAGAGCTCCAAGCACACAGAATTCAACAATATTATAAATTGGATGATTGAGCTCTTTTTCTTAAGAAAACCCCCTTAAAAGGATTTCTTTGATTTTTTTTTTTTCTTTTACTGGCAGTTTATTTGTGTCCTTTTGGATTCTTGAGCTTACCTAAGAAGAAGTAATTTCACTATTTCTGAACAGGTTATGTTACTACTTTAAATAGGGACTATTTAATAGGGACTATTTCTAAAAGAGTAGAGAATTGTGCAGATGGGAGACCAAGCCCTGTGTGACCTTAGCCTGGCTGTGTGGTTTTCACCCTCCTGCCATTAAGCCTGGAGCTTGCAGTTGGCTCTCCAGAAGGATGTATAGAGCAAAGGTGGGAGCCTACACATCTTTAGCGGCACAAAATGCCTGGAAACCAATTGTGTCCATGGAGTCCTCTGCTTACTCCTGCCTTTTGTTTTGAAGCGCCATTTGTCTGTGTAAAACGCAAATGTATTAAACCTTGATGATGACTCATGGGCTGATAGTGAGCTTATTTAATGGAGCAAGTGACAGTTTCTCATTACTCTAGATTGATTCTAAGCATGTCTAGAAACTTGTATTAAAATTTCACCACTTCACTAAACTTGCTGAATTTGTCCACTAAAAAACCAGGATTCAGTTAAATTCAAATAATTTAATTAATTTAACTGTATATCCCCAATATATCAGATACTCTTACAGGTATGATAAATAAATATTTCCATTCCTGAGCTTTTTATTATGGTCCACAGTCTGTGCTAAGCATTTTACCTATGTTATCTCATTTAATTGTTATAATGTTTCTATAGTAACATAGTATCCTAATTTGCCATTGAAGAAACTGAGGCAGGGAGATTGAGGGACTTTTTCAGGGCCACAGGATTCCTATGACACTTGCCCAACTCTACGCTTAGGCTCTCCTTTGTCATGCTCTCCTCTCCTGCTTGTGTCTAGTGAACTGCTTGAGGAATCTGTAATTTGAACCCAGACTCCTTAAGTCTGAGCTTAGATCCAGGCAGTTCCCTATGCCCCCTGACCTAGGAAGTAGTCAAGAGTCAGCTAATTCAGTTTCCCTTGACTTCATCTTTTCTAATTGATGTTACGAACACTAACCTCCATGACTGTTTAATAAAATGCTCCTGAAAGACATCAGATTCCAGCAAGGGACTCCTTGTGACCCTAAACATCAAGACCCTCTTTGTACGGAAGCACCCACTTCAATGAGAGGGGACTGGGGGTAACAGAAGCAATTCCCTTTCTGTGGCCTCCCCTCACCTAAGCCCAGTACCTCAGTTCAACTGAGGCAAGATGAGAATGTTTGGAAAGAATTTTACTACAAAACAACAGTGGAAGAGTGACCAGAGATAAGAAAAGAAAACCCGACAGGCGCCTGGGTGGCTCAGTTGGTGAAGCATCAGACTGTTGATTTCAGCGCAGGTCATGATCTCAGAGTCTTGAGATGGAGCCTCAAGTCGGTTTCTGAGCTCAGGAGGGAGTCTGCTTGGGAATTGTCTCCCCTCTCCCTCTGCCCCCCGCCCTGCTCTTGTTCTCTCTCTGTGTGTCTTAAATAAATAAAGAAATTTAGAAATTTAGAAAGAAAGAAGAAAGAAAGAAAGAAAGAAAGAAAGAAAGAAAGAAAGAAAGAAAGAAGAAAGAAAGAAAGGAAGGAAGGAAGGAAGGAAGGAAGGAAGGAAGGAAGAAAGAAAAAGAAAGAAAGACCCCAGAGCAGAGAAATGGTAAGTTCACAGACCTTAAGTGGTTTTTAGCTCACAGTTCTTTCAAACACAGATTCTAGTTTCTTCTTACCAGCTTCCCATCAAGACCGGGTGGTTTGCATTTCACACGGTGTCGGGTGAGGGCAGGTTCTCAGATCAGTTGAGAAGCCACTTTCTCTGGCTTGGTTCTGGACATCAGAACTGAACGTAGAGGGTTATCCCAAAAAATGATTTGAGAAAATGTGTGGATATGAGAAAAAAGATAATCGTGAAGTACAAGTAAGACATGTGGGCGAAGGAAGTCAAGGGCACTCTCCCTCTCTCCCCACATGACGATTGCTCTTCCTCATGTATGACCTCAAGCCTCCTAAAGCCATATTTCCCCCTTTTTGTCTCCTGGGTGAGAGAGGCACTTTTTGATCTAATCTACACAGTCCTCCTGAATCACCTATGAAACCTTCATCTTTGCTCCTCAAAAAATAGCTCTGACTCTGGCCCCCAGTTTTGCTAATGAATCTTTTTTGTTCAGTCCTGTTCATTTGCCTGAAACCAAATATCTGCACTAGCTGATGCTGGTTCTACTCTCTGGACAAGCTCAGATTCTTCATCTTCTCTAAGTGAGCCTTCACTTCTAATCCAGCTAAGACCTGTGCTGGCTTCAGAAAAATCAGCCTCGGTGCAGCAATGAAGGCAAGCAGATCAGATTGATGGCACTCCAGGTGCTCCAAAACCAGCCCAGGACCAACGGGGTGGGAGACAGTGAGCAATATCGTGGAGGGCTAATTCTCCTCGGCCACTGTCCCTTCTAGGACCAAATGAGGACTAAGTGAGACGATACGTGTAACATGCTTAGAATAGTGCCTGTTACAAAAGAACTGTGCAATCAATGTTAGCTATTTAATTAGTTAAATTGCTTTTTAATTAGTTACTTATGCTGGACTTGCCTTTGTTGCTGAATAGTGCCCTCTATGACTGGTGTTCATTATTCAGTCAGGGAATCGTATCTTCACTTAGAGAAGAAGCATAAAGTAATTTCCTGTAAATTGTTACTGTTCCACTTACTGCATCCATTTGATGTTGTACCTACTGTAGACCACAAAATTAATTCATGTGCAGGGGCAGATAGATGAGGGACAATTCACTGCCCTGCAGCAGAATTTGTAAAGCCAAATTTGTTAAGAGTGAATATAGGACGGTCATTTTGGAATGAACTTTCCATATTCCTGGCTTAAAATTTACCCTATCTATAAACCTACTTACCTCTGGACAGGTGTTCAGCTCCGGTCCTTATTTATAACATGTTACTTAACCACCAAGACACCACCCTCCCTGATTTTTCTCTCTGCCCATTTTAATGAGCTCGGGTCATTGCTTGAGGCAGGTGACAGAACTATCCTGGTTTCCTACAGAGGTGAAAGGGAGCAAGCACCCTGCTGTTGCCATGTGATGCTTGGCTTCCGGCAGCCTGTGTTATCATTAAGAAAAATAAAAACTGTGGCCTTTGCCCTGAGAAAAAGGCAATGATTTTTCTGCATGTCTGACTTCTCTTAGCTCTCAGGTCTGGTTTAGTCAATATTTACCTGTCAGCCCAGAACAGGTTGCTGTTGAGCTCAGAGGAATTAGATCGATCTATTTTTTATCTATCTTGTCCAAGCTTTCATTAGCTATCGCTTTTTGTGAGCTGAATGTTTTTAAGCAGCAGACACAGTGGAAACACTTTATACTACAGACAAAGGAACTGGATTCACAGTTAACTTAGGAGCTCAACAGCTGTGATCCATTAGGCTATTATCATCCATAGTTGCAGCAATTCTGGAAACATTAGACTTACAGGGTCTAACCCATATAATCAATAGCTGTTATGAGAAGATGCTTTTGTAACTTGAAAAAAAGAATAGTATTTAAAAACAAACACAGTTAGGCAATCATGAGTACTATGTAACCAAACAATTTTATTGATTTTGGCTTGTAGGATTTCTTCTTCTTCCTCTCCTCCTCCTCCTTCTTTTTAATTGAGATGCCATATATTTGACTGTAATACATTCCTTCACTAACACACTGGCATAAATATGCTAAAAGTTGGCTCCATGCCCATGGGGCTTGAGCTCACAACCCTGAGATCAAGACCTGAGCTGAGGGAATCCCTGGGTGGCGCAGTGGTTTAGCGCCTGCCTTGGGCCCAGGGCCTGATCCTCGAGACCCGGGATCGAATCCCACGTCGGGCTCCCGGTGCATGGAGCCTGCTTCTCCCTCTGCCTGTGTCTCTGCCTCTCTCTCTCTCTCTGTGACTATCATAAATAAATTTAAAAAAAAAAAAAGACCTGAGCTGAAATCCAAAATCAAGTGCTTAACCTACTGAGCCATGCAGGCACCCCTACAATGAATTTTTAAATATAATTTAATTTCATTTAAAATTCCGATATAGGGATCCCTGGGTGGCGCAGCGGTTTGGCGCCTGCCTTTGGCTCAGGGCGCGATCCTGGAGACCCTGGATCGAATCCCACATCGGGCTCCCGGTGCATGGAGCCTGCTTCTCCCTCTGCCTATGTCTCTGCCTCTCTCTCTCTCTCTCTCTCTGTGACTATCATAAATAAAAATTTAAAATAAATAAATAAATAAAATAAAATAAAATAAAATTCCGATATAGTTAACATACCATGTAATATTAGTTTCAGGTATAGAATATAGTGATTCAACACTTCCATACATCACCCTGTGCTTATCACAACCAGTGCCCCCATCACCTATTTAGCCCATCCCCGATCCACCTCTTGTCTGGCCACCACCAGTTTATTCTCTAGAGTTAACAGACTATTTCTGGTTTTCTCTTCTCTGTCTCCCTCTCTTTTTTCCCTTTGCTCATTTTGTTTGTTTATTTGTTTGTTTTTAAAATTCCACATATGTGTGAAATCCTATGGTATTTGTCTTTCTCCAACTGACTTATTTCACGTAACATTATACTCTCTAGCTCCACTCATGTCATTGCAAATGGCAAGATTTCATTGAATACAATGATTATTTGAATATATACAGTGACTTCAACTGTCCTGAGGCTTTATCTTTACTTGATCTCTCTTCCTTGGGGTTTTGAATGATTTTTTTTTTCCAGTTTACAATTGTTTTCTACCTGCTTGCCCTCTGCCTCTCACTATCTTCATTATAGAGGCTATTAGAGAACAGAATAGCACCAAACTCTCTTTGCATTACCTGTTCTTCTCAATGTTCCAGAGGGGCTTGAGAGAGATCACTTCCTGTCATGAACAAAATTGCATACATACAGAACAGATTCTCCTGCAAAACTCAGCAATTCTTTCCGCAAAAAAATTGAGGAAATTCTTATGGTGAGAGACTGTCATTTCTAACAACACTTACATAAGAAGTGAGAGAGACTTTGGGGAAGGAAGAGACTACCCATCACATCAGTGGTAGTTGCCCTTCCTAATTACAAAACCAGTCTGTTAAAAAAAAAAAAAAAAAAAAGCAAACCAATAAAATATCTTCCACTTTCATCATTCTAAGGTAATTACCACAAAAGTTTCCCAGTGGGATTCTCTAAAAGATTTTTCCTTGATGCATTTTAAATGATTGTCTTATAAAAATTAAAGTTGTATATGACTTGAAAACATATCATTTTTTTTTAATTAAGGTAAAATCCACCCTACTGCCATTCAAGATAAGAGACAACCCCAACCCGGAGCAAAAGAACCCAGACAACTTCGAAAGTGGTAGCAACAAGTCAGTCCATTGGTCAACAGATGTGTGTTGACTGCCTGTTCTGTGCCAGACACTCCTCCTTCTCCATGTTTTGGAGACAGCAAGAAATAAGAGGCAATGCTAACCTCAAGTTCACTGGCTGTAAATGGTTAGTTACTGACAGAACATTTAATTTCTCAGTTTTGGGTTGGTTCATTGCATTTAGTTTTTTATCCAAAACAGTGATGGATACTTTTGCAGAATGTAGCTGGTCTACCTATAAGCTATTTCGGTTTTGTTTTAGTTTTGCCCAGAACAAAAGGATAGCATGCTCCAAAGGTAAAGTCAACCTGCCATTTCTAATAAGGCAAAGAATACTTTTTAAAAATGTTAAATGACATTGTTCTTGGTTTCTCCTTAGAGTTTAGAAAAACAATTAAAGTCCAAGTCTCTTCCAAGATATCCTATTACCTCTGGAGAAAGAAGAGCTAGGATATAAGAAACTACAGTTAGATGGCAAAAGGGCCCTTGTCAGAAATAGTTTTTGAAATCATGGGTTTCGTGTCAAAACTACTAAACAAACACTAGTTGATACTTGCCACTCATCTTTGAAAAGGCCTCCTCCAGGGGGCTGGCTCAGAGAGTCAAGGAGGCATGAGCAGTGAAGACCACAATCAGGGCTCCACCATCCTTGGAACCAATTTAGATGTTTAAGTTGTCAAGCTGCATAAAGTTAGTCCAACCTGCCTTTCCCAGTTCCCACTCCTGGGAATAAAGTCCGAAAGGCACGGAAGAGGCCAGTGTCTATCAAATTGGGCCACACTTGAAGAGACAAGATCACAGTCTTAAGTAAAAGCTCCAGGACCACGTGTTCTATATTATTGTGCCACATTTTTAACTTCTTACCTATTTGGCTGAATAAAGGAAGCAACTGAGACATAATATTAACTAACCTGTCATTGCCATTCAAAGCTTCACCTTTCCCCAGGTGCCTATTAGATCGTTCTCCTTCCTGTTAGAGAAGCCTCGTCTCCCAAATCATGCCCTCAGCAAGGCCCTAAGTAGCTGTCTGGGGGAACATGGGGTGGAGCCAGTTACCCTGACGCCTGCTCTTCGATGGCATTAGACTATATCGCAGGCTCCACTGGCCACGAGTGGGGAGAAAGCTGTTTGTTTCCACTTTGGTTGCTGAGTAGATTAAGCCTGGAAGAACGTGATGCAAGCTGGGGACCCTGCCCTCCACCCAGGCTGGATCCCATTTCTGTGCTGTGGAGACATTTGGCAAACCTTACAGCTGGAAAAAAAAAAAAAAAAAAGTGCTTCTTAACCCCCAGTGCGGTGGCTACAGGTGTTCCAACCCGAGCAGCCTTCTGGTTATCCAGAACTGGGTGGGTCTGATCCCAAGAATGCCGTATCTAAGACTCAAATGAATCCGCTTTGGGTCTGGCAGTAACGATGGTCACTGGGCTGCGTGCACGTCTAGCATGTAATGCCTCTTAGTTGAGAGTTACATGTGGAATGTGCCTGTAACAGTTATAAATTGATTTGCTTTCATTGGGTCAGAGTCTTATTCTCTGAACGCAGCAATAACTCTCTCATAGAGCTTCAGAGGATAAAAATCTGGAATCCGGCCTGGGGTTTAACCTTTGCCGAACCTGAGTGTCTGGTTCCTTCCAGAATGTTGCAGTGGATGTCTGAAATCCTTCATTCCCACATTTGGGGAATGGCGTTAACTTGCCCTTAGGTATCATGAGCAGGACGGCTCAGATCAGCACCAATTCCTAGAGGAGGCGCCTATGTCGCTGAGCCATGGAGAGGACTAAATTGTGAACCCCGTGTAGATCAGATGGGGTCCAGCCAGGGCGTTGCACCAGTGTCTGATCCTCACAGCTGTGGGAATGCTGACAGCTCCCTGAGTATCTTTTGACACCAGCATTTGCTGTCATCCGTAGCATGGATTTACCCATCAATGTCAGAATATCCTCATATACATTTGTGCAGCGTTTAATTCAGAATTATAAGAGGTTCAGGCTGTAACTATGGTAACACCGCCAATAACAAAGACTCAAACATAACCTCAGGTAGTTTTGGGGTTTATCATTCTCCCATAGCCCTGTGGTTGTTCTGTTCTCCGGAATTTAAAGACTACTCCTTACTTTGTTACTGTGTATATACTGTCACCACCCTGAGAGTCCCTTGGGGACAGAAGCCATTTTCCAACCATCTTTATAGCAAACATAGGACAATAAGAAGGACAGAGCCTTCAATATTAAATTGACCTGTGTTTGAATGCCAGATCTTCCTAGGTTGGTGGCCTTGTGTTATTTCACTAACCCCTCCAAGCCTCAGTTTTCTTGCATGTAAAATGGGGATAACACCCTCATCATACAGTTCTTAGCTCCTTCCTTTACTTTCCATCACTTTCGCCCTCACCCAGTATCTATTAGAATGTTTTACATGTATGCAGTGCATATTTTAAATATGTGAACTGAATTCCTTAAAATACGCAGCCAACATCTTCAAAAGGGGAAAAAGGTTTTATTTAATAATCCCATATATAAATGAGTGAAAGAGAGAACCAGAGAAACCCAATTAACTGTCCAAGGCATTGGTGGCAGATCCCAGGATAAAATCAAGACTTGTGGATCTCAAATGAGCTCTTCAAGGTCATCTAAGGTCTTCCATAAATGAATATTGAGCAACGGTCCATGGGGAAATAGGACCGAGCAGGTAGGTGGCAGGGCTGGAAATCTTACCAGAGCTAATGCCATTCCTGAATGCCCCACACAGCACTTTCGTGGCCTCAGTGAAAGGCAGAGATGGACTCCACAAAATCTGAAAGTTACATTTTATTAACTAGAAGAATAATGTCCATTCTGTGGCCTGCAAGCACAAAGAAGGGAATTAAGACAGCTAAGAAGAAATCACAGTATGGAAAGGTCTCCAACCCCACCAACTCCTCTCTGCTTTGGTCTTCCATCTTCTTAGCGCGCAGGAAAACGAAGAGAAAGAAAACAAGAACTGCTTGCACACAAATACCACAAACACTATCACCGCAGACATATTAAAAGGACTACCGCCAAGAGATTCCTCAAGAGGTCTCCTCCTGGTTCAGGTGGCAAGAGATGCAGGAGGAGCTCAGGCCTAGGGGACGTGGGGCCTCCTGCTACCATGCTGTGCTCTTCTACGAGAGGAGCCCATTCGATAGCAGCTCAAACTTGTGAAAAGTTACATTGGATCTAACTTAGTGATTCTCAAGCCCTTTTAAATCTAAAATATTATCCATTACATAGTCAGTACCTAGTGTTCTGGTCTCCCACATTAACTTAGCTGTCCACCGTCCTAAGGTTTAAATCATTTGACTAGCTGGTCTCTTTAAATTTATGGTGTGTATCAGTGATGGGAAATGTAGTGAAGAAATTGTTATGGATAAATAAACTTGGAGATAAGAGCCACTCTCTGCCAAAGACCAACCAGATCTTCTGATTAAACATCTCTGAAGTGTGGTACTTGTTTCCAATGGGAAAATATGTTTCCATTCACCAGACCCACAGGAATGAAATAAGACAAGTTCATTGACCAAAGAGTGAGGCACCTAAGGCCCCACTATGTGTAAAGTTGACAATGCAGGGATGGCGGCCACATGTAGGACCTCGCAGATTTCTTCCCAAGTAATAATGTGCCACCCTCTCCCCTGCAGGACTTGACCTTTTCCTTTCAACATCATTGAATGGGTTGGGGAATGTTGGTCTTGGAGAACCTAATACATGCACTTCTGCCATCAAGGAGGGGAACCCTTAGTACTAAGACATCCCCATCTGCCTAGGACCATCTTTTCCCTCATCTCCTGCTCCCAGACCCACAAGAGAGAAAGGACAGCATGTTGGAACTCCAGCACACCTTACACTACACAAAAGATCCACAACTGAATCCCCACAGTGGAATATCCAATCAGGTTTGGAAAGCTGAACTCAAAGAGTAGAATACTGGAAATCAAAGAATCGCATGCCCATGTCACAGAGCAAGCCCTCTGCAGCCTAAGAATGGCTGTGTCTGCATATCACGCGGCATCCGTGAGACGGGATGGGCACAAGTAACACCAGCATTCACACAGCTCTTTCCTCCTGACCTGACCATTTCTCCCTTTCTTATTTGTTTGTCTTTGAGAGGCAAGACAGGTGAGATAAACCTAGCATCTAAAAACAAAACAAAACAAAACTGGCATCTAAAACACTGATGTATGTCAGGTAGTTCCTTTTCTTTTTAAGAGAAAGTAGGGAAAAGACACTAAGTGACTAGTGGGGGAGCCACGGGCCATCCTTGCTCCACTTTGTACCTTAGCTCCACAGAATTCAGACACGCTATAGAGAGACAGCATCACCTCCATTTGTCTGTGTCTCTCGTTCTTTAGTAGGATAGAGAAGGAAGGAGAGAAGAGATGAGCCTGAGAAAGGGGGAGTAGAAACCAGGGAGAAATGAAAGGTTTGTATTGTGGGGAGGGAGAGCCCTGAGCTGGGTAAGTATGGAAGGCAGAGAGAGGGAGAGAAGGGGAGGGGGCCAGGAGTTGAACACTCAGCTGTCCAAGGCCTCTGGCAGGTGACACAGGGGAGTGATACATGGGCAGGAGGAGAGCCCAGAGGGAGAGGTGAGGACCGTCAAGAATGACGAATGTGTGTCCCCTCTACTCTCCTCCAGCTTGCATTTATCAAGACAGAACATGGGCTTGGTAATACTGGATCTTCTGATTTTCCCAAAGCAGTTTGCGATCCAAACCTTCGTGTGAACTATTCCAGTTTCTATATATCTGCAAAACACCACTCATCATAAAAAACACTTGCAGGGCAGATTTGATGCAAAAACTACCGTGTGTGACCAGCATGTCAACAAAGAACAGGTTAGGAAAGGGTCGGACACCTATCAGATAGGAGTGGGTTGATTTTCACAGGACAGGAGGGTGGCTAAAGAACAAGAATAGGGAGGCAGACAGTTGGCCAAGCCAAGCAGGACACCGGATGATCGGTGCCCTAGGGTAGCAGCTGGGATGTGCATCTTAGAGCCTGGAATACCTGTTTAAATGCCAGTTTCCTCCAGGCAAGTTATTTGACCTCTATGGGCTTCTGCTTCCCTGTCCATGAACAGGAGAACGACACTGACCTTGCACGGATATTGAGGTGACCAGATGAGCTACCCTGTGTGGACATTCCTGCCATGTGGCGGATGTTCCACAGATGTTGGTTAACTTTCTTTTTGTTGGATCCCAAGAAGACAACTCATTAGCTTACCGGACCAAATTCTTATCCTCTGAAATGCCATTTAGTAGGTCCACTGAGGAATTATGAATTCTCTTGAGAACTGTAGGAAATACACGGACTTTCTCCTCAGAAAAATGTGCATAATGACACACATAAATATACATACATAGACAATGGAGTTTACATTCCGCTTCAGGAGGTCACACAGATCCTCTGAAACCTGTCCATGAACTTCAGGTCAGGGTCACTCATTTATGATACTTTGTCCCAAAGCATTGGAAAAGAGAATTGGTCCTTCACATTCATAATGATAGACTCAGACCCAGAGCCAGGCCACGGCACGAAACCCTGGGATGCATGTCAACACATATGTACACGTTTTATGTACCTTGTTCATTTAGGCTACTCCAGCATCACAAAAAAAAAAAAAAAAAAAAAAAAAAAAAAGGAATTGTCCATACCACTTGTGTGGTCCTTTGACTGCAGAGATGGAATCGAGTGGGAGGCAAGCTGCATCGTCACCAAGTCAAAGGAGATCATGTAAGGAACACTCATCCATATGACAGTAACAGGCTGAAGGTGAGCCATACTGCACCCAGGAGTGGGCCCACTGAGACATTTGGAAACATCTTTCACAAACCAGAAAGAACCCAGGGCAGTAATCGAGACCAGGTCTCCCTTCCCTGAAAGTAATGCCGTATGCGTGCTAACGAAACACTACCAGGTAACAGGTAGAGACACCCTACCGTGATATCTGCTGACCCTTACCTATTGCTCTAAACTTTGCAAGGTAATTTGCAGAGACTTTTTGAAAATTCCATCTAAACGTATTCCTCACCTCTCAGCAAGTACCACACTTGAGACAGAAGCGGCTTCAGTATGTAATTGGTCTTTCCTCTACATTTACCTAAATAAAACTCAGGGCTGGGCAGCTTTCGAAGTGTTCCTGAGAAATATCCTTGTAAATACAACTGATCCCTCTCAAGCTGCAAAGCAGCTTCCACGTGTTGTGAACTGAAGATAAGTAAAATGAGAACCATCCAGTGAGGAGGGCCGTGGGCCAATGGAAAGGGAGTTGGGTCTGAGAAGACACCTGGCAGAGGCAAAGCGCTCTCCTCACCCAGAAACCTCCAGGCCTCCCTCTGCCGGGTGTGGGGTGGGAAGCGTGAGCCGCCAGGCAGGTCTGTGGGGTTTGGGGATCTGTGTTTCTCCTTAACTCCAGTATCCTTAAGGAAGGCAGGCGGCACCTGCAGGAAATGAGCAAAATCTTCCGGGAAATTTAAGTCATATAGGAACTTCCTCGGTTTCCAAAGTATGGGGTTACCATCTCTCAAGCTGTTTACTCTAGAAAATGCACATCAGTGGCCCTATTTCTTATTAATTGTTAAAATGTGATTGCATAAAAAAGCATTTCCCCGGTTTTATCATCTGTTCCTCCCCTTGCCGTTGTGAAGAAGCAGGAAGAAGTGTAATATTTAAGCAGAGGTTCCGGATCCTTAAGTCAACACAATGTAGACGATGTCCTTGGATTCTTTTCTGGGAGACCCGGGTTCCGTGGGTCCTGCGGGCTCATCTGTATCGGGAGCGATGTCTTCTGTGTGGGACGAGTAGCGGAGCCCGTGGTGACCTGCACGACAGGACCTCCCACGACAGGGGAGGAAGTGGTAGTGGAGGCTCTAAGCAGAAACTCAGCCAAATGAACCTGCGGTTTGGCTGGAGTTCTACCAACTTGCACTTGAAGAACTGGGAATTTATGCTCAATTATAAAAAATAAGGATTTATTTTTGCCATCCTACATTTTATGGACTGACCTAACTCCAAAACAGCACAGCAGTTACGTACATATACTTCAGTGTGAATTCATGCAACGAAATCAGTTTTTCTATCCTGCCCCCTGCCCCATTTACTTTCTACCTGGGGGGGGCAGGGGGCAGGATAGAAAAATACAAGAAGCTCCTGTGATAACGGAGGCAAATGATAAAGGGAGATACTATGTGTTGTGTTCTGTGAGTGTTATGTCGTCCGTTTGCCAGATAAGGAAACCGAGGCTAAAGAATTAATTATGGCCACACACAAGTGAGTAATCTCTACTTGCAAAATAGTGTATGTCTGGGACACCTGGGTGGCTCGGCGGTTGAGCACCTGCCTTCAGCTCAGGGCATGGTCCTGGAGTCCCAGGATCGAGTCCCACATCGGGCTCCCTGCATGGGGCCTGCTTCTCCCTCTGCCTGTGTCTCTGCCTCTCTCTCTGTGTGTGTGTGTGTGACTATCATAAATAAATAAAAATTAAAAAAAAAAAGAACTCTATTCCCTTAAAAAAAATAAAAAGAATAGTGTATGTCGTTTCCCCACAAAGGGGAGGCTAGATCTGTCAGAGAACAATTCTGCTGGCTTCACGACTTTGCTTAGGGCTGGATTCCCACCTTAATGGGTCCAGATTCCTGCTCGCAGAGTTCAACCTCTCCTTGCCGGGCCGCAGGGCCTCTCGTCACATCCGCCACTGGGTGGCAGCATGTCCCCAGCGATGCCCCTGCCGGCGCCCAGGACCGAGGAATTCCCCCATAAAGCCGGTGGAGACTGAGACAGCTGATACAGGACATATAAAAAGAGGGAACGTTCCCAAACGGCGACAGCATCCTGAGCAAGGAAGAGCCTTCAGACCTAGTCATACTTTCAATGTAACCGCTCCCAGCCCCTCTGCTGCTGAGAAAGAGGAATTCCTGGGAGATCACTTTGGAGCCATCCTTGTTCCCACCAGGTGCTGGCAACCCAGACCCCGCGGGTATCTACCCCCCTTCTCCTCGTGAGAGGTGGTGCCCAGCGCCTTGTCCGTCATCTCCTGTTCTCCTGCGTTCCAGGCGCCTGGGTGGGATGCCCTGACCATTCCTGAGGCCCATCGCCTCTCTCCGAGCTCCTGCTGGGAGCTGGTACAGACTCACATCGTCTCGGTGGTGGATCTAAGAAGTTTCATCATTTTCCACCTCTAGCTCTTGGGTTACCCCTTCAAATAGCTTCCGAAACAACCAACTCTCTGTGTTTGGCCCTGTCCCAACTCCACGTGCAACTCCCATGACGTGCACCTGTCACTGCACGCACAGCCTAAGACATGGACACTCTGTGAAATGCAGTCCCTAACTCGGGTGTCCAATGGTAGTAGAAGCAGCCCTCCGACAGCTCCTGGAGGCTGAGACCACGTCTCGGGCACTCTTGGTGAGGCCAGCGTTAAGCTCTCAGCAAAGAGCCTAGTGCCGTGGCTGCAGAATGAGTAACTGTGAAATTGTGATCTCCTTGGCTTCGGTGACGCTGATGATGAATTTCCTTTCAGTGCCTTGATCTGATGTGAGGTGACCACTGGCCAAGGTGATCCACGAAGACGATGACAGCAGAAGAAAGGGAGAATTAGCAAGTGAGGGGAGAATAGCATGAGTGGTGTGCTGACTCGAGTCCATGACACAATTCTTGATGAACTTTTAGAAGTGGTGAAAGCCTACACTGAACCTTCATCTCTCTAAGTCAGGGTGGCTCCGGGATCAATAGTTGGCTCGAGTGCAAGATCAAGCCTGGTGTAGACTTTTTTTTTTTTTTTTCTAAGACGAGTTAAGTTATACATCAAGATGCTATTAGTTTGGCCCTTTTAGCAATAATTTCTTGGCTGCACATTGTTGGAAAGAAGCAATGGAGAGGATTCAGGAAGGCCGTGCCCTTGGTAGATGAAGGCGAGGCCAGAGGCTAGAACCTCTGAGGTATGAATCAGAAAGCTGAAGAGATGGCTTCTTTATAGCTCCTTGAGGACTTGAAGTTGATCGAAGAAAGGAATGAATGAAGAGTAGTTGTCCTCAGAGGAAGGAAATAGTCTTGGGGAAATCATTTTGATCTCTGTTCTTCATTTTTCTGTGACTGTAACTGAGGATGCTCTACCCTTTCTGTCTACCATGTTACTGCTCAGATTGTATCAGTGCTGAGTGAGGCAATGACTTCTTGGCACTCACATCATACACACTCGGTGTTTGTAGACAGTTATCGTATCATTAGTCACCACCTAGTTAGTTCTGCTTTCATGTTTCCACATAAATGAATCTCGCCCACTCCCTCCATCTTGTCTGTCCTTATTCTCTGATCTTCTTCCAGCATTTCCATCTCTTTTGGGCCCCAGAGCACCTCATTGACAATTTACTGTCTCAGGTAAAATACTGGGGGTAACCAGAAGAAAAACATGGTGTGTGGACTCAGGGAAGAGTTAACCCTCTTTGTACAGTTTCCAGTTGGAACTAGAAATAAAGAAACCTAATTACTGGCCTCTAGATTTGAATGAATTGCCCAAACTACTTTTGAAGCCTTGACTATCTGCTAGCTGTACCCGTCAGGAAATTTTGAGACATTATAGTTTCAAATGTTCTATGATACATTATAGTACATTTAATATCTCTGTCCCCAAAGACTGGCACTTTGTAACAGAGACAACAACCTTTCACAAAAGGAGATGGAACAAAACCCAAGGAGAGTGGAGAAGATGGAGGAGATCATAGGAAGATGCCTGGAGCTTGAGCTCTCTTGTCCCCTGGCAGATAGTCACATTGGCTATAGACACAGATGAGATGGAAAGGAGGGTGGGTGGCAGGTGGAGGGAGGTGGAAATTGAGTTCATTTTCCCACTGACCTCCATTTTCTTAATGAATCAGGAGACAAGATTGTCAGCTGAGTGTGACTGGGATTGGGGGTGGAAAGGAGTTTTGAAAGTGAATGCTGGAAGGACCCAGGAAGAAGGAAGCATTGAGAGCCTGGCTGAACCTGAACCAGGAAACACCGACCTGGGAATGACTTTCGAATCCAGCATGCCAATTGTATCCTTCTAACTGTTAGATATTCCCAATCCTGCCTTCTCTCCGCCCTGCTGCTCTCTAGATTTTTGTGACTTTTCACCTGTACCTGATTGGTCTCACTACCTTCCATCTCACTCTGCCAACCTTCTTTCTCGTAGCTGCTGGAGTGATATTTCTCACCCCTGGATCTGAGCAAAGGACTCAACGGCTCCCCTGACTGTTGATTAGAAAACAAGTTCCTTTCCTTGGCACATGAGGCTCCGGTAAATTGAAAAATAGCCACAGATTTTTTCTTTCCCCATATAAAGGCACTTTGCCAAGTGATTTCGCAGCTCTTCCTGTCAAGAGATGGAGTCCACTTCTCCACCCCTTCAGACTGGGTTTGGGCATGTGATTTGCTTTAAGCAATGGAGCAGCAGCCAAGTTGCTACATGCAGAGATTTGAAAAGCACTGGTGCCCTCTCTTGCTCTTCTTTGGGACCTTTGGAAGTCCACGTGAATAAGCTTAAGCCAATGGACTGGTGGATGAGAGGCCACCTGGAGAGAGTGTCCAGTCGTTCTAGAAATTCCAGCCAAGGCCATCACCAACCAGCCAAATCCGGCTGACCACAAATACATGAACAAGCCTAGCCCAGACCAGCTCGGCTCACTCCGTATTACTGACCCATAGGCTCATGAATCCAACCGCTAAGTTTTGGGGTGGTTGAAGATTGAAACTAGGGTAAAGTGAGGCATGAGTAGTGCAAACTATAAGGAGGCTCTCACTTAATTTTCACCACACTGAAAGGGAGTGCTTCCTTGTACCTTACATGTCATACTGGCCTCCCTCACCTGGCCTACTCCTGGCCTTACCCCTGGTCCTGCATAGGTGTTATAAGCCGTGAGTAACTGGCTCAAGGAGCTTCTTGATCTGGCTCCTGAGACTTTATTCTGGTCAGCCACAGCATCTATAGAATGGCCACCACTGCTTTCATCCTCTCATAGTGTGCCCTATGATGTATCAGCCTATAGGCCCAGTGACAGCTGTTGGGCACCAGGGTCTGGTACCTGTCCAAAGCTTAAAGCAAATTAAGAAGTATGCTAATGCAGAAAGTTCTGCTCAGACAAGATCAGGGATGTTTATCTAAGCCAAGAGATTCTGGACCTTGGATTTTGAATCAGGAAAGGTAGAGAAAATCTGTCAGAGAATTAAAGTAATAATCTATTAACTCTTGCCTATGAGATCCCCAGGGCACCCTGAATCCTGAATCGCCTTCCAGAATCAGCCGCAGTGAAGTATTGATATATTACAGGCTTTTCCTCCAAGATTTTCTTGAGATTCCCACCACAATTGAGCTAATCTGCTGGAATTTTTTTTTGTGTGTAATACCACAAAAATCTACCACTGTAGCTCTTTAGCATTTTTCCTCCTTATGTTTTATTCACCCTTTATGTTGAGTGATGCTGCATCTATTCCTCTAAGCACACATCAGTTATTGTGCCTTTGCTCAGCAAGTTGTTTTGCTAGAAGGTCCTCTCTTCTATATCTTTGATGGAAGACTCTGTTGGTATGGAACCAGATCTCAACCTTAGCATGTTCTGCTGCCGATGGCCCACCCCCAGCACCTATGACCCTTGGAGGATTGCCCTGGAGATGCCCTGCCTATTGCCCATATGCCGGGAGATTTATACCCCTGCCCTCCCTGCTCCTTCATCAGGGTACCCATAACCAGTGACAGACCACTGTGGAAGTACGAAAGGCCCACTATCTCACCCCTAGAAGGACAATGTCTGAGTGTAATGTATACTCCAGAGCTCTTCATGGGAGTAGGGATGGGGCTGAACCTGGGACTTCACCTCAATTGCACTTTTGTTTGGCTCCTTCCCATCCTTGTATGATATCCCTAACTCCCTTACGGCTTTCTCCTGGTAGCATGTCTTTAGCACATACCCTCCTGCAAAACTCACACTTGTGCTTGTCAGTTGTGCCTACTAATGGCTTCTGTTATGTGTCCATCACCACTTAGGGAGAGGGCATCAATCACTTCTCCTCCGTGCCCTTGGACTCCTACCACCAGCTGGCTCTCTCACTGGTCAGTGAGCACCGAAGGCAGCGGTATGGTCATGTTACTATTCACTGGAATATGTCCTATAATCATTAGCATCATAGGACATATTTGTTGATTAGAAAATTCTTTGCATTGACTTAAAATATGCCTCCTGATAATTCTCCTTTTGCACCCTCTTTCCTTTTACACAATAGATAAGACTTCTGACAGTGCAGTCTTCCCTTCCAGCTGAATAACTTTGGGTCTCACATGGGTTTCATTTCTAAAACTTCACCATCCTTATCATCACCTCCTTGGTGCATCGAGTTTGTCAATCCTTCATTAAGGCTGGCACTCAGAACTGGGAACAACAGGATGACAGGAGCACCTGTGGCTCCGTTGGTTCGGCGTCCGACTCTTGGTTTCGGCTCCGGGCCCAATGTCAGGGGGGTGAGATGGAGCCTCACATCAGGCTCAAAATAAGTAGTAAATCATACACACATACATACACACAAACAATAGGATGACATCAAACATATGGGGATTAACCGCCCCTTGACGTGAGACCTCTAATCTTCCTCCATCTAGATGCAGATGACTACTAAAAATACCTATATTGGTCCAATGGAGACGTAACAGACGTATAAGATCACTAGCACCCTTTATGCAAACTTTTGTAAGACCCATCTTCCTCCGCCTGAATTTACAAGAGTGAGTTTTGAACCTAGCTTAAGTCTGTCTGGCTTCGTCTGGTTTCTTTTGATTTGTAATCACAGCAAAATGAAAACTCCGTTGGTCTTGTGAACTTTACAAGCACCATGCTGGTCAACGATAAAAAGGAGAACAAATTGAGGACAGAGTCAGAACACCATCATTCCATCACCCACCTGCACGCGAGTGGACACTGACATTAGCCACACCCTGGGGGCCACCGCCCAGTGAGCTCCTCAATTCCTGTACCGTGATGTGGCCTTGATTTTGCATCAGTAGGATGACGTAAACATATATTTTAAAAATTGCCAAAAATCAAGTTTTGTTATGTCTTTGGAGCTTTCCTAATTTGAGAAGCAAAATGACATAGCAATTAAGAGCATGACTTTTATAGTCTGACACAGATAAATCTGAGTTGTCTCACCTACCAGGTCTGTGATTTTTTTCTTTTAAGATTTATTTATTTATTCATGAGGGACACAGACTGAGAGAGAGGCAGAGACACAGGCAGAGGGAGAAGCAGGCTCCTTGCAGGGAGCCTGATGCCGGACTTGATCCTGGATCCTGGGATCAGGACCTGAGCCGAAAGCAGGTGCCCAACCGCTGAGCCACCCAGGCATCCCAGGTTTGTGATATTAAACAAGTTTCTAACATCTCTATGCCATGGTTTCTCTACCCCTTAAATAAGAATGGTTTCCATTTCCTAAGATATTTGTAAGTAAGTTTGTTTATTTCTATCAGGAGTTTAACTGAGAACCTAACATGTAGTAGTAAGTTTGATACGTGTTACTACCAACTTAAAGGCATGTTGGAGGGTGCTGAGTAGCTCAGGCGGGTAAGCATCTGCCTTTGGCTCAGGTCATGATCCTGGGGTCCTGGGATCCAGCCTGTATTGAGCTTCTGTTCGGAAGGGAGCCTGCTCCTCCTTCTCCTGCCCCCCATGCTTGTGCTGTCTCTCTCTGTCTGTCAAATAATTAAATTAAATCTTAAACAAACAAACAAACAAACAAACAAAAAGACATATTGGAGGTGGCTGCTGATTAAGGGAAAAGAATTCCGATCACTAATTCCAACACGTGGGTGGCATACAACCAAACAATTCTCTGGAACCAGCTGGATGTCCCATGATCCAACTGAATTCTGAATCAGATCCCATAGGTGAAGAGCTCAGCCTTACAAGACTGCCTGCTGTCCCTACTTCAGATGCTAATCGCAAGTTCAGGTTAGAACTTGAACTTCTGACCAACTGGCTATAGATATGAAGTTTCCACCACCTCCTCCTTGGGTTCAATTCATTTGCTAGAGCAGCTCACAGCACTCAGAAAAACATTTTTCGCTGGTTTATTATAAAAGAATATAACCGAGGAACAGCCCCCTAGAAGAGAAGCGTAAGGCAAGGTCTGGGGAAGGGGTCACAGAGCTTCCACGCCCTCTCAGAGCACACCACTTTCCCTGCTGCTCCATGTGTTCACCAACCTGGATGGTCTCTGAACTCTTCCTTTTCAGTTTTTACGGAGATCTCGCTGCACAGGCACAATTCAACAGATCATTCGTCCATTGGTAACATTCAACTTCCAGCTTCCCACCTCTTCCTTGAGGTCAGGGAACTGGAGTTGAAAGTTCCAACCCTCTAACCACAAGGTCCATTCTCCTGGCAACCAGCCCTCTTCCTTAGGTGCTTTCTGAAATTCACCTCATTAACATAACAAAAGACACCTTGATCACTCTCCTCACTTAGGAAATGCCAAGGGTTTAGGAGCTCGGTGTCAGAAGCCAGGAAGGAAAGAAAACCAAATATACATTTCTTGTTATAAATCACAATATCACAAAAGGACATCAACCAGAAGTCCTCACTGAGAAGGAGTCATGTGAGCAGAGCTGGTAAAGGAGGAATGAGCCATGAAGCTGACTGGGGAAGAGGGCTCCAGGCCACCAGGGTGGTTAGGACAAGGCTCACTGCGAATGTGGACTGGTAAGGAGCCTGTGCCTGGATCTGAATGAGCAGGGGGAGGATGGTAGGAGGTGAGGCCAGAAAGGCAGCAGGATTCAACCTTACAGAATTCAACCTCAGATTTCACACTGAGCAAGATGGGAGACCTTTATAGGAGGATGGGTAATGGGATGAGTGACATAAATGGACCAGGGTCTTCGCCCTTCCTGAGATGTGGCATGTAGGCCGCAGGTTTTGGGAGGCTGTTGCAATAATCCAGGAAAAGAGAGGAAAAGAGGATGGTATCTGGACCTGCTGGGGGGGAGGGGCTAGAGGTGGTGAGAAGCAGTCAGTTCCCTGGATATACTTGAAGGCGTGGTCTAGGGACTGTTGCTGTGCCCTAGAAGAAAGAGGAAGCAGGGATGAGGTCAAGTGATCTGGCCTGAACGGCCCAGGGCACTGAGTTGCTGTTTACTGCGATGGATAAACAGGAAGAAGGGCATATTTAGGAAGTACAACAATCAGGATAGGCTAGGTTATGCTGTGGTAACAAACAGGCCCCCAGGCTTCTCTGGCTTACCCCACAGGAACCTCTTTCCCACTCTTTCCAGTACCTGCCTGCTGTGGCTTGACAAGGAGCTCTGCTCAGAGTATCTGCTCAGGAACCCAGAGGCTGAGGCATCCTCTTAACACCCCAGCAGTTGGAAGGGAGCAGCATGAATTGAACTCTGGCTACTTCTAAAGCTCCTGCTGGGAAGTGAAATGATTTCCACTCACATTTCATCAGACAAAGCAATCACAGAACTCTATCCCACTTCAAAGGGGATGATGGGAAGTGCAATCCTACCACATGCCTGGAAATCAGGGTTGGAAATACTCAGTGACTAGCACTGGTGAGAAAATCCCAATTTTTTGGCTCTTATATTTTGGCCATGGCCAGCTCAGTAGAGGTATAATGTGCAAGTCTGAAGTCCAGGGGACAGTAAGGTGTGGATCCAGGCTTGTGGAGTTTATATAATTTTATATAAATTTATATATATAATTTTAAGGAAAATATAATATAATTTTATATTTATATAATTTTAGGGAAATTAAATTTCCTAGAGTTTATATAATTTTAGGGAAAGCTTCTTTAAGATAAGGACTTTGAGATGCAATATAAAATTAGGGTCAGAGTCTTAGAAGGGACTGTACACGCAAGAGGGCCTGAAGTTGAAGCTTCAAGGTGAATCCACTTCTGAAAAAAAACTCAGAGCCATAAATGGAAAAGACACCAGGTAGTAGAGGATTTTGTTTTTTTATTTTTTTTTTTCCTAGATTTTATTTATTTATTCATGAGAGACCCAGAGAGAAAGGCAGAGGGAGAGGCAGGATTTCTGCAGGGAGCCCGATGTGGGACTCAATACCATGACCCCAGGATCACGACCTGAACCAAAGGCTCAACCACTCAAGCACTGAGCCACCTGGGTAGCCCGGTCATAGAGGATTCTAAAGCAACGGGGCCGAATGAAGTCACCTATGAAATGCTTTTAAAGGAGTCTCTGAAACCTGAGGCCGTGCAGTGTTTTGAGAGGCAATCAGCAAAGGAGACTCAAAAGTAACCAGTGAGATATATTCCCTGACAAAATAATTCCCTTTCCTCTTTGTGCTTGCCCTCCTATGGGCTGCTACCAGGTTTATTACATCTCTTCTCCTGAACTACTGTTGGGCGGAGAGCCTCACATCATTTGCCTCTAACACTTGCCTTCAGAAGCTGGGGGCAGCATGGAATGAGCTCAGTTCCAAGGGAAATTCAGCACTGACCCAGCGGGAGAAGGAGAAAAAATGGACAAGTGAAGAGGTTACATGTTAGCTTCCAGCCCTGTCACCAATTTGTTAAGGCACTAGCCCAGGGTCATAGAAATTCTCTGGACCTCTGTATATGTATCTGTAAAATGAGGGAGTGTATTATTTTTTTCCAGAGTCCTTCCCAACTCTACCGTTTGGCTCAGATATTCCATCCATTCCATTATGGGCTGGGCCCCAGGACTGGATCCCATCAGCGGTGTACTTAATTGCTTTGTGTAAATATTTCAAGTTCCCTATCCATTTTACATTGATTAAGATACGATATAAGGGAAGGTAATAAACAAATGAAACAAAGAACCTTAAAAGGATGCTTGGCAATAAAATGGAATGATTGCAGTTGTGGATTTCAAAGTAAAGTGTAGGAAGTATTACCTAATCCCTTTATATACCTCTGCTTTATTAGGGGAAGTTTAATTAATGATAGACTTCGGCTAATACATGATTTAATCACAGGAGACAGACTATTAGTTTCCTAGGGCTGCTATTACAAAGTACCACAAACTGAGTGGCTTGAACAACAGAGATGTAGGTGTCAGCCAGGCCACGCTCCCTCTGAAGACACAGGTGAGGATCTGTCCCCTAACTTCTGGAAGTTCCTTGGCTTATAGCAGCACAGCTGCATCCTCACATGGTGTCTCCCCGTGCACATGTCTTCTCTGTCTCAGCTTCCCCGACCTTGTAAAGAGGCCAGTCGTTATCGTTTTAGGGCCCACAATAATAACCTCACTTTAACTTGATTATCCCTATAAAGACCGTCACTCCAAATAAGGTTGCATTCTGAGGTCATAGGACTAGGACCCAGGTACTCACCCAAAGTACTCGGACTCTGACCTGTTTTTGTAGGGGACCCAGTTCTGTCCATAACACAGACCTACATGCAACTGCTGCTCCCTGGACCTAGTTCGTCTCCAGGACTTTTTCTCTGCCTTCTTAACAGTTTACAAATTCTTCTCCTCCTCTCCATTCTCCCTATTTTGCCTCAGGCTCTCCTGATTCATTGTCTGGCCTCAACAAGCATCTTCTACTCAGTCCCCCAAGTTATCCTCATGATCATCCCCCTTCCCCAGGCCAATTCATCTTCTCCTGAGCAGCCGGTGTTACCTTGCTAACATGCACCTCTGCCGAAAATCCATCAATGGCTCTGCATAGACATTTAGGAAAAAGTGCAACTTGTCAGCCCTACCCTTTTGTCCATGTGGCTCCTGCCTACCTCTCAAGCTTCAGCCCCAACCCTAACTCAGCCACAGCTACCACCAGTCGGTTCTTCGAATGGATTATTTCATGTGTGCCCTGTTGCAAGGCTGCTGTCAGCATATCAAGAGCCTTGGTGCCAGTTAGGAAAAGGTGCCTCCCCTGGAGAGGCTGGATAACACCAAAGCACTCAGTTCTCCAGGTGGAGGCCACCTCCACGTAGGCTCCACAGGGCTTGGCAGGTGGGAGCTGGCCGGATTTCAGTCCTCAACTGTCCTCTTCTGCCAGCACAGAGTAAAAGGCTACACACAGCCCCGTACCCACATGCGGTAGGAGTTTCCCCGGGCAGACATTCGTTAAAATCTCAGGTTTGCATCCATTGTGGAAAGTGCTCTGATCTTCCAAAATAATTAGTTAAGAAGAAAGGGTTCAGGGGCAGCGTCAGGGAGAGATAAGCTCCCAACACCTGTTACACTACAGAGGGCGATTTTTCTCAGGAGAAGGTGAGTCCCTTCCGCGTGGTACTGGGTCTCCCCCACACCTCAGTATCTCTGTGCACTTTGCATAGTGTGCCACGTGCATAGGGACTCAGTAAATCTCAAGTGAGATTTTCCCTTTTTTTTTTTTTTTCTTGGCAGTTAGAGAATCTGTAACTTCAAAAGTGCCAGCATAGCTGAAAACACCATGAATTGCTAAGGATGGGGACCTGGGCAGAGCCCCAGGCAAGCTGGCCTGCCTTAGAGGGAATCTGCTCAGTGCAGTCCTAGATTTGGTTCTAGTCCCAGGCCACTCATCAACCAGCTTGATGGCTAAATTAATCATCGCTTGGTAAAACCTTTAGATCTCTTATATTTTATGGCTTTACTTGTTCTTCTCATCCACATTTCTCCCCTCGCTGCCTTAATTATTAAACTTCACTCTCTTATATACCCTAAAATTCCACCAGTTAGAAAGCTAACATAAAATGATTCTCAATCACATAATAGAATGAATTCGAGTAACAAATTTAAACCTTCAAATTGTTAGCTTAGATCAGTAGACCCTAAAGAAAAGGATGTGTTGGGGGATCCCTGAGTGGCTCAGCGGTTTGGCGCCCGCCTTTGGCCCAGGGCGCGATCCTGGAGACCCGGGATCGAATCCCACGTCGGGCTCCCGGTGCATGGAGCCTGCTTCTCCCTCTGCTGTCTCTGCCTCTCTCTATAAATAATAAATATATAAATATAATAAATAAATAAAATCTTAAAAAAAAAAAAAAGGGATGCGTTGCTTTGGAGAGAGGAGTGAGAGACATGGAGCAAGTTAAGAAGGTAGAATGGGAGCTGGGAACTGCCCAGCCTACCGGGAACAGTGTTGTCTGTCATTGGCAAGGCTGCATTTCCTCCATTCATCCTCCAGTCCGCTGAGGCACAGGACCACTGACCTCTGGGGCCCAGGCACATTCCACGTAGAGATCATTGATAGGACTCTTGGTTAAAGCAAAGAAAAGAGAGGCTCTATACCGACAAGAGCACCTGGGAATGGTGCTAAAAGAGATGGCCAATCTTAGCAGTGATACAACTATTTTCCTTTGTTCCTTCCGTCTCTGCTAGAACCCCCGGTTCCACTGAGGCAGGGGTCTGGGAGTTGGAGGCTGGACAGGGCTGGATGGGGCCCAGTGAAACTTCCTTCAGGCTTGTTCCAGATGGACAGATACGGACTGAAAAAACAAAGAACTGCTTGTACCATATTCTAAACTCTCCAAACATAGGACATTCCGTGCATAGAATATTTTGGTAATAAGCCTGCCCTTTCACCGCCTTCTAAAATTTAAAGGCACAGCTAAAGGATCCCGTTTATTCCACGGTGCACTTGACAGCACAATAGGGCTGGATTGATACGTAAGCCACAAGAATCCTCTGAAGGAAAGAGAATATTTTACAATGCTTGAGCCTTTGGGGGGCACCTAAGAACCCCGCTAGTTCTCCTTATTTCCTAAGTCTGAAGTGGCTGAAAGGCAACACTCTAGCCAACTTTTCCTTGCCCTGCAACAAAGAACTTGGTAATTTTGTTACCGGGAGAGATCGATGATGCCCATTTTCCAGAATTTTATAGAATTTTAGAATTTTAATTATAGTCAAAATTAAGTGACTATAATTCAAAGCAATAAATTATAAAATTTTATAAAATTTTTGATGAAGGGGAGAGGGATCAATGACACCCATTTTCCAGAATTTTATAAAATTTTATAAATTCTGTAATTTTAATGATAGTCACTGTTAAGTGACTATAATTAAAAGCAATCCTCCTACTTATCTAGTTCTATTCACTTACCTAATATCTATTTTATTTTATTTTATTTACTTTTTAAAAGATTTCATTTATTTGAGAGAGAGAGAGACAAAGATAGCAACAGAGATAGGAAGAGAGAGCAGGCTCCCCGCTGAGCAGGGAGCCTGACACAGGGCTCAAACCCAGGAGCCTGGGATTATGACCTGAGCCAAAGGCAGATGCTTAATTGGCTGAGCCACCAGGCACCCCCCTAATACCTATTTTAATGGCAAGTAGTTTGTGATTTCCCCACATATTGCCTAACTTCATTGTTTTACTAGATTTTAAATGTTCCAAGTATCTCAAAAACTGACACTGAGACACAGAGTCACGTCACACTTCTTAAATTTGCCAAGAGCTCTACTACGTACTTCTAGCCCCCTCTACATTTTTTCTCCCTCTTCTGAGTTCTTGCTCTTCCTTTGATCTTTTTTTTTTTTTCTGTTGCAGAGGTCTTCCTGGATTAGGTAGGCTTCCTGGAGCATGGGTAGCTCCAGTAAAGAAGGTGCCCCTTCTTGCGTGTGGGGACTGGTGTGTGCCCTTTCTCCCTCAGGGTAGGACTTCCTCTAACAGGGTAGGTCACATTCCCCCAGTTTACCACCGAGGACCCCCCTCTGGCCCAAGAAACAAAAGTCGACAAAATGCAGAAGCGGGCTCTGATCATTACTTGTGTGAATCTTGGTCGTTTAAACCAAATCGTGACTCATTTGTAAATGACTAGGTGTGAACAGGCAATTTATATGATTTTATCTACATAAACAAGCACAATTATAACAGCTGCTGTGGCGAAGATTAGCCTACACAACAAAGCTATTTTTTAGTCTTTAGAAACTGTGCTTTCTTAATCTAGTACCTTTGAAATCATTCAACTGGTCTTGCACAAAGGGTGTTTTCTGGTTTCTGGTATGAGTAAGGGTCACTTTGCACTGTAAAAAACTCTATCCCCGTGTGGGGCACAACCACAGGGTGACTTGAGCCTCTAACCCTCCTTTGTCTTCTCTGAGTAGCAATTAGCCTCTGATCCTTTCCGTCTTCAAACACAATGAAACAAAACACAAAAGAGGCCAGCAGGAGGAAGAGAAGGTTGCAGGCACAAATGCAGGATGCTGTATTTACTTGCTAATCTACCTTCCAGTCAGGCCAGCTGAGAAGGGCTTTCCCAACCCACAGACCCTTAGATCCGGAATGGCCATTCCACATCAATCAGTCCAGACCCATTACTTACAGATGAGGACACTGAGGTTCAGAAAAGGTGGGGAGACTTCCCCAAAGTCCCACAAATCTCAGCATGGTAAGGCTTAGCACTTAGTTTTCTTGTTACTCATCTAATACTCTCACAGAGTAGATTTCAAACTTCAGAACCCTGAGCAATCTTGATCCCACATTTTTTTAAATGAAGGATTTTAGTATTATTTTTTAAAGATGCGTTCCTTGCTATGATTATTGGTACTAAGAAACACAGGGGGAGCATTAGCAGTCTAATTCATTATCATCATAATAAAAACAAACCTCAGTGCCTTGGATTTCTCTTGTTGATCTCTGGGTATATGGCCACCAATGAGCATGGACTGGAATTACTTAAGTTTATACTTCTTTTCAAAATCCAAATGTCTCAGAAATACATGTGAGATTCATTCAATCCAAAGATAGCAAAAAGTTGTGTATCTCCAATAATTATAACTAGCTTGCTGGTGCATTCAACACACTGAGAGGCAGTAACTCCCCACACTTGTTACCTGCCCTTATGATATTCCATAATTGCTTTGCAAAAATTTTAACAATGCCCCTGGTCCTCCAACTCCATGTTTCAACCAAGTTGACAATATACTCTGGTGAACTTACTTTCCCACAGCAATTCATCCAGAGAAAGATGATTTCATGCTACTATTTTCTCCAAGCAGCATAGGTAGAAAGGGAAAGAATGCAAACTTTATTTCATGGTAGAAAACCCATTGGTTTGGCACCCTTCAAGAAGTACATCATTTTCTTCTTGATTCTAAGAAATATCAGTTCCCTTCTTTCTCTTTAATTCCCTAAATTATGACCTAAAAACCATTGCCTAGAAATCCAAAAATGCTGGATTCTGTGCACATTTAAAGTGAAGTGTGCTAACAACAGTATTCTAAGATAGATCTCTCGTACCATCCAGAACATGATCACACACATTTGGATGTTTCTTCTCTGATTGGATCAAATCGTAGAGAAATGAAGCAGGGTTTTTAGGCTCTCAGAGTGGGAATTAAGCCTGTTCAAGGCTTCTAGAACTAAAAAGGGAATTCCCTGCCTGGGAATTTCCTTAATGCGTTAGGTTTAAATAAAGTAGTACATATATACATCCTTTAGGAGAAGTTGGTCTTTAATATAGAATTAGGGCAGTGGTCTTTTTGCATGGAGCAAACCTTATTTGCTAGTTTTGAATAAATTCCCTAACCTGTTAGGTTTGGATGCATAAATCTCAACATCTCTTTTGTTAGCATTTCGTGGAGTCGGTGATCTTGATTACTTGAAGCAGACAATTGAGGGAATTATCTGATCATTCAAATCCAGAAAAAAACTCCGGCTTTGACTTGTCCAGAAAGTGCCTCAATTTTCTATTACAACTCTTGAAGTTCAAATCTGGCAAACATCTTTCCTTTTTAAATGTCTTAAGGGTGGGGCACCTGGCTGGTTCATTAGGTTGAGTGTGCAACTCTTGATCTTGGGGTTGTAAATCAAGCCCCATGTTGGGTACATAGATTACTTAAAAATAAAATCTTAAAAAAAATCTCAATGGTAAAGCTGATAGTGTTGCTATCAGAATATCTTTGAAGTTTTTATGTTTCGTTACTAGTTTCCAGGTAACTAACATTTTTTTTCTCCAGGAAATGAATTTAGGAATTCCTTTGAACCCTTAGCACCAAAAGAGAATTAATCCCCAGTTGTGCACTCTCCATCAGGATAGTAAGATATGTTTGGAATAGAGACAGGCAGTGTCTTTTGTTGAGGCAGGTCACAAAGTAAACAAAATGTACCCCAGAAGAAGGTAGGGGATGTTAATAATTTACAGTTCAACATTCCTATATAGTTTAGCAACTCAGCTCCCAATGGTAGGCTGTGGTTTCTTGAGATTCAAAGTGCAGGAGGCATATTATGGGCGTCAATTAGAAAAAGATAAGCACATAAAGGAGCATGCGAAGTACAAGGTGGGTTAGGCATTGGGCAAGGGTGCCAGAGCCAGGTCAAGAGATAAAGCTAAAAACCCTCAAAAACAAAGGTAAGATGACCACAGCCAGTGACTGTTCTCCGTGAGATGAAAGGCAGGCCACCCCTGGGGAGCTCAAGCCTGTCAGCAAACACAGGGGATACTTCCCCATAGAGAAAGGTATATTCATCTTTTCCTACCAAACCCAGGTTGTTCTGAGGCTCCCTCCAGGCCTCAGCTCAGAGGCTGCTTCTTTGGAATGTCTGGCGTGCCTGGACAGATTACCTCCTAAATCGAAATCTACTGACTGACATAGCCTGGTGTTGTTGATGCCATGTTTACTGAGGCGTCCATCCAGCCACATAAATTATACATGTGTCTGTAACCTGCTGGGGAGTCCAAATACATGGCACAAAGAGAACAGTCAATGATTTCCACAGATCAGTCAGCTATAGGGTTTAAACCCCCGATTTATCTAGATATTAAAACAAGAGGCTATGTATGAGAATGGCTACTCTTTCCATGAACAATTTTTGTTTAAGTAGACTTAGAATCATATTTTTAAGCCTAATACTGCTGTAGTAAAATTGTTCCAGCAGCCACGTTTATGTATCTAATGCTGTAACAGAGACCTTAGAGCATCTTTGCAAACTCATTTACGTAATGCTCAAAATGACCACTCTAGATCAGGGGTCAGTCAGCAAACTTTCTGTAAAGGGCCAGAGAGTGGATATTTGAGGCTTTGCGGGCCATATAGTCTCTGCCACAACCACAAGACTACAGCAGAAAGCAGCCACAAGAAAATGTGTGAATGGACGAGTGTGGCCGTGTCCCACTCCACTTATGGCCACTGAAATTTAAGTTTCATATCATTTTCACCAATCATAAAATTTTATCCTTTTCTTTTTTTTGTCATCCATTGTCACCTTGTGGGCCCTATGAAACAGGCAGACTTAGCCAGCAGCCCCGAGTTAGTGGAGCCTGGATGTAGACAGTTGGATGCGAAAGAGCACAGCTGTCACAGCAACAACAGAGGGGCACAGAGCTCTGGGAGAGGCATTCCTCGGGGAAAGGCGGCAGTATTATGGGGTGCCTTCCTGCTCTCAGCAGATGCCAGGACCATCACCTGAGACCTACAGAACCCAAATCTGCACCTAAACAAGATCCCTGGGCTGTTTGCAAGGTGAAAGGTTATACCAAAGTTGGAGAAGGCTTGGCAGTCTGGCTTAAAGCTTGGATTCTGGAATCAGAAGGCCTCCTTCAAATCTTTGGGCCTCTCAATTGCTATGGGACCTTGAACAAATGATGATGATGTCTATTCCCACACCTAAAAAATGGGGATGGTGATCTATGCTAAACACTTACAAAGTACCTGGCAAGTACTATTTATTAAATGCTTGCTGTGATCCATTTTTAGAAAATTAATGTCCACACACACATACTCCTCAAGGCTACTTCCTCAAGGACAGACACCCTCCTAGCCAGTCACAGGAGTTGAATTACTTTGATAATAGCCCCCCACCCCAATAACCCCTTCCATAAAAGAAAAGAGAGACGCCACAACTCCTGGCCGCAGAGTGTAAAATATATTGATGGTTGTAAAGGGACAACTTGGAGACATTTTAGGTCTGCTGAGATGGCGTGCAGCATACATACATGCTCTGTTTTTTGAAACCATGTCATTAAGTTCTCAAATACATCTCTGTTTTGAACACGATGTTTTGTTTTTTTCATTAGCATGGTTTACTACTCTACAGTTTCTCCTAGAGTAAATAAATATAATGGCTGCTTGCAGAGCAACTACAGACTTATTGAGATGTTTAACAAGGTGAACTATTTCACAATTAGATCGACCTTTGAGTTAACAGCAAGATGTTTTTCATTTCTTTTCATTCACTG
This sequence comes from Canis aureus, assembly GCF_053574225.1. NCBI lineage: Eukaryota > Metazoa > Chordata > Mammalia > Carnivora > Canidae > Canis > Canis aureus. Next base: position 5,818,900 of record NC_135643.1, read on the forward strand.
CTGCAGTGGAGCGGAGGCGGGGGACTAACTTTTCCAATTTCTTCTTTGTTCACATGTTTAGTTACCAACAGACTCCAAAACGTAATGAAAAATAACAGTCTGTTCAAAAAATTAAATTGTAATTAGGCTGTGCGTTTTTCCAAGACCCTTAAAGTCAGATAATTTAAATTTACAAGAGGAAAAAAAAATAGGCATGATGGAAAACTAAGCAATAACAAAAAACTACTGAAAAATCCATCTGTTGAACACAGTGGTCAGTTGTAAACAGCTCAAAGGGCAGAGAAAACAAAAAGTCCTTCTAGAATGTTAAGTAGTCTAATGACAAACTCTGCTTTTTTTTCCTAGTGGCTATTTTCCTACCACAGTGTTGAGCTTCATTATATTAAATAACTTATATGGGTAAAAAGGAGTTTGCTAACCAGCAGCCAACTCAAAATCTTGCAGGAAGAGGGAGGAGAGGAATTCAAAACACAGCACACACTAAGGGGAAATGAAGTCCAGAATCGGCATTCAACCAGTCTTACCCCTCCTGGCAATACCATGGAGCTGAAGGTGGGATCTACATGGAAGGTTTTCTCCCCTCCCTCTTCTCCCTTTTTCATTTAAGTTAACAAAGAAACATGGGCTTCCTAAGAGCCAGCACTCAGCTGGGCAAGTCCCATTAGCAGCAAATGTTCAACCAAATAAAAAACACACGCACACAAAAGAAAGCTCCATCCAGGTGCAGAGCTGTGATTCACATGGAAATTCCAGACGATGAATCATGTGCAGAGCCGGGATCTGTAGAGGATTCTTTCTCAAGTGTCTTCAGTGAACATTTCCGTCTCCCAAAATCCGAGTCAATCTGTCAGCTGTAGGAAATAAGTTCCCCATCTACTCCTGAGTGGGCTTGCTTGTGGGGACTTAGCAGGATATTTTGTAGAACTGGACACCAAAAAACAGGCCAGCCCCTCATGTCATGATCTGCGCATGACACAGCAGCAGCAGCAGCAGCAGCAGCGACCGTCAGCATCCCGTTCCTTACACTCTGCCTAAGAGGTTGGACCTGAGTAATAAAGAAGACAGGATGAGAACGAATGTGGTAGATTATTTCAGTTAGGATTAAAATGTCTTGCCTAATACGAGTTTCACCTTTCCTAGGCCTTAAGTTTGATTACAGATAGTTAAAAAGAAGAAGAAGGTGCCTGGGTGGCTCAGTTGGTTAAGCATGTGACTCCTGAGTTTGGCTGAAGTCATGATCTCCGGTCCCACACAGGGCTCCCTGCGCAGGGAGGGAGTTGGCCTGAGATTTTCTCCCTCTCCCTCTGCCCTACTACTTCCACTCCCCCTCCCCACCCGCTCATGCATGCTCTCTCTCTCTCTCTTTAAAAAAAAAAAAAGGAGGAAAAATACTAAGCATTGAAGTCCTTGTGGTTCTTGTGCTAGTGATTGCTAGTCACTTCAAATAAATATTTATTAAGGAGACGGCAAAAGCTTTGTTTATAGGTAAATCTTTATTTTGAGTGGCTTTATATCAAAACAAAAACAAGACAAGCAAGTCATTAATTATAAAAAGCTTTTACGTCTGCACTGGTCTTATCACAGATGGACTTACTCAGTAAATAAAAGCACCTTCAAATTCCATGTTCATTGAGAGCATTTAAAATAGCCAATGACCAGAGAGGTGTCTACCCTCAGAGGTGTAGCTGTCATTGTTACTGTTGAGCCTAAGTGTCTGAATGAATGGCACGAGGGCCAGCACGAAAAGGGTCTATGGAAAATTATCAAATGCCTTCAAAGTTAATGTACATACACATTTCAGGTAGGTAGCATCATTCTAGAATAATTAGTCTCTGTATCTACTTAACACAGGTGGTTTTACAAATGATCATAGCCTATTTTCTCTTCTTTATCCTCTTGGTGATTGCTATGCTTTGGTCAACTCCTGCAGGAACCCAACATCATTCCCCAGCATGGCAGGTACACATGTTCAGTGATGTGGCAGACATGAAAGACCCCTTGCTTGCCCTCAAGAGGGTTACACTGTAGTAGAATGCACTACAAACCGACATGTTTGTAACAGAAGAGAACTGCCTTAGACTCCTGGGGAGATATGGGTCAGGAAGGAGATATGGGTCAGGAAGGAGAAGACATTGGAGTGAGGCCTTGAGATTACATAGGACATGGAAAGGGCGGAGTACTTGGCTTACACCCAGACTCAAAGGAGAGTTTGTTCTTCAAGCCTTCTTAAAAACAATTTTCGTGTGTAAACTAGTCTGTTACATCAAGAATACATCTTCATTGTATTCATATACGTATTTCCATGTATACCATTCTATTTGTGCCTGGGCTACTCCCTCAATGAATGCTTATCAGAAGCATTATTACTGAACACTTTTGAGTACAACTGTGGACAGACTCATGGATTTGTGTCTGAATTTAAGCCAATACAGGGCACTCTCTTTTTCACTTCACATTTCTAAATCCTCCACTAAAGTCTCTAGTCACATTTCAACCCATCGAATGTTAACTGTTATTGTATATTCTGTGTATGGTACATAGAGATATGGGAAGACTCCCAAATGACTTTGGGAAGAAGAGAAAAGTGTTTGCCCACTCTGATATAAAAAGGCGTATGTCCCCAGAGTCTCTTAGTAGAAATACAAATAGAGCAATTTTGATTATATGATTACTATATCCTGGGCTATTTTACCTATTAAAATAAATATCTTAAATGGTTAAAATATGTATTTACCTATCCTTGTTTTTTTGAAAATACGTTTGAAAATACCAATAAATTAACACAATTTTTAAATTTGAATAGATTCTGGATTATGTTTAAAGTCCCAACTTCTGGGTCACCTGGTGGCTCAGTTGGTCAAGCATCTGATTCCTAATTACCACTCAGGTCATGATCTCAGGGTCGTGAGACCAAGTCCTACATTGGGCTCTATGCTCAGCACAGAGTCTGCTTGGGATTCTCTTCCTCTACCCACCCTCCCAAATAAGTAAATCTTAAAAAAAAAAAAATTTCAACTTCTTTCTCTCAAACCAAAGAAGGGACCAAGACCCAGTTGTCAAGAGAGTGACACACTCAGATTTACTGAACCTACTGGCACTTGGGTCTCTTTTATCGCAGGTCAAATAAAATATTAGTGTTAGAACTATTCATAAATAGAGTCTGAACTTGTTATCTTTTAGATGAAGACAATGAGTCAGTGTTCTTTCTACCATACATACCATGGGGTAATTTCAGTTCCTGACTCCAAAAAATAATGGGAGAAAGAAACGAGAGCAGAGTCACTGTATATATGACAGTGTAAAAAAGTGAAAGGCGATAAAACTGAATGATGGCAATGAGGATTCTAAGCCACAAAGATTCAGGTGGCAAGACATAAGGAACAGAGAAAACTTGGAACACACAGGGAAGGACTTCCTACAGAAAGCATGTGGCTTTCCTCAAGTAAGTCCAACATGGCCCATCGATCAGCATGGCAATAAGCAGCCTGGAGACTTACCTTAAGGACTTCCATCTGTCTTTCTCTATATGGTTTTCAGGTCCCTCACTCTCATAGGAAGCCAAGTAGAGCGCTACAATCAACCAAAATTAAGAATGCATTAACCCTGAGGCCTTCTCCTGGTATATTACCCACCACCATCCATCTCCTGTTTAACATGAGCTAAACCCTAAAGTGAAACTCTTTAAAATATCCAATTACAACTGAGAAGCATCATAGTTTCATTAAGAACACAAAATATCACTTTGCCTGATTGACCATCTCAACAAAAACCCAAGGGCCTCTAGGCCAAAAGAGCACTTAATTAACTAACAGTTTATGTGGGGAAATAGCTTACAAATGCAAGCCACATGATGCTATCTACGCTCACATTTATGTTCTCTGTGAAGAAGGGGTGGGGAGGGGCATTCTTTCCTGATAGCCTTGATTTTTAAAAAACCTTTCGTAACTAAAAAGCCAGATTTTTTAGGCCTCATTCTTCTAATATTTTCTCCCTATTTTTAAATCTAAAAGAATTTCATTCAAAGATTTTAAGAGCTCGGTATTAATCCTTTTAGGAGAGGTTAATAACAACCAAGCCCCCTCTGAAATGGGTAATATTAATGCAAATGCACTTCAGTCATTATTACAAATGCTTTCAATCTATTATGAGACATTGTTATTTAATAATACTATTGATTTCTAGAATACTAGGATATAAAAGATCAAAGGAATAAATCCCTAAATCTTTTACAAACTTTAACTCTCTTCTCATCAATTTTTCTCAGTATGGACAATCACTGTTTCTGCCTCAAATTCCTTAATATTTTAACAGGTCAAGATTTTCAGCTACTTTTTCAAATAGCAACAGGTACCAACTAACTAGTTTTTTTGTTTTTTTTCAAATTACTTTTAATATCAACATACCACAAACAAAATGCCCTTTTTCTCCAACAAAACAAGTCCAAACAAGGGGAAAAATAAAATCCTTCAAAATCTTTCCATTTGTGCCTGACGTTCTCTAGCTCTGGTATTATAAAGAAGGTTTAAACACAGAAATAATCGATTTATGGCTGGAAAGTGAGTGCCTGAGAAATATTTTAGGGATAAACCATATAGTTTTCTGTGCAACAGAAAACTCTTAAGAAGGAAAAGGTCAGAAGACAGGCCTCATGTGATATGAGGAACCAGGCACCGGGAATGTTTACAGCAATGTCCTAATGGCAGGGCTTTTGGACGCTGGTGGCAGCTCCAGCTAGAAGGCTCACTTACCATCTTCACTGAAGACTGGTACCGTGAGCAGATACTGCAAGATCTTCCGGTCCCTCTCAAATGGGCACTCGACCTGCTTCCATGTCATGAATTCACTCACTTGTTTGGCCAGTTCCCAAAATTTCTAAGAAAAAAGAATTTAAAAGCAGCCATAAAAAATCATGAGCATTCCGTTTAATGTTTCCCTCTGACTTCTAATCAACTGAACTATGTAATTTCCTTAATTTAATAAAAAACTAGCCATAGGTATTTGTGAGGAACAGGAAAAAAAAATTTACTCAAGAAACTCTGGATAATAATTAATAATAATGTTGCAGCTAATTTATTCTACTCAGTATTGTTATTTTCTTAAAAAACAACAGAGAAAGAGAAAACTTAGTTACAGAACTTCAGAATCTGCTTAGGCTGCCTGGCCTGGGAGAGGAAGGGCCCTCTCTGTGCTCAGATTCTTACAACCTATCCTTACCTCAAAGTTGACGTGGCCATTTGGAAGGCGGTTAGCACAGCCCTCATTGAGGAAATAAATATCTTTGATTAAAAGACTGAAGAACGGTATCACAATCTAGAGAAAACAAAAGATTTTGGTTTGCTTGCAAACGAATATGCAGTCTCTCATCAAACATTACAAGAAATTCAGGAACAACATTAGTTCTGGATTACATAAAAGGCTACAATGAATTAAGATACAGTGTTTTGTTCACCAACCATGATAGCAGTTTCCTCCGTTAGGTAATTTTGCTAAAGATGCAAATGCTATTAATAACCAAAACCTAGCAAAGGTAACAGGCATTAGGAGGTGAGTGGCTTCATGTAGCTTCTGCAGTTTTCCCCACTGCAACAGCATATAATAAATCTAAAAGTTCTAGCTGTAATCAATGGAAGAAGATCTAAAAGAACTCTTGCTTTTCATTCAGCAACCTCTTAGTTGGAGCTACGTATCAACAGAATACCTGTCATGACAGGTATGAAGATTTTAAGATCTCCCCACTAGAATCTGTACTGTTATATCATTTAGACTTCTACATTTTAGGTGTATTTCTTTTCGGATGAACATTTTACCCTTGAAGACATTGTTCAAGATAATGTGAAAGCTCAGGGTTCTAGGTAATAGTTGCTGCAAACTTCCTATTGGGTAAACCTGGCCTTCATAAGACTGAACAAGTAGGCACCTGTTCTCATGGGAAATCACTTAAGCAGTACCTTGCACAATATATTGTGAGATGTGTCCAAGTGAAGGAGGAATATAAATGTGTAAATTAGAATTAATGGTTGTTTGAAAAACAATAAGCCTCTGGTAGGACTTTCCTGCCTCGGGTCTTTAATTTGATGAGGTGGTATTTCATTAATTAATTTAAAATAATAATCTCTAAGAAATTATCCTAAATCTTACTAAGCCCCATAATGAACAAAGAACAAAGCTCAGACATGGTAACTTCCACCTTTCCTCAAATGCCAACAAATTTTTGAAGCTTTTAAATTTGCTACAGTGCAAATAACACTCCAAACACAAGTTACTGGCCCTGTTGTTTACCCAAGAGCAGGTTTTTGAAGTTTCCCTAAGCTGATGACTCACTGGGTGGTACATCTACACTTAATGAATGAGAGGTCTGGAAAACATACATTTGGGCTCATGCATAAAAATATGAAGTATCAATTTTTACTTCTATATAAATTCAGATTTTCCCGGAAGTTATTGAAAAAAACAAGTTTTGGTTTTTTTTTATGCCACTGGTCGCTGGAAAAGCCAAAGTGAATCTGCGGTTTTGACGGCAGTTGGTATTGTCTGCAGAAGTCTCTCAAGCTGAATTGGTAAAATCCCCCTCATTACCTTCTCCTTCAAATATTACTGGCTAATCCTCTATTATTTTAGGACTAAACAGCCACGGTAACAATGACAATGCATGCCTGGACCTTGTTCCTCCAATGGGGAAGCCTGTGTTTTGGAGTCCATCAAAACTCAGCTTAAAATATGGCCCCACAATTGACTGGCAGTACAAGTCAGGAGTCTATTAACGGTGGCCTGCAGCCCCACCCAGGCCCATCACTTGTTTTAGTATACCCCAGGAGCCATGCATTTAACACTTTGAAATGGCTAGGAAAAAAAAAAATCAAAATAATACTTCATGAGCATGAAAATTACAGGAAATTAACTTATAGTGGCCAGACAGCTTTCCTGAAAAAGAGCCATACTCACTCTTTCATCTACGTGTTGTCTATGTCAGAGCTGAGTAGTTGAACGAGAGGCCGTATGGCCCACAAAGCCTAACATACTTATGATCTGGCCCTTAAGGGGGAAAAGTTTGCCCTGGTGTAAGTCTAACATACTAAGAAAGTCTAGTTTCCTCCCCTTAAGATGGGAACAACAATAGCTACCTCACCAAATTGTGGTGAGCATTACATTAAATACAGCTCTGACCTCAGTTAAGCACTCCCCAAAAACCAATGGGGCCCTTAAAAAGGGAAAGATATTATTAATGTACTTGAAAGATAATGAGGATATATCACCACAAGGGAAATGAATACTAAGTTACAATCACGATATTGTACTTGCATAGTGTAACAGTTTTTAAGTAAGAACTTTCTCGTTTTATTCTCAGTACTGGGTGTGTGAGATTCAAGTGGTGCTGACCATTCTGTCTCACATTGATATTTAAACATTTCATAACTCCAGGTCATGTGCCTCTAGCTGAGGCACAGAGGCTATGCTTTATGTAATATTCACATTCATGGTGCCTCCAAGATGATCCTATATATAGAGAGAGAGACAGAAACTTCACACCTAAGAGCGATCATCTGGTATTTGTCTTTGTCTGACTTATTTAATTTAGCATAATGGCCTTGAGGTTCATTTATATGTTGTCACAAGTGGCAAGATTTCATTCTTTTTTATGGTTGAATAATATTCCATTGTGTATCTGTACCACAATTTATCCATTCATTCATCAGTAGACACTCAGGTTGCTTCTATGTCTTGGCTATTGTAAATCATGCTGCAATAAACACAGGGGTGCAGAGATCTTTTTCTTTGGATAAATAGCCAAAAGTTGAATTGCTGGACTGATCCACTAATGGTTTGAATCACTCTTCCAAGAATATAGAAATATATATATAAGTAACCTTCCTTCCATTCTGTTCCTTATGCCCATATGCCAAAAAGAAGTCTCATAGGCTTTTCAACTTTTAATTTACTCATCAATAGTTCTCTACACATCTGCAGCCCCTACAACAAATCTAACATAATAAAAATCAGGAGATTATAAGGACTTTGGATTTCCAGGCACCACGGTGGATGTATGGGTTACCAATAGGAGGGAGCAAAAGTCTGGTCTCTGGGAGGTCCTGCCAATGATGTCTTTAATAGGAGAACTTCTCAGGTAATAATGTTTTCTAATTCCCTTTCAAAATATTCTTTTTTTTAAGATTTTATTTTTTTAAGTAATCTCTGTCCTCAATCTGGGGCTTGAACCCATGACCCCTAGATCAAGAGTCATAAGCATGCTTCACCAACTGAGCCAGCCAGGTACCCCCCTTTCAAAATATTCTTAATTCAGGGACTTGGCAAATATACCTTACAGGCATTATCAGTTTCAAACCTAGAAATAAATGCTGTTAAGCAGGAACAAGTCCTCACAAACATAAATGGAACAGTAAAAGGATTTAAAACCATGTAATCATATGAGAAATGGTTAAAAACCTGGAGGCACAAGTACCCACAGGAAAAATAGTTATTTAAAGATCATTTAAGGGCCTCTGTGTAGAAGACAGAAGTGATTTGTTCTAGGATATGGTACCTAGAGATGTGCCACCTTGGCCACATAAACTTTGACAATTTGAAAGAATATTAAAGAAGCCATTACCCGAATCCTGTAATGAAGATAAGGAGATTTTTAAATTACTTAGGAATAAAGAGAGTTTATCCTCACTTCAAAAAAGGGAAATTAAACCCAAATCTCTTGCATAAAAGATGCATGTTACCCAGAAATGTTTTCATTCAAAGCCTTTGAGACCAAATGTGAGAAAGAAATGGCATTTCTTTTAATGATGGTGATTTCATTTGTTTTATGAACTAGAGAGTACAATTTATATGCTCACAGAGAACTGGTTTAAAAAAAAAAAAAAAAAAAAACAACAACAACCAAGGGATGCCTGGGTGGCTCAGTGGTTGAGTGTCTGTCTTCAGGCCAGGACATGATCCTAGAGTCCTGAGATTGAGTCCCACGTCAGGCTCCCTGCATGGAGCCTGCTTCTCCCTCTGCCTGTGTCTCTGCCTCTCTGTCTCTCTCTGTCTCTCTCTCGCTCTGTGTGTGTCTCTCATGAATAAATAAATAAAATCTTTAAAAAGGAAAAAAACCAACAAAATGAAAGTGGACAGAATTTATTAAATGATGTAAAGGGTAAATACTTTGGACTGTTTTCTGGAAAAAGCTATTTAGAGTCCCACAAGTATAGTCTCTCTGGGGAGCTGGACTTCTTCAGAAGGACTTTGGCCAGGGCTCCAACCCCCTGCTAGAGATAGGATTCTAAAGCTTCCTGGCTCCCCCAGAGGGTCCTGCAGAGACAGCCTTGCATTCAACTGGGATGGGAGTGAGAGGATGCAGATGGCACCCCATGTGCTGATTTTCTGAAGCTTAAGAAACTTCTGATTTGATTTTTTTTTTCAGTCTTGTCACAGGAGTGCTGATACTTGAGCAAGTAAAATTTCGAAGCTGGTACACCCTGTCGGCTGAATTGAGATAGTTACCCTGCCTCATCTCTTCCCTGACTTTGCCTCTTTATTAAAAAATAATAATAATAACGTATTTATAGTATCTCTCAAATGTTCTCAGCACTAATATTTTGGATTTTTCTTGAGAACCAATTTAACATTTTCAAAAGGTGGAGTTTTTGTTTGTTTTTATTTTAGATCACTGAGGCTGAAGCTTTTTTTGCAGAAGTGACTGAGATGCCCTGAAATGTTTTTTACCCTCATTTCCAAAAATTTGTGGAAGATACAGTTTCATTTAAAAGATGGATAGAGGGCAGCCCTGGTGGCGCAGCGGTTTAGTGCCGCCTGCAGCCCGGGGTGTGATCCTAGAGACCCGGGATCGAATCCCACGTCGGGCTCCCTGCATGGAGCCTGCTTCTCTCTCTGCCTGTGTCTCTGCCTCTCTTTCGCTCTCTCTGAACAAATAAATAAATAAATCTTAAAAAAAAAAAAAAAGATGGATAGAACCTGAACAAAAAATAACTCTTATCAAACAACTTCATCACCCCATTTACCATAACCAGGTATTTACTTTGCAAATAACATGATCTCTAAATGTCAAAATGACTTTTCCTTTTCACATAAGGATATAGGACACTGACATGGGCCAGGAAAGGACCCTCAGAGTCGAGGGTATGAGAGATCCAGGAGAGTATTAAATTGTTTACGGGGAGAGTAGATAGAGTAAGGACCATTAATTTCTCAGACATCATCCCTGTACTTTTTCTACCACCCACATATCCAATTAGTAACAGCAGGCCTAATGCTACAGCAACTAACCTACTTTCTGAAAATAAATGACTTAACCATGGGAGATAAGCTAATTCTTTTAAGAAAAAAAGGCTACACTAAATCAGCTGTCTGGTGCAGAACTGAAATGTTTATTTTCCATTAAATCAGATTACTCTAATGTTATCAGTCATCTTAACATATGACTTAATTTATTGCTTGAGAAACAACTGAGACATATTACAAAATGATCATTTAAATAATGCAATAATAACACAGTAATATCCATTTATAATGGATAACAACATGGTACCTTCCTTTAGCACTCTCCTTCTCTATGTGGCAAGGCATCAATATTTCTATAGTGTATCAACTTGTCTCTTAGGTCTGAACAGGTAAACGCAGCTCAGTGAAATAGTTCATGCTGCATTTCAATGCAATACATGGCAACTCTGCCATGAATAAAAACCCCTTTATGCACATACCTTCTCTCTGCTGCTGTGAGCAGTTAAAGACCTTTGTGCTGCCCCACGAAGAGCTGTCCGGTAATTGTAGAAATTACTTGAAGGGTCCATCTGATGCTGTCCACAGAGAGAAAAGAGTATTAATCATTTATTTCTCAGTGGCAGAAAGTTGGTAAGATCATACTTTTAATACTACATTAAAAATTGCAATAGGCTAGGGGCATCTGGATGACACAGCTGGTTAAGCCCCGGACTCTTGGTTTCAGCTCAAACCCTGATCTCAAAGTCATGAGACTAAGCCCTGTGTAGGGCTCCATGGCCTGGCTAGATTTCTCTCTCCCTCACCCTCTGCCCCTTCCCACTGCTATTCTCTTTCTCTCTAAAACAAACAAATAAATAAATAAATCTTTTTTAAAAATTGCAGGAGGCGAGAGAACTCATTAAGGATAGGATTTACCCCTCTCACACACACATGTAGGCATAAAATACATCAGAACACAAATGTTTTCTTTGCTGAGTTTTGGTTCATTTAAATAAGCTGATGTCAGCTCCAGTAATGTCAAACCTAGACCAAATTCTTTCCAGGTTCACTGTTGAGATTAGACTTAAAACTGATAACAGAGAATCAAACATCGGCATGAGAAACTAGTTCTAGGTTTCATCTGAAGGTTAATGGATCGGTTAATGGTTAGTCATGCATGGTGATCCAACCCTTTGTAGTGACCTTGCTCTTTGCATTTGCTAATAAATATTTTACAAATAACTGAAGCATACTATCTTATAAGAAGGAACAGAAATTTATTAGGTAATATAAATAAAAGCATAATGCAATATATCCAGTGATACTTCCCAGTTTGGATGAAGACGTAGGAAAGAACATTTTTTACATTATCTCCAAAGACAGCTGATTCAAAACACCAACATGCCAAAGTAATAATGACATTAATATGACCCAAACACAAATGCCTTTGCGTATAATTCTTACTATCCTCAGAATTACACTAGAACAGCTTCTGCACAGGTTAGTAAAATTTGCTGAAAGGATGGTGAATTAGTATATCTACAGGGATGGGAACTCTTCCCCTGGGACACTGTAAATAAATGAAATTAGTAGGCCAACACTGAAGTAGCACTCCCAATGGTTCAGGATCCAAATTCCAACCTGGCAAATAATGGGATGTAACAGACAGGTCACCACTTCCTCAGTCAATTCACCCCAAAATGGACACCTCTGCCTATGAAAGGGCCGGTCTACAACTGATTTATTCTCCCTCGTCCAATGCTAACCCCCTTCCATTCCCCGTGTCTGTAAGGAGAGATGGGCTTTCTCTTCAGTGTTTCCTGATTAAGAGGCAAGCTGACATAGAAGAATTCCACTTTCTGGGGGTAAAATGTTAACAGCAAGGCATCAGCTTCACATACCTCAAGAACATCAAACTTTGCAGTCTTCACTTTGGCCCATGTTTTTTTCAGTCGAGAGACTGGGCTCATGTTCATGCCAGCTTCCCATTTAAAATGGAGTGGGGGAGAGAAAAAGTTGAAACGGACAAATAAGTCATCTGAAATTATTCTCTAAAAAAGTGCTCATTACTAAGTGTAAATAAGTTACCTTAATAAAAAAACGTCCAAATAGAAGGGAAGGGAGAAGAAATGTGTGGGAAATATCAGAAAGGGAGACAGAACATGAAGACTCCTAACTCTGGGAAACGAACTAGGGGTGGTGGAAGGGGAGGAGGGCGGGGGGTGGGGGTGAATGGGTGACGGGCACTGAGGGGGGCACTTGATGGGATGAGCACTGGGTGTTATTCTATATGTTGGCAAATTAAACACCAATAAAAAATAAATTTATTATTAAAAAAGAAACTTCTAGCTTTCCACAGCACAAATACCATATTCCATACTCCTATCAATAATATATGAGAATTCCTTTTGTTCTTCATCCTCGCCAATATTGGGTTCAACCAGTCCTTTTAATTTCAGTTATTTCAGTATGTGAAATGGTTTTACACTGTGATTTTAATTTGTATTTCTCTGATGACTAATGATGTAGTGTGTTTTCATATAAGATATTATTATAAATATCACATATCTATATATTATAGAAAATAAGTATACGAAATTATATTTTTCTGAAGTATCCAAGTATCTGTCCTTTTTTTTCATTGAATTATTTGTCTTCTCATTATTGATTCATTGGGTCCTTTATAGAGTCTGGATATAAGTTCTTTTTCAGCTATATGTACTACAAATGCTTTCTCCCATGACATGGCTTGTCTTATATTTTCTTAATCATATAAGGGAGAAAATTAAGTAATCTTCTGTTACCTACAGAAAGACAAACTCACTGAATGCATTCCATGAATGCTCATATAGTTAAAAAAGAGTATACACACTTGTATAACTTTGATATTTAAAGCATTCTGAAAAAAAGTAAAGCATTCTGAACATTCTAAAACAATTCAGAATTTAAAAAGTAAGAGTTTTCATTAATAAAACTGTACTAAATGTAAATTTTTAGAGGGCACATTTCACCAGGACCTATAAAAACAAAGGACACATATCTTCCAGAAAACACTTACAGATTATTGCCATCAAGGAATTGAAGTTGCCAATGTTAAAACATTCCCGAGCTACGTCAATGAAATACTCGATCATTCTTGCTCGGTGCTTCTTCTTTACAGGCTGTATAGAAAAGGGGAGAAAAAAGAGGACAGTGACCCAACATGGAGACCAAGAGCTGTAAAATAAGTATATGAAAAAATAATAGAGAGAGTGAGGAGAAAGAGAGAATTCATTTTCTCACCATACAGATTTCCGTGGCAACCAAGTAGCTGAGGCGATTGAACCATTCCACATAAGCCTCTAAGTTTCGTGTTTTCTTCCGTTCACTGTAGCAACTCTACAGAGAGAGCAAAGTGAGCAGAGGAGTTAGAGACAAAAATGGGTGAATTAGGCTCTCATTTTTGTCAGACATGGGCCTTTATGGAGCAAGACAGCTTTCTAAGACAAGGGGACGGAAACAGAGAAAGAGAAAATCACTAACATTCTGGACTCCCTTTACAGAAATATCACAATCTCTTGGTACAGTCCAGTGAAACCCATAAGGTCTAGAAGTGTACTCTGATGCATTCCAAATGGTATCCTTCCCTCCCAGGAAACTAAGTTACTCTCGGGGGGAACTGTCCTCAGAAGCATCATTCAAAGGGTTTGGGCTAAGTTCTAAAACAATCTTGACTGATTAATGGGGTATGAATGCCAACTGTTAGCAACAAAGCAAGAAGCAGCTGAGAGAGCAGGGGACTAGGACATTTTCTTTTAAAATTAAAGATTCTGGAGCATCATGTAGCAAGAAACTAAATATCTGCCAAGGAAGGTAAATGGAAGTCTATGACATCACAGTCTTTAGTCTGGTGAATGACACATTATTCAAAAGCAAAAGGAGTTAAGCTCATCTTGGACTTCAAGGCCAAGCTTGAACAGGTTAATTACACCCCTCTTTTCTTCCTTCCAGAAGAAACTAACAAACAAAAAAGTCCACTAGCCTTCTACTGCAAAACCTAACCCTTGCTTCCTGTACTGAGGGAAGCTATTCTTAGGCCGGAAAACAGCTGTTACCCCTAACTCCCAAAGGGGGGCTTTCATTAGTGGTTGATACAGTCTTTGCCTAACAACTCAAGATGCTTCTGGAGGTCACTGGGGGAAAAAATTCTTGTATGTTCACCAATTTTATAGTTCATGCCCAGTGTTATTTACTTTACATGTGGGCTTCACTCAGGCAATAAACTTGTCATGAGGGATTTACCCTTAAAAAAAAAAGAGAGAGAGAGAGAGGCAAAGCAGCAGAGACCTTTACTCAGCACGCTGGATGTGTATGCATCCTGTCTTTACTGCTCATTATTGTTGAATCACGAGCAGAACATTCTCTTGTATTTTTTCTGACTTCACCTGCTAAAACCATTATGCTTTTATCTTCTGCCTTCATCACCACAAATCCTGCATCTATTTGCTTATTAAATTTCCCAAGAAGGAGGAAGAAGACGCTGAAAGTTTGTGATAGGGTAGGAATACAGTGATGGCACTTGAAGATCTGGCTTAAGAAAACGGAAATGAATCAGATGTGGCTAGTGAAAAAAATTTTTTCTGATTTTAAAACCTAAGACAAAATAATTCCAATTTCTGCTTCTGGTACCCACTCTCACAGGCTGAGAAATTCCATTTCCATTTTCAAGGCTGACCCCTATGTAGGTAGGCTGATTACCTTGTCATTGTCCAAAGGGTCCTTCTGTACAAACGCCTGAACAAATTCTTCTGGCCCAATATAATTGAGCCTCTCCTGAAACACAAAACCAGGTCAACAGTATTAAAGAAAATGAGAAGAAATAGACCGTCAATTCCTTCTGCTGACTTGGCACTACCCCTCCTTTTTTATGCAGCTTATAAAATGACGCTTTAATCTTAAATACTGTCATCATCTTCAAGATCTGAGCAGAGGTGATTTTCTGCGTAAGACAATGCTATATGACATAGTGAAAGGCTGAGCAAGTTACGGAAAAGTAGAGGAGGAAGATGAGGTAGGTCAATAAATTTGCCCTCCAGTCTTGTGTACTAGTGTTTATTTTAAAGTGAATTCCCAGAATGTCAGAAACGTTCATATTCAAATGTCTAAGCAAAACATATTTTAGGTATTTCACATATTATTTCCCATTTGGATTATTCTAATAGAATCCCTTGTGACATTTACTACCGATAAACAACTTGTGTGGTTGCCACAGCAAAGCAGATCTGTGGTTGCGAAGGTCAAGGATGACAATGACCATACCAGCTCTATGTGAGTCAGCTGCTGAGCCAAAGTGTAAGGGTCACTGCAGACAGTAATGATGTCCCTTTGTATGGACTGTGGCTTGGTCTTGAGAACCGTGAGCCGATCTGTAGACGTGGAGCTGATTTTTGCCAGGACTTCCTCGTACTGGCTGAGTGCAGCAAGTTTGCGGATTAGACACTGGATCATCTGCTGGACATTCTTCCTATATGTCTGCCAGGGAATAAGCAAAGGATTACATCCTCACTCTGCATGTCTACGTTCACCACTATGCAAACTCAGAGTCTCTGTACTAAGTGCTTTTATCTGGATGTTGGAGAAACACCAGGGCAGTTACAGGACGACTCAGCCTAGCCCTAATAGTTTCAGAGAGACATGTAACACATAAGGTGTTTTTCAGACTTGTAAAATTTAGCTCTTTTTCTCAGGCTGCTCTTGCAAGTATAATTCAAGTTGAACCACGAAAACCCCACAATGACCCTTTAGATTAGCTACTACTCAGAACTAACTGCTCTCTGGGCTGGCATAGGAAGGTACTGCTTTATTTTTGGTAGGTTAAAATACATTGATCTCAACTCAGAGCATCCTCTTCCTAACACTTTTTCTTTGGAGTCACCTTCTTGATTTTCCCACTCCTCTTATGCCCAGTCTCATTAGTCTACAAGCACGGACACCAACCTGACAGAAAATACTATTACTTCCTACTCATCCCCCAACCACCTTCCCGACTTCCATGTGTAACATGGGTTCTCACAAGGAAGCAGTGGATATTCATTTTTGGTATCTGACCTCTATTTGACTCACGTCCATTTCTCTCTCATATTATGAGTCAGTGCTAATATTTGCAACCAACCATACTCTTCCACGTGGCAATTCTACTCATAATGCTATTACCAGATGCCACCTTGTTTGCTACTGCATTATGCTACGACCACAACACTTAAGATAAATTGGATTTAAAAGCAGTTCAGGTATTAGAGATAAATTTCTTGACTTTTTACAACACTCATTAAGTTAAAGAAATAGCAATCAATCCATCCCTTGGGTACTCTTATCATAAGTTATGGTGTTCTTTTATTCCTCCTTTTCTAGCCCCAAACTGCTAAACAAACAACAATCGTCCTTGCAGGTAAATTACCTGAGAAAGGCACACATGCTAACATGGTCCTTAAGTGAACAGCTCCAAAGGAGGACAGTCCCAGTGAACTTAGATATAGAAAGATCTATGGTTATGCTCCCTGCTTAGTCAGCCCCTTTTTAAAAGGTACTACACAGTAATACTTTGAGATTGTTTGAAAACTGAACGGCATCTTACCTACAAGTATAAGAACCATATTATTTTACAGAGGTAATTTGGCTTACCCAAGCAAATTACAAAAACTCAAATGACTAGACATTTGCATACTTAAGGCAAATTACAAATGCATCTGGAAATGATCAATTCTTACTTAGTTAAGGCAGAAAAGCATATATAGCCTTCTTTTTCTTTTCTTTTTCATTACTTGTCTGGCACATATTCTACTCAGTTCTTTAAACTGGTCCATTAGATGACCTTTTTTTCTCTATATATTCACAGCCTACCCTAAATCATTAATGAAATACTTAAGTGTTTAAAACGTGTTAACCTTCAAAAAAACCTATTTTCCACACAGCATTACGATTATCGGTTTAGGAGATGCTATTTGGAAACAAGACTGTCACTCAAAGAAAATGTCTTTTTCTTTGGAATATGAAGGAGATCAGCACTGAATTTTAAAACCCTCGTGGTGGGGTGAAGTAGGGGACAGGAGATGGGTAAAACAGGTGAAGGTGGTCAAAAGATACAAACTGCTAACCATAAAATAAGTAAGTCCTGGGAATGTAATCATAGCATGGTGACTATTGTTAATAATAATGTGTTGCATCTTTGAGGCTTACTAAAAGAATGAATCTTAAAGTTCTCAACACAAGGGAAAAAATTCTGTAACTATGTGTGGTAATAGATATTAGTAAGACTTACTGTGATCATAATATATACAAATATCAAATCATTATGTTGTACACCGGAAACTAATATAATGTTATATGCCAATCACACCTCAATAAAAACAATAAATAAAAATAAAACAAATCCCTTGTCCTTATATCCCTTTCATCATCTTTAGTTACATTAAAAATCTATGGACTTAAAATGGTTTCTTCAGTCCCCTGTCCCAAATGTCATAATAAATATTTCCAGGTGATTCTAGTATAGCAAAGCATCAAAATCAATGCTCTACAGGCATATCTGGTGAGAGATTCTTATTCTACATTTTAAAAAATGCTTTTTTAGAGAAGAGGTCGAGGAATATATAGTCAAGGATTCAGCTAGTAAGAAAAAGCAGTGAACTATAACTATACAACAGAGTATAGGGTAAAGCTACTCAAATAATAAAGAACTAGTCTCTGGAACGCCTGGGTGGCTCAGCAGTTAAGTTTCTGCCTTCTACCCAGGGCAGGGTCCTGGGATCGAGACCCACATCAGGCTCCCTGCATGGAGCCTGATTCTCCCTCTGCCTATGTCTCTGCCTCTCTCTCTGTGTCTCTCATGAATAAATAAATAAAATCTTTAAAAAAAAGAACTAGTCTCTGACAGAGATAGAGAGACACACAGAGAAAGAATATGTATGTATGACCTCTTTTAAAGGTTTCCTGCTGCCATTTGACTCCATTCCAAGCTTTGTGTTGTTAAGCATGCTTCCTTACTGAGTCATGAATTGCTAAATATGCACTTATTCTTTTTTATAACTTCAAATGCCAGTGACAGTAATTACCTAGCAAATAAAGATAGAATAAAGACCAGCCCCTTAAGGAAGAGAAAATTGCATTTTACCCACTATAGTCATTTGTCATCTAATTCAATCATTAGCTCCATTTCATGTTTCTTGCAGGCAAGTCCTAATAAGCCACTTCATTTTGGGCAAATCCCCAGGGGGGAAACATATTAAGCCAAATTATGCAGAACTGTCCTAGCAGATTCAGCAGAACCCGACAAAATTATATATAGGGTGCACCTGGATTCATTGACTGCCAAAAAAATCCCTAAAGTTTCAGGCAAGAAGCAACAAGTCTCAACCCAAGCCCACACTCCTTCCTGTGGAGGGACATATTTTTTTCCTCTTCCAGTAACTGATTGTTTTGTTCGTTCATTCATTCGTTCATTCATTCATTCACTCATTCAAACACTACTGAAGGGATGCCTGGATGCCTCAGTGGTTGAGGGCCTGCCTTCGGCCCAGGGGTGATCCCGGATTCCCGGGATGGAGTCCCACATCGGGCTCCCTGCATGGAGCCTGCTTCTCCCTCTGCCTGTGTCTCTGCCTCTTTCTGTGTCTCCCATGAATAAATAAAATCCTTGGGATCCCTGGGTGGTACAGCGGTTTAGCGCCTGCCTTTGGCCCAGGGCATGATCCTGGAGACCCAGGATCGAATCCCATGTCGGGCTCCTGGTGCATGGAGCCTGCTTCTCCCTCTGCCTATGTCTCTCTCTCTCTCTCTCTCTCTCTGTGTGACTATCATAAATAAATAAAAATTAAAAAAAAAGACTTACAGTTGTCTTAAATAAATAAATAAATAAATAAAATCCTTAAAAAAAAAGAAAAAGAAAATAAACACTATTGAATACCTATTAAATGCCAGGCACTGAGCTAGTAGTTCAGGATGCTGTGATGAACAAAGGGGGCACAGCAAGGAGTCAGGAAAAACAAGTCATAAAAAAAGCAAGTAATTACTAACCACAGAATGCTATGAAGAAAACCACTAGTGAAAGCCAACAGTGAGAGGGCTGCAAGGTGATTGAGGTTGGGGTGGTGAGGGAAGGTCTCTCTGAAGAGAGACACTTGAGCACATCACAGACACATGGCCCGCCAAGCAAAGAACTGAGGAAAGAGCATCCACTGCAGAATTTTAGAGCTGACAGGGACATTAACATAGCGTTACCCCTACAATTTACAGAACTGAAGAAGCAGCGAGGAATTTAGGGAACTGCCAAAGTACACTCAGATCAACCAGATGCCAAGTGTCGCCCTGATTTCAAATACTGGATTGAAGGAGCTGAAGTATCTCACTGTAAAACCCAACCTGATCAAGGTAGGGGGCACTTGGTTGCTCAATCCCTAGGTTAATCAATTCCTTGGTTCGACTTGGCTTATCTTCTCATCTTCTCTTTTCACACTCAAAACCATCTGAAAATCTCAGGGTTTATCAAGGATTTGCTATTAACACAGGAGTGCTGACAAGAAGCCAGGTTAGAAGGCTGTTGGCTGGCCCTTTGTAGTTCCAACCAACTCTTGAATGGCTTGAGCCTATTTAAAAAAAAAAAAAAAAAAAAAAAAAAGACCGGATCCAATCTGGCTAACACAGATAGAAATGACCTCCGTCACTGACTACTGTGACAAGAAAAACAAAACACCACTCACCTGGCATTTTCAGAACACTAAATTTTTATGTGAAAAAGATTTTTAAGGTGTTCCTTTGGAAAGAATCAAGGAACAATTTTTATTTTTTAAAAAGGCAATAGAGGGGAATGTAAGCTGATCGACCTATCAAGGTAAGTACCTAAATACAACTACACAAAAATGAAGTATTGACTCAGGACTCATCCTTCATACCAGAAAAAGTCCTTATGATGCCACTACTCTTTTGAGCATCCTGTCATAAACTAAGTTCACAGAGCCAAGACTGACCCTGCCAAGCAATCCAATAGATAACCAACCCCTCTAATATAAGAATTACCTCAAAACTTCCCTGGGATACTTAACCGTTGCCTTTGTGAGTGAGTGACCTACCAATCCATACCTTGCTAGAACCTGTCACATGCAAACTGGCAAAATAATTATAATAGTCATAACTTGCAAAACGACTCAGGAAACCACCCAGTCTTACAGATATAAATCATGGCTGTCTTGAGCACCAGGGTTCAATATAATGTCATAAGGGAGCAGTAAAAGGATTAATTCCATTTTCATGAGGACATAACTGCAGGGAGGCAAGTAAAGTTTTTTTTTATTGACAATCTTATACAATTTTTTAAGTTGGAGGAAATATTGAAATATATACTATATAACAGGGTATCTTGTTACATGATCTTTACAGCACACCACTGAAAGAATGAGTTCTCAAGGAAGGTTATTCATAATGGGAAAATGCATTTTAAGATGAATGAAACAGGACATCGCTGCAACTGCAAAATGTTTTGTCAATCTTTTCCTGTGTGTGAAAGTGTTTTATCTGTGCCTAGGTAACTTGCTCCCAGGAGCTCAACTGGCAGCATAGACTACAAAGACACCCTTGCCCAACAAGCCTCAACACAAAATATTAGCCTTCCAGGCCTGCTTCAAGGAGGATCACCTTGAATTTGTTACAGCTAGTTAGCTCTTATCAAAGGCTTGATTGAGAGAAGTGATATTTATGAATGATTATCCAGAGATTTACTTTTTTTTTTTCTCCACCTATCCTGGGTGCTAGCCCTGACTCAACTTCTGGGCACCATAAGCCTTGGATCTTTTTCTCATTGTCTTTTCTCCAGAAGAATGACCTTTGCTAATTATACATTAACCTTATAACCCCAGGGTTGTTTTTTTTTTTTTTTTATTTTTTTTATCAAGGAACATTTGTTATAAAAACTATACAGAGCAATTTTCCTGATCTCATTCTATGCCCCTATAGAAAGTCCTCCTTGAGTAAGTTTTTAAAATTTCATTTAGTTTAATGCTCTGAAGAATTAGTATGCTGTCTTTTCTGATAGTGAAAATCACATAACCAACTATATTTCTCTTTCACCTGGAGTTTCCACTCAAATCACAGAAGTCCTGTCCTACTATACTGCTTCTCAACATTAGCCTATTTGTTTTCTCCCTTCCATGGTACAAACTATTTCTATATATGATGTATCAATATACAACTTATTATCTATTAATATGTTACATTATTTGTTTTGTATCTATTTGTTTATATCTATTAATATAATATGCATGCTCTAACTTGCTATGTCAAATCTTTTTAGAAGAAAGAAAAGTATAATTAAAATTAAAACACACTTGCAATGTGAATCCTATGCATGAAGTGACATGAACATACTCCCAAATTAATCACATAAAATTCCAGATGATACCCCTTTGAAGGGGGATTGTATAATCATCCCCATTCGACACACCAAACAGGCCATGATGCTATGTTGAAGACTTGTCCAAAGGCAACACAGAAAGGAAGAGGTGGCGACTGTGATACATAATTCAGCACCAGCTCCCACCAAGGCTCAGCCTGGAAATTCGAGTGCTTTTGCTCAATTCAAGATACCAACCTCCTCGCCACTGGCTATTCGGTGAGCCAGATCTTTTAAGTTTCTCATCATTCTTTCATCCCGAAAATCATAAGGAAACGTTTCTGTCCATTCTGTCAGGAGTTGAAGAATTTTGGGTGCAATTTTTCTTATCTGGTTCTGGGGACAAAGAGCAAATCTCATTCAGTGATATCTATCACCATGGACTGCATCAAAGAAAACTGCAAACAGTGTCACTGGTAAACTTCTATTGCAAAGTCTTTGGGGTTGAAGAAGTCTAGTCTCCCTTCCCCAAGTCAATGCCAAGTACCACCGACTTAAAGCAGGACCTGGGGATCTTCCATGGCATTAAATCTATATTGTGTGAGTTTGTTTGTTTGGCATTAAGGGCATGACAGTTTATTTTAAAAAATCGTATCACACTGATCATAATGACCAGTAGTATCCACGTTATGATAGCTTTTCTCGAGTATTAACATTGCAGTATTTTAATCTACTGAAATGCTTTAATAGGACCAAGAACTAGAGAAATAAAGATCTTAGATGACAATGAACACTAATAATACTGGCATCCAACCCTATTTTGTGTTCTTTATACCATTTCCAATTCTCTTTGCATAGCCACGATGTCATTTTTGCCCTTCAGCCTGGGGATAAGGAACCAACTTCCCAAAATCTAAGTGAAAGTATAACAGAAAATTGTAAAGTTCAAAACACATCATTACCTTATCGCTATTAGGATCACTTAGCCTCTGGTGCTCAACACATAAGTGACAAACTTTGGCCATTAACTCATATGGATGCATAAATAACCGAGAACTCAGCAGGAAGGTAAATATGTATGTTCTCTGTAGCAGGAGAAAAAAAAATCATCATGGTTACATTCTCTCTGAGACTAATATCTTTCCTATAGATTATACATTGTATTTCATTAAGTTCTCTTGATCAAAGTTAATATGCTGCAGTTTCAAAAGTAATGCTTAGTAGTAAAACATTTTAAGATGGATTTTTCCTTTGCCTTCTGATATATCTTTTCCCTTAAATTGTACTAAAAATAATAGAAGTACAAGATAAGTTTATCTAATGAAATTACTCAAAGCACACTTTCATGTCCACCCTCTGGGAGGCAGGACACCAGGACACATAACTCATTCTAGCAAAGAAGAATTAAATTCAGCTCAGGGAAATAGATTTAACATAAATATACCACCCATACAGAATCTTGTTCTGTGTCCAAATATTATGGTAACTCAATGGAAACCAAAAAAACACCCGATCTACATCAGCTCAAGAATTCTCCAGTGTGTCTACTGTGGCACACAGCGGTGTTTGTGTGCTTGTGCCAGAACATTCAAAGGCGGGTTTTCAAGTCATCTGTTTACTTGCTCAAAGGCTAAGCAATTCGATAAAGCACAGTATCAAACTATATACTTCTCTTTAACTACATCGTCTCCCAAGAAGCCAGAATGAAGTAGAGCTTATTTGTTAAAATAGTTTCAGACTCCCAGTGAAAAGAAAAATGCCAGGGCCTTTTTTTTTTTTTTTACCCCTCCCCCCCTTATGAGCCTTTAATAGCTCAGCTCATAAACACTTACAGGGCTGAACAAGGGATTCCTTTTACTTTTGAGTACAAGTTTTCCCTGTGTGACAACATATTTCAAAATGCTATGTAACAAATCACACAGAGAGATAACTCAGGAAGAAACACTATGGTGACTTACAGTGGCAAGCACAAACTATCCTTCGCACACCAAGGTCATTATTATATTTATAAAAACATATGAACCCGGTGTCTAGATATTTTCATGAAATCTATCAACAGCCAGCTGTTGTTGAATAACCGGGGCCTCTGTGGCACAATCAAAGGGGAAGGAAGATACCACTTGCCCAGAAACATAAAACCTAGGTCTGATTGCTGATCCTGGGGGTGAGACCATGTGTGGATTATTCAACATTCTGAATTTCAGTGTTCTCCTCTCTGGCCTCTTGCAATTGCCATAAAGATTGAAAAAATGTAAATGAACTCCCTAGATTAGAAAGTATTATCTATATAGATGATGGCTATCAAAGCAAAACATAAGCAATCTATAAAGAATTGCATCTTGAATATAACTGTTGTTCTCCTTTCTATAAAGTTTTCCTGTCCAGCTTCACTTTTCTCAACATAGTAGTGGTCTTGGAAACAAAAAAAGCATTAAGTATTCTAGGAGTATCCAATATCCTCCAGCATTTCTATGTAAAGACCAAGGTATAGACATGAATTAAATCTACGGATGCTTCCCTTACATGTTATCTGACTGTCTACAGTGTGGTACCAATCCTGAAAAGAAATGGATATGCAGAAAATAATCAAAATCTGAATCATACTCAGGCTGAATTTGACCTCAAAATGTTCCATAATCAATGTGCAATTTCTCATTCGAAAAATTCTTAGCAACCCAGATATAATTCAGTAGTATCTAGGGTTCCTGTTGTATTGTATTTTTGTATTTTTTATCAAAGAATACCAAGGATGTGTTTCAGAGGAACAGAGATACCTACATCCGGATAGTAATCCACGTTAGGTACTAAGTGCTGGATGAGTGCTTCTAGAGATCCAGAGAGGAGGTTGTTGTCATGGTAATACAATCCTCCACAGCTGTCATCTGCAGGCTGATAGAGGTTTCGGTTGTAACCACTGCTGTCAAACATGGCTGAAAAGGGAGGAGTCTGAGGCATGCTTTCCTAAAATGAATTGCAAAAGGAGAAAACATACAGTCAGTAATATGCAGTCCAGAAAAAAGGTAAGCATTAATAGAAATAGGTCATTTAAAGAATAGGATTAGGTTGTGATAGAATATCAGAACCCATCAAGAAAGCAAATTGCTCTTTGAGTAACACATGTATGCATACTTTTGAGTAGCAATCTAGTTCAGTCAAACACCATATAATGCTTAGATCAGAGGATCCAGTTTGGATTTGAATTCAAGTTTCCAGCTGCCATACTTAGATCTTACTCCTTCATATATGAGGAAGAGAATGAGTTTTCAACTGTTTTATCTCACTGAGTCAAACAATTATCCTAAGGGAGAAATGTGCAAGACTTCCAAGCTGGTTGGGAAGAATTACGTCACATATAATAAATACTGGACTGACACTGGGAATAGTAGAAGATAATCAAAATAGAAGTCGAAAAAATGAAATTGTAAGAGAGGCCTAGAATTAAAGTACATTGTGTGTGTGTGTGTGTGTGCGCGCGCACATGCATGTGGCTGCATGAGTGTTGACAGATGCACGTACAGCTGTACATATGTCAATCAAGAGATTTAATGCTGACCCTCCAGCTTCCATCCGGGATCTGATGCTGTTCATTTTCACTCCTTTGTGTCAAATTCTTTCAGAGCGGGGGCTCTGTAAAGCCTCAGTTCTCTGCAAACACATGGGCTGAGAGGCACCTGATTTGGGGAACAAGAAGTCCTGTGACGGCCCTCTCTATTTGTATGCCTTATAACTCACAAAGCCCTTGTTAGAGGGTGCTCAGGAAAGCCAGAGGCTATTAAATTATTACTTGGATTCCTAGGGACAGAGCTCTGGACCCTGAGAACAGACTCTTGGTTTCTGGCAGCATGTCTGGACAATGGAGGTATTCAGCAGCTGCCAGATTGAGAGTTCCAGAAGGCAAACAATGAAAGCCAACTCCAGGCTTTGGACTGGGACAGGGTGTGTGAAGGCTGCAGAAGGACATAACCTGGGCTAATCCTTCTTTTTGAGACGCCAATAGATATTTGCATCCGAATGGGGAAGGGGTGCGGCGCCCTGTCTGAGAAGGCACATCCTTCACTCCAAGCGCATCTGTTCAGCTCCAGCGAATGGGGACCACGGCATTGTAACATGTGCGTGTGCCTCAGCAGGGGTGGCCAGGGGTAGGGTGCTGGAAAAAAGAAATCTACTAATAAGACAACCTGATAGGTGAAAACAGCATTTAGGGAAGGAAACATCAAGAAAAAGAAACAGAAGACAAGCTTCAGCATTTTGTACTTTCTCCCATCCACAAACCAATGCCAAGGGGGAATGAAAAAGGAAAAACCAGCCACAAACAGGAAGAAACTTATTATTAAGAATCACTCTGGGCAATCTGCCACTACCTGCATCATCATTGCCATGCCTCTCACTGAGGCAGGACAGGGTCATAACAGCCAAAAGACTGGGGACTATGGGATGTAAGCATTAACACAATTGCTCCACACTTAGTTGAAATCAAATTGATAGTTTTCAATGAGTATGATTCATTTGCAATATAATCTTTGCAAGTGAGTTGTTCTTCGTGGGAAGATAAAAAAAAAAAAAAAAAGACCCCATCTACCCTTGCCCCAAGAAACTCAAAATGTCCTTAAACTGAAACTCTAGGACCCTGAGATGAGAAGTGCCTAAAAGTTTTGTCTGATAGCCTGGAAGGGACCGTCCATCTGAATCTGGTTACCTATTTCTGGCTTTAAAAAGCTTTATTTAGCTGGATAGGAGCACCTGGGTGGCTCAGTCTGTTAAGTGCCTGCCTTTGGCTTAGGTCATGACCTCAGATCATGGAATCCAGCCCCAAGCTGGGCTCCCCGCTCAGTGGGGGTTCTACTTGTCCCTTTCCTTCTGCCCCTCTCCCTGCCAGCTCTCACTCTCTCTCAAATACATAAAATCTTTGGGGGAAAAAAAAAGCTTTAGATGGTTAAAATCAAACAGTGTCCTTCCTGAACACGATCACAGGTGGACCTCTATCATGACCTTGGAGGTTTTTGTTTTGTTTTGTTTTGTTTTTGCTAAGAACCATGATTTTCTTCAATTTCTCCACTTATTCATCATTACTGAAAGCATCCAAATAAAGTGATTTGGGAATATAGTTGGCCAAAGACTTGGGAATTATTTCAGAAAACCAGAAAATGTTAAAACTTCAAAAGGAGGGGAAAAGGGGCAAGATGACGGAAGCGTAGGGTCCCCAAGTCACCTGTCCCCACCAAATTACCTAGATAACCTTCAAATCATCCTGAAAATCGACGAATTCAGCCTGAGATTTAAAGAGAGACCAGCTAGAATGCTACAGTGAGAAGAGTTCGGGCTTCTATCAAGGTAGGAAGACGGGGAAAAAGAAATAAACAAAAGGCCTCCAAGGGGAGGGCCGCGAGGAGCCGGGCTGAGGCCGGGGCGAGTGTCCCCAGGACAGGAGAGCCCCGTCCCGGAGGAGCAGGAGCTGCACCGACCTTCCCGGGGGAAAGGGGCTCGCGGGGAGGTGGAGCAGGACCCAGGAGGGCGGGGATGCCCTCGGGCTCCCGGGGACACTAACAGGGACCTGCGCCCCGGGAGAGTGCGCCGAGCTCCCTAAGGGCTGCAGCGCGCACTGGGGACCCGGAGCAGCTCGGAGGGCTCGGGGGCGGCTCCGCGGAGGGGGCTGCGGGGGGGAGCAGCTCGGGGGGGGGCTCGGGGGCGGCTCTGCGGAGGGGGCTGCGGGGCGGGAGCAGCTCGGGGGGCTCGGGGGCGGCTCCGCGGAGGGGGCTGCGGGGCGGGAGCAGCTCGGGGGGCTCGGGGGCGGCTCCGCGGAGGGGGCTGCGGGGCGGGAGCAGCTCGGGGGGGCTCGGGGGCGGCTCCGCGGAGGGGGCTGCGGGGCGGGAGCGCGAATCCACCAGCGCAGGTTCCGGAGCACAGGGCGCCGGGACACAGCCCAGGATCCGGCCTCCCCCCGGGACAGGCAGAGGCCGGGAGGGCCCAGGACAGCGAGGACGCTCCTGCCCCGAGCTGAGCAGATCAGCGGCCCCGCCCCGGAGCCTCCAGGCCCTGCAGACGGAGAGCTCCGGAGCTACTGCAGGAGCTGACTCCAGGGCTGCAGAGCTGGCCCCGCCACTGCGGTTAATCCTCCTGGGGCCTCACGGGGTAAACAACCCCCACTGAGCCCTGCACCAGGCAGGGGACAGAGCAGCTCCCCCAAGTGCTCACACCTGAAAATCAGCACAACAGGCCCCTCCCCCAGAAGACCAGCTAGACGGACCAGTTCGAGGGGAAGTCAAGGGACTTAAAGTACACAGAATCAGAATATACTCCCCCGTGGCTTTTTTTTTTTTTTTTTTTCTGTTTGCTTCCCCCACCCTTTTTTTCCCCTTTCTTTATTTTTCTTTCTCTTTTCTTCTTTTTTTTCTTTTTTCTTCCTTTTTTCTTTTTTTCTTTTTCTCTTTTCTTTCCTTCTTTCTCTCCTCTCTTTTTCTCCTTTTCCCAATACAACTTGTTCTTGGCCACTCTGCACTGAGCAAAATGACTACAAGGAAAACCTCACCTCAAAAGAAAGAATCAGAAACAGTCCTGCTCCCACAGAGTTACAAAATGTGGATTACAATTCAATGTCAGAAAGCCATTTCAGAAGCACTATTATACAGCTACTGGTGGCTCTAGAAAAGACTAGAGCCACCAGTAGGACTCAAGAGACTTCATGACTGCAGAATTTAGATCAGGCAGAAATTAAAAATCAACTGAATGAGATGAAATCCAAACTAGAAGTTCTAACAACGAGGGTTAACGAGGTGGAAGAACGAGTGAGTGACATAGAAGACAAGTTGATGGCATGGAGGGAAACTGAGGAAAAGAGACAATTAAAAGACCATGAAGATAGATTAAGGGAAATAAACGACAGCCTAAAGAAGAAAAACCTACGTTTAATTGGGGTTCCCGAGGGCGCCGAAAGGGACAGAGGGCCAGAATATGTATTTGAACAAATCATAGCTGAAAACTTTCCTAATCTGGGAAGGGAAACAGGCATTCAGATCCAGGAAATAGAGAGATCCCCCCTAAAATCAATAAAAACCATTCAACACCTCGACATTTAATAGTTAAGCTTGCAAATTCCAAAGATAAAGAGATGATCCTTAAAGCAGCAAGAGACAAGAAATCCCTGACTTTTATGGGGAGGAGTATTAGGGTAACGGCAGACCTCTCCACAGAGACCTGGCAGGCCAGAAAGGGCTGGCAGGATATACTTAGGGTCCTAAATGAGAAGAACATGCAACCAAGAATACTTTATCCAGCAAGGCTCTCATTCAGAATGGAAGGAGAGATAAAGAGCTTCCAAGACAGACAGGAACTGAAAGAATATGTGACCTCCAAACCAGCTCTGCAAGAAATTTTAAAGGGGACTCTTAAAATTCCCCTTTAAGAAGTTCAGTGGAACAATCCACAAAAACAAGGACTGAATAGATATCATGATGACACTAAACTCCTATCTTTCAGTAGTAACTCTGAACGTGAACGGGCTTAATGACCCCATCAAAAGGCGCAGGGTTTCAGACTGGATAAAAAAGCAGGACCCATCTATTTGCTGTCTACAAGAGACTCATTTTAGACAGAAGGACACCTACAGCCTGAAAATAAAAGGTTGGAGAACCATTTACCATTCAAATGGTCCTCAAAAGAAAGCAGGGGTAGCCATCCTTATATCAGATAAACTAAAATTTACCCCGAAGACTATAGTGAGAGATGAAGAGGGACACTATCTCATACTTAAAGGATCTATCCAACAAGAGGACTTAACAATCCTCAATATATATGCCCCGAATGTGGGAGCTGCCAAATATATCAATCAATTAATAACCAAAGTTAAGACATACTTAGATAATAATACACATACTTGGTGACTTCAATCTAGCTCTTTCTATACTCGATAGGTCTTCTAAGCACAACATCTCCAAAGAAACGAGAGCTTTAAATGATACACTGGACCAGATGAATTTCACAGATCTCTACAGAACTTTACATCCAAACTCAACTGAACACATTCTTCTCAAGTGCACATGGAACTTTCTCCAGAATAGACCACATACTGGGTCACAAATCGGGTCTGAACTGATACCAAAAGATTAGGATCGTCCCCTGCATATTCTCAGACCATAATGCCTTGAAATTAGAACTAAATCACAACAAGAAGTTTGGAAGGACCTCAAACACGTGGAGGTTAAGGACCATCCTGCTAAAAGATGAAAGGGTCAACCAGGAAATTAAGGAAGAATTAAAAAGATGCATGGTAACTAATGAGAATGAAGATACAACTGTTCAAAATCTTTGGGATGCAGGAAAAGCAGTCCTAAGGGGTATATACATCGCAGTACAAGCATCCATTCAAAAACTGGAAAGAACTCAAATACAAAAGCTAACCTTACACCTACAGGAGCTAGAGAAAAAACAGCAAATAGATCCTACACCCAGCAGAAGAAGAGAGTTAATAAAGATTCGAGCAGAACTTAACGAAATCGAGACGAGAAGAACTGTGGAACAGATCAATAGAACCAGGAGTTGGTTCTTTGAAATAATTAATAAGATAGATAAACCATTAGCCAGCCTTATTAAAAAGAAGAGAGAGAAGACTCAAATTAATAAAATCATGAGTGAGAAAGGAGAGATCACTATCAACACCAAGGAAATACAAACGATTTTAAAAACATATTATGAACAGCTATACGCCAATAAATTAGGCAATCTAGAAGAAATGGATGCATTCCTGGAAAGCCACAAACTACCAAAACTGGAACAGGAAGAAACAGAAAACCTGAACAGGCCAATAACCAGGGAGGAAATTGAAGCAGTCATCAAAAACCTCCCAAGACACAAGAGTCCAGGACCAGATGGCTTCCCAGGGGAATTTTATCAAACGTTTAAAGAAGAAACCATACCTATTCTACTAAAGCTGTTTGGAAAGATAGAAAGAGATGGAGTACTTCCAAATTCGTTCTATGAGGCCAGCATCACCTTAATTCCAAAACCAGACAAAGACCCCACCAAAAAGGAGAATTACAGACCAATATCCCTGATGAACATGGATGCAAAAATTCTCAACAAGATACTAGCCAATTGGATCCAACAGTACATTAAGAAAATTATTCACCATGACCAAGTAGGATTTATTCCCGGGACACAAGGCTGGTTCAACACTCGTAAAATAATCAATGTGATTCATCATATCAGCAAGAGAAAAACCAAGAACCATATGATCCTCTCATTAGATGCAGAGAAAGCAGTTGACAAAATGCAGCATCCATTCCTGATCGAAACTCTTCAGAGTGTAGGGATAGAGGGAACATTCCCCAACATCTTAAAAGCCATCTATGAAAAGCCCACAGCAAATATCATTCTCAATGGGGAAGCACTGGGAGCCTTTCCCCTCAGATCAGGAACATGACAGGGATGTCCACTCTCACCACTGCCATTCAACATAGTACTGGAAGTCCTAGCCTCAGCAATCAGACAACAAAAAGATATTAAAGGCATTCAAATTGGCAAAGAAGAAGTCAAACTCTCCCTCTTCGCCGATGACATGATACTCTACATAGAAAACCCAAAAGCCTCCACCCCAAGATTGCTAGAACTCATACAGCAATTTGGTAGCGTGGCAGGATACAAAATCAATGCCCAGAAATCAGTGACATTTCTATACACTAAGAATGAGACTGAAGAAAGAGAAATTAAGGAGTCAATCCCATTGACAATTGCACCCAAAAGCACAAGATACTTAGGAATAAACCTAACCAAAGAGGTGAAGGATCTATACACTAAAAACTATAGAACACTTCTGAAAGAAATTGAGGAAGACACAGAGAGATGGAAAAATATTCCATGCTCATGGATTGGCAGAATTAATATTGTGAAAATATCAATGTTACCCAGGGCAATATACACGTTTAATGCAATCCCTATAAAATACCATGGACTTTCTTCAGAGAGTTAGAACAAATTATTTTAAGATTTGTGTGGAATCAGAAAAGACCCCGAATAGCCAGGGGAATTTTAAAAAAGAAAACCATATCTGGGGGCATCACAATGCCAGATTTCAGGTTGTACTACAAAGCTGTGGTCATCAAGACAGTGTGGTACTGGCACAAAAACAGATACATAGATCAATGGAACAGAATAGAGAATCCAGAAGTGGACCCTGAACTTTATGGTCAACTAATATTCGACAAACCAGGAAAGACTATCCATTGGAAGAAAGACAGTCTCTTCAATAAATGGTGCTGGGAAAATTGGACATCCACATGCAGAAGAATGAAACTAGACCACTCTCTTTCACCAGACACAAAGATAAACTCAAAATGGATGAAAGATCTAAATTTGAGACAAGATTCCATCAAAATCCTAGAGGAGAACACAGGCAACACCCTTTTTGAACTCGGCCACAGTAACTTCTTGCAAGATACATCCACGAAGGCAAAAGAAACAAAAGCAAAAATGAACTATTGGGACTTCATCAAGATAAGAAGCTTTTGCACAGCAAAGGATACAGTCAACAAAACTCAAAGACAACCTACAGAATGGGAGAAGATATTTGCAAATGACATATCAGATAAAGGGCTAGTTTCCAAGATTTGTGAAGAACTTATTAAACTCAACACCAAAGAAATAAACAATCCAGTCATGAAATGGGCAAAAGACATGAAGAGAAATCTCATAGAGGAAGACATAGACATGGCCAACACGCACATGAGAAAATGCTCTGCATCACTTGCCATCAGGGAAATACAAATCCAAACCACAATGAGATACCACCTCACACCAGTGAGAATGGGGACAATTAACAAGGCAGGAAACCACAAATGTTGGAGAGGATGCGGAGAAAAGGGAACCCTCTTGCACTGTTGGTGGGAATGTGAACTGGTGCAGCCACTCTGGGGAACTGTGTGGAGGTTCCTCAAAGAGTTAAAAATAGACCTGCCCTACGACCCAGCAATTGCACTGTTGGGGATTTACCCCAAAGATTCAGATGCAATGAAATGCCAGGACACCTGCACCCCGATGTTTCTAGCAGCAATGTCCACAATAGCCAAACTGTGGAAGGAGCCTCGGTGTCCATCGAAAGATGAATGGATAAAGAAGATGTGGTCTATGTATACAATGGAATATTCCTCAGCCATTAGAAACGACAAATACCCACCATTTGCTTCAACGTGGATGGAACTGGAGGGTATTATGCTGAGCGAAGTAAGCCAATCGGAGAAGGACAAACAGTGTATGTTCTCATTCATTTGGGGAATATAAATAATAGTGAAAGGGAATATAAGGGAAGGGAGAAGAAATGTGTGGGAAATATCAGAAAGGGAGACAGAACATAAAGACTCCTGACTCTGGGAAACAAACTAGGGGTGGTGGAAGGGGAGGAGGGTGGGGGGTGGGGGTGAATGGGTGACAGGCACTGAGGGGGCACTTGACGGGATGAGCACTGGGTGTTATTCTGTATGTTGGTAAATTGAACACCAATAAAAAATAAATTTATTTAAAAAAAAGAAAAAAGTTCAAAAGGACCATAGAAATTATCTGGTCCAGGATGAAAAACAGATTTTATTTCACTTTCCACTGCAATCAAATTACAAGTGGGTACACCTCACGTCCTGAAGATGAGTGAGAAAAATTCCAAGGCTCTAACTAGGTAGGAGAATGTGCGTCCTAAATGATTAGCAACAACTGCAAAAACAAGTCATGGAAGAAGCCAAAGCCCAGCCCACGTGCCATCACACTCTGCTCCAATCTCCTATTTTTGTAAGTGTACAAACCCTAGAATGTGAGATGAAGTGACCAGGCTAAGATCTCACAGTGATGTGCCTAAAGTACCAAGTGTACCCAATCGTACCCCTCTGAGTCCTGCACCCCTGCTGCCTACTGTTCACTGACAATAAGCATTAGCCTATGATAGTCAAGAGTCACCCAGTTCCCTTTCAAGGAATCAGCACCACAAATATTTGTACTTCTCGATTATTTACTTCCACAAAACAGACAAGGATTCAGATCTGACCAAGGACTCAGATTTAATGAAGATTAAATGAAGATTTAATGAAGATTTAATGAAGCCCTAATCTGGTGCTTAACAGTTCTGATAAGAACTTCAGAAGGTAATATACCACCACCAACACATGTTTTTTATTTAGAAAATTATTCTCAATTTTATTCACTCCTCCCAAAATCCTAAATTATAACAAAACCATTAAATTCTTTTATGGCAAAGTTCTTAGAGCATCATTAGAGCAATGGCAAAAGGCTTCTGTATTATTCCTTGGAAATGTGTCACTCATGAGATTTCTTTGACAAGATACAAAACAGCAACCCTCAGACAATCCCCTCCAACCAAGCACGGAAGAAAATATTGCAAATAGCAATGGAAACCAAACTGAGGTAAATAAATTGGGGTTATAGCTTACCCTACAAATCCCTACAAATCAATTTTAAGAAGAGGGTATGTCACAGGTCATTTTCTGCCTCCTAATCAGCCCTATGTTCTACCGCTAATCAGCTGATTTCATTCTCCCATGAACCATCTTGGTTGTTGAACTTGCACACAGCAACAATCAACTACTGAGATTTGAAATCACTCCAAGAGACTCCAACCCCTTATTCACATACAGTGGTCATATTTTTCTATGTTGCCTTATACTTGCCTTATACGCAAGATGGCATCTTTGAATTCCTTAGGCCCTCTCCCTCCCTTCTCATTCTGTTGCTTTTGGATCTTTTGTGCTGGGAAGGTCTCCACATTCCACCTTCCTTTACTTCTCTGATTCCCCTTCAAGGCTGCTCATCAGAGACATGCCTAGATGCATAGCACAGGAGGCTGAGAAGATCAGCAGCTGCCATTTGTGTAAAGTTTACTGCCTGTAAATGCCTTTTGGGATTCTTAGAGCTACTCTGTTTGGCAGACATCTTCTCACTGTTTTGACTGTATAAGCAGCTGAGGTTCAGAAAAACTGTCATAACTGACAGGGGTTACACAGCAGATCAGGGACAGATAGGACAGTGTTTCAAACCTAGATCCTCAGGTTCCGGGTTCAAAATTTAGTATACTACATCATGTTGAACTACAAATGGACTTCCTTGAACTTGTAATATTTAACCATTAAATAAAAAATCCGTCCCTCCCAAATTGTAGGCTATCAGAATAATTTATATGCTTTACATGTTCTGTCATTGCTCCAAAGATGTATTAATGCCACGAATTACTCTTACTAATAAGCAATAATATCATGGTAACAGAAGTATGTATGCTACTGACCTTTGCAATCAAAGCACAGTCCCATCGAGTTAGAGCTCAGATTTTAACACACTTCTTTATATTTTAGTATCTTTTTAATTGGAATGCACATACTGATAAAGGCATGTGTGACAGTCTTTTTTTTTTTTTAAGCAATATGAAATAAAAGAGCATCTTACAATGGATGGAATCTTAGAATTCAATTAAATACAGTAATATTTGCTTGTGTTTAAAATCTTAACTGAGTAAAAAATCCAGTAAAACATCTTAGTGAGACAAATGACCAAAATAAAGATCATGGATCACAGGATTCATTACAACCATTTCTGGACAATCTCTAACAAGTGGCCAATCTAGCAATTTTCTGAAAAGGCCAACTGCCTTGTGTAATAAACGCATTTGACAAATAAGGGGAGGTCAGCAGCATGGTACGGAAAGTACTGTTCGTGAAGTAGACCTTAAATACCTAAGAAGATAAACATAGTGAGTTTTTTCTTTCAAGTATCTTCCCTGTTATCAGCACATCAAGAGCTACTGTTTGTTCATATTACTCAGATTTGTCATCTATGCCTCATTTTTCAACTCAAAACATTAATATTAGCTTGGTTTTATTTAAAAAACCAAAATATCCAAGCACTGGACATAAGAATCCAGAAAAGCATTATATCTCCAGGCATAATTAATGCCAGGAATCATTTGCTAATGATTTCTGTAGTGGAAGAAAGGCAACGGGTGAGGCTGCTCTTAGCCCAGGGATTCCATTTATTTATTTGTTTTCATCTCTGTGTAGTTCTGATTTCTTCTCTTTCTCTTTATAGCTCTCACAATTAATATTTTCTATCTCTAGAGTCCTTTAAACTCTCAATTTACTCCCCTCTACCCTTTCCAATATAACCTCAAAACCAACTTCTCCACTGTCTACCACCCTTCCTTAGCACAAATTTTGCACAATCCAATATACCTATCTGCTAACCAAAATCTTGCCCGGAGAAAAATTGACTTTTCCAAAATTAGAATGTGTGACAGCATTAAGTAAATGCTGGCAAACTTCAAGGGGCACCTGGGTGGCTCACATGGTTAAGGTCTGCCTTCAGCTCAGGTCATGATCCCGGAGTCCTGGGATAGAGCCCCATGTTGTGTCATGTTGTATAGGGCCCCTTGCTCAGCAGGGAGTCTGCTTCTCCCTCTCCCTCTGCCTCTCCCCCACGGTTCATGCTCTCTCTTGCCCTTAAATGAATAAATAAAATCTTTTTTTTAAGTCAAACTTCAAAGTAGTTAATTCCTTTGAAAAAAGATATTTATATGAGACACTTGAAAAAAGCTGCTGACTTTATTCTAATAACTACTAATAATATAAGGCAGAGAACAGGTTAATCTCACAAGCAATTCTCACCTTACAAAGTTTCATTTGTAAATCATTTCCTGGGAAACTCAGAATGTATTCAATGTGACCAGTGGCTCTTAACTTTCTAGGGAGATCACAAACCTCTCCCCACACTGTCCTGGGAGAAATACACCAACAGGTTTGCATACACCTTCAGGGAGATCAGACCCCAGTTTAGGAAGCACATGTGCAGGCCTGTGCAGAGCCTAGATACAATTTATCTAGTCATCTTCAAAGAAGAAGAACCTGGTGGTTTGGAAGGGAAGCTTGGTCTGCCACATTCAAGCCTGGCTCCTTAGAAATCAAGGCATACTTGTGTTTTCAGGTAGTACCAATCAAATGGAGTTTATGAGAATTTTAAAATGATTCTTCTTTGGTTTGGGTAGAGATATTTAAACAGGCATTTTGTTCCCCTACAGTTAAGATGGCACTTTGGGGTGGGGAAAAATGCCATGAGACAACAGGAAACAGATACTGGTTTTTAAAACAATGAACCAGGCTAAAAGAAAGCTTAGAACCATGAAATTAGCATACAGATTACAGGTTCTGTTGGAAAACTTCCCAAAGGGAAGTAAAAGATATATCTAACTCAGGTATACAAGATGAATGCTCTTTTCTAAAATTAACTTGGTAAGCTGAAAAGTTGGTTGACAGACAAGATATGTTACAGGGGCAGCTAATTCAGTCACCAAGATATATCATGTTCTTCCAAGGACTCTGAAAAAGTTCAGCCTGACATTGATCCAGAAGCAAGGAAGCAAGCTCTGGGTGATTTAAGGGATGAATGGATTTGAAAGGCATGCCTAATGGTTTCAAACCAAGGAAAGCACCAGATGAAAAGCTGCCTTTTTCTAAACAGCAGACTGTGTTTGAATTAGTGACTGCTTTTGCACAATGTTATTTATGATGAGGCAGGTGCACCAGGATAAGGTGGTTTCAGGTGACAATTCAAATTGGAAAAGAGGTTGAGGAAAAGATGGGTATGGGAACGAAATCAAAAGCTATCCTTCAACATCTGCTGCAGGTGCTTTGTAATTCTCTACCAGAATGTCAAGTCAGCATTTCCTTTACACTTAAGAGAATAAGCTAGAAAAGGTAGGACTCAAAACAACAACAAAAAAGGTCTGGAGGGCTTTCGCTCCATATTTCATCAGAGTACTCTGGTGAAATACTTAACAAACCCAATACCTTTATATTGATCACTATCTTTTTGTTTCCCTTCAAATGCTGGGCATGTGCCCCAATTTAAAAAAAAACCCACTGAAGTAGAGGAAGGCCTCCCTATCACAGCTGAACTTTGAAAGTATATTTGTTTAGTGAGGAGAGGCTTAATTTAATATCCTGGAATTACAGGTTTCCCAATTCCCATCTAGATTCCAAAGGAACTTTGCACTTTGGTGAGAGGCACCTTCTTCCTTTTCTCATTTGAGGTTCCTGAAAGCTGAATGAGAAAGAGTTCACGTATTTCAGCTTTACTCTAGCTGATTTTCTCAAGCATAGCTAGCCTCCTTTTGGCACCACTGGATCCTAGAATACAAGGATGGACTGCATGTTCCTAGAGTGTAGCTAACTATGGATTTGGTTCAGGGTGAAAGGAAAAGTCATGTTCCTGACACTATCTAAATAAAACATGGCTTCTTCTGAGCTTGAAAATGCCTAGAAGATTATCTTCTCACATCTTTCCTGAGCCAGGGGAAATCCTAAAGGCAGAGATTTCTAGCAACAGCTCTGGAAACTGTAGAAATGCTACACTTCTGCTGACCTCCTTGAGAAAAGAGGTACAGTTTCTGTGAGCACAAACAATGCAGAGCAGACAATTCAGAATCAACTTACTTCTTTGGCACTGAACAAAAAATCACTCAGACAGGTGTATTCTTTGAAACTGAGCCCCCAAGTGCTTAGTAAATTTCATAATCGGGGGAAGGGGGGAGTAAGTATTTTTTTAATTAAAGAAGGTCTTATTTCTCCCCATAATGATGAAATCGGTGGTATTATTTACTGATGTTATAGGCTTTCATACAAAAAAAAAAAAAAAAAGAATTTGCATGTTGCTTGATTTATCCTGGATGCTACTTAAGAAATCTTTACTAATTCCTAATTGATGGAGGAAGAGGATTGACTCAAATAATTACTATCTTTGGTTTCCTTGGAAGAAAATCAAAGCTAAAAAATTTATCATCTTTTGTCTTGGGGATATCTTGTCAGGAGCTTATTTATTAAAACACAAAACGACATTTCACTACATGACAACTCTAAAACTTTTCTGCAAGACAGATCTTTACTGTGTGGGAACAGATCGCAGAACACGTTGATACTCTTTAAGGCATTGTTTTGAATCTACAACTTCCATGTACTTCTCGATCTTAACAGTAGATGGCTCCACGTTCCTTGTCTGTGAAAAGATGGGTGCTTTTCAGCTGTTAACAGTGGGTGCTGGTTTAGAAAAGTAAAAGGACAACTGCAGTTCCGGATTAAAAAAAAAAAAAACAAACTAAGAAATTGGTGTTTGTGATCTTGGCATATTATTGAGCTTAGGAAAGTGGCACTGTTCATGCTGTACAGTTGAAAATAAATGCTGGCTGAAAAAGTCAGCCTTTTATAGGTCTTAGGGGGCCCAAATATGATGAGAATTAATTATTTCATTTTCCCAGAGGGATAAAAGTGATCTTCTGGATAATCAAAATCATCCTGATCTAATTACGTGCTGTCGAAAAGAACTTTCTGGGATATTAGAAATGTTCATCTTCTATACTGTCCACTACAGTAGCCATTAGCCCCAAGTAGCTATTAAGCACTTAAAATGTGGCTAGTACAACTAAGAAACTAAATTTTTAATCCTGTTTAATTATATTAAATACCCCCATGTGGCTAGTGGCTACCATACTGGATGGCACAGATATAAGTTGTTGAATCATCTATATGATAGCTCTCAAGCCAAATTATAGACTATCATATGGGGAGCATCCTTTACTAAAAGGGTTTATTTTTCTAGACCAAATTTATTTCAGCAGGAAAATAACCTGATACTTAGTAAGGACATTTAGTAAACAAGCAGAATTTTCTATTTACATTTTACTATGTAACATAGTTCCCGGGATAATTTTATTTTTTGGCTGCAAGTTCTTGGAAAACAATGTTTATCCCTCCCCGTCCATTCTTCTCTTTTTGATAAATAGAAAGATCCTGTCCCTCTGTAAAGTGTTTTCCTTCCTTACAGGCTAATTTTTACTTTCCCTTTGTGAAACTGATTTTCATACCAGGGCTTCCTAAAAAAATTTGCATCAAATGAATGACTTCTAGATATAGACATACCTTGAAATGGGATAGTAAATATATAAGCCTAAGAAAAAATGATAGGTCAAAGACTGGTTAAAAATTTCATAAATGGTGGGATGCCTGGGTGGCTCAGTTAAGTGTCAGACTCTTGGTTTCGGTTCAGGTCATGATCTTGGGATCATGAGATGGAGCCCTGCATCAGACTCCGTGCTCAGTGGGGAGTCTGCTTGAGATTCTCTCCCTCTTCATCTGTCCCTCACAATCGTTCTCTCAAGTAAGTAAGTAAGTAAGTAAATAAATAAATAAATAAATAAAGTCTTTTAAAAAATTTCATAAATAGTAACACTGACTTAAGTAAAAAAAATTCTCACTCAACTTTCTTGATCATTAGTATTTTTAATACACTTAGAGGAGAAAAACAAAAGCAAAAGAGAGGTCAAGAAAATATTAAATTTCTGCATAGTTGTTATCAACGCAAAGAAATTTCACTCTCTTCATTTCCCTACATTCAGAAAGTAGCTGAACATCTAACTGTAGACACTTCATCCTTCATTTTCCACCCCATTTAAGGTACAAATGCACGAAGTGATAGTATAGCAAAATAAATCAGTTGTCACAGAACTAAAAGTGACTCATAAATCATCTAGTTCAACACCTCATCCACTTTATAAATATTGTGGGTAAAGGGTGAGAACAAATGACTTGCTAAGTCTCCAGAACCCATCTCCCTACTCCCAGGGCAGAAATCTGTCCACAGCACGAGGCTATAATATCTGTCATTTTAAGATAATCAGGGGTTGTATAGATCTATTTTTTAAATAGGTTTAATTGGAGAACCAAGAAAGGACAGGATAGTTCTTCTAGAAAAGTGAAATAGGTAATGAGGCAACACCTAAATTCAACCACTAACAACAAAAATGCCATAAATCTTAAGCAGTATTTTCAACAGTACGATTTGTCTCTTTAAGACTTCACAATACATAATGATGTCTTTTTCATTTGTTTTTTGTGGTATCAGAATAAAAATTCTCAACCCCTGCTTTGGGGATTCCAAATTCTTTAAGTAAGGAAGAATATCCTCTTTTCCCCATCTCCTGTCTCAGGGAAAACCTACTGGAGCCACACAAATTCCTTCTCCAAAGTCCCACTTCTTACAGGTAGCCTTGGAGATTGAGAATGTTGATTCCATCATTTCCTGTGCCATTATCAGGTACCTTACCTCGTATAGACACTCACCCAGCTTGTCCCCTTTATCTCTTTTTCCTAGATGGGAGTTATTCAACTGTTAGTTTTTGTTTTTTTTTTTTGAAAGGGTCTATTGTACTTTGATGGTTAATTTTAGATTGACAGAACATAATGCTACTAATAATATAAGAAATGTGTATTATGATAAACAATACATATTCAGAAACATCAAGTAATACATACCTAAGAGTACATTAGATTGGATGCTAAGCTGGGATAAAAAGAGACAAAAACTGTAAATGCTTTTTGGTGATTTTCTATTCCAAAAGACGTGTTATCTCAGGTATCAGGTGTTAGTAGTATCAGAGAAAATGTCTTGTGGAGCACATAAAATGGAGTGAGACTGAAAATGAACCATGGGAGAAATAAATTCTAAGAATTGAACACGCCATTAGACAACTGGAAAGTACAAGGCCAGTATGCTTAGTAGTCAGAAATGTTGCCACCTCTAGGAAAACAAAGCACTGACCCACATGTGG
Source organism: Canis aureus (assembly GCF_053574225.1). Classification (NCBI taxonomy): domain Eukaryota; kingdom Metazoa; phylum Chordata; class Mammalia; order Carnivora; family Canidae; genus Canis; species Canis aureus. The sequence continues at coordinate 5,860,098 of NC_135643.1, forward strand.
CGGAATAATGCCAACCAGAAACTTGCTCATCAGTAGCTCCTCTTCTCATCTTTGCCAGAAAATCTGCTTGAAAGGAATGATATAGCAATGCTTGGGAACCCTGATTTCTGTCAAAAGTGCCCCAGGGTCCTCACGTGCCCAACAACTGTTCCCCCTACCCCACCCCACCCCCCACATGAAATAACTGCTAATGATAAGATCTAACAAGCTGCCATTCTTTTATTTTGTTATGAGAATCTCAACAGCCAAAAATTTTTATTTTTTTGGAAAATCAATTCTATATTTGCCCTAAACCTCATCTAACCAGTTATATTCCTCCCAAATCTCCAATCAGGCATAGATTCTGGTTAATTGCAACCTCCTTGTTTCTTCGCATAGGTTTTATTAACAGAGGTCCAACCATGTTTTAAATTGAGACATAGCTATCACATGCCAAGCTCTGGCTGCTGTTTTCAGGAGGGAAGAATAAATTATTCACCCCATCTGAGTCTGACTGTACCAAGACATTATTCAAGAGTGCAACACCCTGATCCCTAGGCTCTTCCTCTTTATGCACCCAGTTCAGAGACCCTCCCTCCCCCTTTGGAGATCATCCAGGGCTAAATATAGATCTACGCACACCAGCAGTTCCTGACCGCTGTCACATGGTGCTGCTGACGAAGGACTCCTTGGAGACGTGTTCGCCCAAACACACATACACAAATTTGTGTGCATATTCATCTATACACACTGTATCCACCGAATCAATCAGCGAAGATGGGCACATCGACATTCGGAGAGAAAGTCGCTCCCTAGAGACCTCCTCCTGCTATTTACATCACTTGGACCACCCTCTGCACTGTCAGGGGACTTAGCTACCTTGCGTTAGCCTGAACTGCGTCAATTGGGTTGGGGTTAAGGTGCGAAACAATGCTCAAGCAATGCTCCAGTGGTGTGTGGATGCGGGGACACACACACGGGTGTGTAGACACCAGCCCCCAGGTCCCCCCTCCTTTTCTTGTTCAGCACTGAAGTTGTTCCCGGGGTTCCCCCTAGGAAGTGGAGCCTCTCTTATACCAACCAGGTGCCGCAGGCTCCCAGGTACTTGGGCTCATGCTATTAAATCCGAGCCAGGCGTCTCGAGGCGACTCACCTGAGCTCCGGCCAAAGCCAGGAGCCTCGGTGCGTCCCAAATCCGCCAAGTGGACGGAGGGATGAACAAACCTCACCTCGTCAGTCAACGGCAAGCACATGACATCTGTTTCCTGTCCTTTCCTAAGAATCAGATCTTGGATTACAGGACACTCACCTCAACAACACACAATCCCCTCCCCACCCCCAACACCCGCGAAAACGAGCCAAGTTGTAGAAGGAAACAACCTAACAGCGCACAGAAAAGGGGATGGAGGAAGGAAGGATGCGGTTAGAACTCAGGCAGATCCTCAAACACTACCAAGATTTCAACCCGAAGGCCTGGCTGCGGGACCGGGGCGAGAGATGCAAAGCACGACCCAAGCCGGTCCCCGCCCGGGCCGCGGCGGCTCGGCCCCGCACCTGTTGGCCCCCGCGCGGCTCCCGGGGCAGCCCCAGGTGTCCTCGGCCGCCAGGCTGGGGGCTCCCTCGCTCCCCCGCTCTTGCCGGAGAGCATCTGGTCGCCCCGATTCTCCCGCCTCTTGGAGGCGCAGCCTGCAGCCGGGGCGCCGGAGAGCGGCGCGCGCTCGGGGCGCAGCTCCGGCACCGTCCGCGAAGGCGCACAGGGCAGCCCGGCCGCCCGCTCCCGCGCCCCGCTCCCGCCCCTCCGGGAGGCGCCGGCCCAGGAGCAACCCACCTGCAGAGGGGCCCCGGCTCCTCGGCTCCCCGGCGGCTTGCCGCGCGCCCACCAGCGCGACCGGAGCACCGGGAGCTACAGCGCGCGCTCGGAAGAGAAGAAGAAGAAGGAAAAAAAAAAAAATCCTCCCGGCCAGTCGGGCGCCTTGTTTATGCTGGAACTACGGCCTCCGCCGCGCCGCACCGCCTCCGCCCCGAGTGCCCGCCTCCCGCCGCCGGCCCCGCCCCTGCCGGCAGGCGCGGGCCAATCGGGGCGCAGCTCGCGCCCGGGCCCCGCCCCCGCCCCGCCCCCGCCCCGCCCCCGCCCCCGCGCCGCAGGACTCCGGGCTCTGGGCGCAGCGGGAGCCCGGGTGCGCTCCCCGCTGGGTGGGTGGGTGCGTGGGTGGGCTCGGCCCGCTCCGAGGGCGTGCGCTTCGTTTCTTTCTGAGTCCGCCTGCCCGAGGCTGTTTGTGCAGTCGCGTGTGTGTGTGTGTGTGTGTGTGTGTTCATTTCCCTGTGTACTACCTGTAAATACCGGCCCGACTCGTTACACAGTATCTATTAACGTAATTATGCGCTAAAGGTTACCGTCCGTGCACTTTGAGGAGCTTGCTGAAACCACAAGAACATTTGCTTAGCAGGTATTTATGCCGAGCTCGAATGCTAGGGCGCTGTGCAAAACGCTGGGGGCACGCTCCAGGCGAAAGTAGGCAGGTCCCTGCTCTTTTTTTTTTTTTTTTTTTCTTTTTTTAATTTTTACTTATTTATGATAGTCACACAGGCAGAGGGAGAAGCAGGCTCCATGCACCGGGAGCCCGACGTGGGATTCGATCCCGGGTCTCCAGGATCGCGCGCCCTGGGCCAAAGGCAGGCGCCAAACCGCTGCACCACCCCGGGGATCCCGGGTCCCTGCTCTTCTGAAGCTTGCAGCCAGTCTAGGGGAGGACAAACGTTAAGCAAAGGGTCACCCAGACAAAATACAAAATTGCGGCTGTTACAAGTTCCACAAAGGACGCTGAAATAGGATTCTGGAGGCAAGGCCGGGAGGCCAGTCCTCAGTAAAGGCCGTGTTGTCATGGTAACCGCATAGCCTGTCATTGGATACTCGATAACTATTTTAGAAAAAGGGTAAAAACCTCAATGCTTCACCTTGTACAAATAAAGGAGACTGAAGGGACGAAACGATGGAAACAAGGGAAGAAAGAGACCCATGGAAAGAAACAAAACAAAACAAAACAAAACTGAAGCATTGGGAGACTCTCTTGCTAGCTAGCTACATGACCTTGAGTAAGTGAAGTATCTTTCCTGAGCTTCAGTTTTCCCATATATAAAAAACAACACTATTCATACCTGCCTTCTAGGACTATCATTAGGATTACTGGGCTAGAGGAACTTTTCCGTGTGTGTGACCCTGCTCCATCCTCCTTCTCCCCCTCTTCCTTCCTAGTCTGCACGTGGTCATCTTGAAGTTCACCTTGCCAATTCTTACCTAATTCCTCCCCTCATTTTCTTCATCTGGACCTCCTTTCACTGCTCTCCCTTTAATTTTACTCTCTCCTTTCCTTCTGCAAATGGGTCTCCTCAAATCAGTAATTCACTCTGAGCCTCTCTGCAGTTTAAAAAAGAAGCCATGCAGCCCAAAAGGCTTGGTGGGAGTTGCCCATGCGGAGAGGCACAGAGGCTTTGGCTGCCCAGCCTGGCTATTGCACTTGTGCTGGGTGTTTCCTCCATCCCGATTCTGTAACAAACAAGCCATTTGAGGTTGTGTGAACCAGGCACAAGATTGAGGTTCCTGGGTCTGTAGCAATTAATTAAAGGGGTTGATGTAAAGCAGGTGGAAATATTTGATATATCCTTTATAACCTCTGGATACACCCACCACCCCAGGAGATTTTGCCCTGTTTTAAGTTTTTTTCTCACCAAAAACAAAAGATGTTTATTTTAGATTCTCAAGATATAAAATGGACACTATGATAGTATTGATTTAATGTTTTACCAAACCACATTCCTGGTCCCACTTTGGTGGATTCCCCACAGCTCCTCCCAGCTCCCTGTATGAGAGGTGATACATACAGGGTCAGCTCCAGAGCTAGGTGGCCCAAACTCTAATCCTATCCTATCCCTTGGCCAGTTATCAGACTTTACAGGAAATACCCAAGGACCCTAAGCCCAGGTTTGCTCAGGTGAAAATAGCAATCATAGTTTATAAACGTAACTTCTTCGCAGCAGGTTGGGAAGAATCATTAAAGGAGATACTACATGAAGTAGGTTTGGAGCAATGTCTCTCAGGGAAGCTTTCCCTGACCCCCACTGCACAGCATCCTTCCCTCCTTACATTGTTTCTTCTATAGAATTTACCACCATAACATATTGTATATTTTAGTTATTATTGCCTCTCTCCCCTGGCTGGAATGTAAGCTCCATAACAGCATGGTTTGTTGTTGTCGCTGCAGTGGTTGATTTCCTGCTGTATTTCCCATGTCTAGGACAGTGTCTAACACAATAAGCACTCAATAAATATCAATAAATATGAATTGGTTGACTTAATTAATGCCCGGTTAATGGTAAGCACTCCATAAATAAAAGCTCTTATGACTTAAAAAAAGCTTTTTTTCCATTTTCTACTTCCCATAATTTCTTTCTGGTCTTTTGACTCCATTGACTCAGTCTTATCCCTATAAACATTGGTGAGCTCAATAATACCAGTCACACTGATGCAAATAAAGCCCTGCTAAGTAGGATACTCAAACAATAAAAATGGCCTCTTGCATGATGCTTCAACTATATGGGAGGCCCTGTGCTAAACATTATTTTTATCTTCCTTTCCTCTTGGATCTCAAGTGCACAAAACTGTGCATTCATGTCCAACACCCTTTTAAAAATGTTTATTATTTTAATATATTTGTTTTTTTATCATTGGTCTCTTTCATTTCCCCTCTAAAATCCTAGTTTTCACCATTCCAAAGCCATTTACTCTTTCACAATGTATGTAATGTGTGTTTTGCAATCTGCCTTTCATGAGCAATGATGGTATTGTTTTATGTGAGTACCACATGAGTACATTGACCTAAATGTTGTTGTACCATCCATCTTATTCTGTTTCTCAGTGTGTTCCCTCCAACGGTTGACTTTGCTCATCTATCCAGCTTGATATATGTTGATGTTATTCGCTCCTTTTACCTTCTGTTGAGTATTCCACCCTATTTGTGTTACTATTTTACTTATATTATCTTTGATCCTTGCCAAAACTCTGATAGGTAGGTATTCTTTTCTTCACTTCTGAGATGAAGGAATGATGCATAGGAAGGTAAGTTAACTTGCCATGACCACACAGCTGAAGAAGCCATAAATTAAACCTATACCTCTCTGATTCCAGTGCTCCAGTCTTTCTACTCTATAAAATGGATTTTAATTACTAGCTGTAAGATTTATGAAATAATGTCTGAAAAAATATACCATTAATTTGACTCATTTTACATGTATAAGACATTGCTATTAAAACTAGTAGATATATGTATTTAAGCTAGAGTTGTTTTCATTGGAAAGCAATATGTATTATTTGTCTAAGACACAAGTTCATTATTATTCATGGTTTATTATTTTCTTTTTTAAAAAAGATATATTTATTTGAGAGAGAGAGAGCACGTGCGCGCAAGAGATAGAGCAGGAGGAGCCAAGGGAGAGAAACTCAAGCAGACTCTGGACTGAGCATGGAGCCCAGCTCCTGAGAAGATGACCTGAGCTAAAATTAAGAGTCAGACTCTTCACTCACTGAGCAACTCAGGAGCCCTGGTTTATGGTTTTCTTAAAACACTTGAACTTTAAATGAAAATCTCACAAAGCATAACTGCCTTCAAATATGTAAAAACTAAAAAACAAAAAACAAAACAAAAAACAAATATGTAAAAAAAAAAAATGTCCTGTAAAAGAGGAATAAGTCTCCAGAGCACAAAATAGGACTAAAGAGTGGAAAAAATGAGGGAACAGATCACAGCTTTGGTGTAAGAAAAACATTAAAGATATCCAAGGTGGAATAGCAGCCTTTTCCAGCATTGAATTCCCTCTCTCTGGATCCTAAAAGGTCATGTGAAATGGCCAAATAACTCTCCAAAACATTTTGGACATTTGACTTTGACATTTTCTCTTTCATTTGTTTTCTCAGTGTCACTCTGCAACATGGAGATGAACAGTTTAAGAATAAGGCATTTTAATCTGAGCTTATCCAGGTAAGAAAACAAGGTGGCTGATGACACTACTTATCAACAGTCAATCTAGACCATGACTGTGGCCTTTTCACTTTCAAGGCCAAGGAAGACAAACCCACTATGTATGATGTATCTTGCCTGTCTTGTATTTTACCAAAAGATACATGAGAGTTTTATAAAGCAAAAACCTGAAAAATCATCAAATGCAATTTTGAGAAAATTACTTAACAGTTCCTAAGCAAGGTCTGTTACTATGAAATATAGCTATTCCATCCCCATTACCACCCGTTTCACACAGAATGAGGAAATATTATAGTGGCATGGCTAAGTCAAGACAAGTATTTTGGAACCACAGGACTCATTTTTGGGGATCCCCTCTCTTTGGACTCTCTCACAGGGCTGCAAACGGTTAAGATGAGTTACTGTGCAAGATGTGAAAGGCTAGAGTGAAAGGCTGAAGGAGGCTGCTTGGCATGCATTGGTACCATGCCCTCTTCCTACTTCTACCTTGAGTGAAAGGAATTCTATGGGCTAACCTAGCTCACTAGGGAACCACGTTGGAATTTCATAGTATGAAAAGTGTGTATGTTTGGCATTGACCTGTGTGCATTTTTCTGGAACCTGAAAGAAGGATGATGAAGGCAGGACGTGAAGATTTAGATATTGAAGACCACATGTCCCTGCCCAGTTGCATGAACACCTTTATAGTCCTGCCATTTAGAAGGAATTTTTGTGATGAAACACATGATTGAGTCAGTCTTGGAATGGTCATCTCAATAATAATTCCAAACATTTATTATAGTTTACATTTTTTTTTACACCCGCTATCTCATTTAGGGAGATCATTGGGTCTGTGAAGGTCATTTAATTCTGACAGTTGTCATTACAGAGGCATTTATTTTCCCTTCCTGGGATCTCTGAGAAATATTACAGATAGTGTTTCATTTAAACTTATTAAGAAGATACTGTAAGGACAAAGGAACTGACTCAAAAAGATAACTCTGGGGAAGTCTCTTCCATAGACCCATGTGATCTTTGATCACCATCACTTTTTATCTCTCAGACCTTAAGTTGTACAAAAGAATGTAATGACCCCTTAGGAAATTCCACAACAGATATAGTAGGTTTTCAAAATCCCCTAGGGAGATGTAAAAAAAAAAAAAAAAAAAAAAAAAAGGATCTTCATTTATCCTAGATAAGAACTGTTGAAAGGCAAAGTTATTATTTTTCCTTTATCAGCCTTACTGTTTCACTCATTTGCCACTTCTTATTTACTCATACAAAGTAATTATTTGTAATATCCCCAGGAGGGAAATTGATATTGAGAAACAATATAACTTGGCCTGATCATAAGGCTATCATCTTCATTGTTTGTATAATGCACAGTGACTTATTTTTTTCTACACAAAGAAATATTTCATAACCTTAAACATGCATCATTTTGACAAGATGTAATGTTGTTTTGAATGTAAATTCAACTTTGTTTAACATGCATTTGTTCAGATGTATTCATCCTATAAAATCTTTATTACAAATAGTAATATAAATGTATAAATATAAATATAAATAAATGTATTTCTCTATTTCCATTTTCTCTTTCTAGTAGTTTTTGTCTGCTTTCTTGTGAACAAGTTGATCTTATAATGAATTAAGGAAAGTTTTTGTTTCAAATTCTCATAGCCTTTAATGTTAAGTCTGATTACTTTGCTAGAAGATCCCACAATTTTGACTAATTACCAATCTATGTCCTAGAACATTAAGTGGGAAGGGGGAAGGGAGAAAATGAATAATAGAATAATAAAATTTTAGAACTAGTAGAAATATTAATAACATCTCTTTTAGGGGCAGCCCTGGCGCAGCGGTTTAGTGATGCCTGTAGCCGGGGTGTGATCCTGGAGACCGGGAATCAAGTCCCACATCGGGCTCCTTGCATGGAGCCTGCTTCTCCCTCTGCCTGTGTCTCTGCCATTCTCTGTGTTTGTGTGTGTGTGTGTGTGTGTGTGTGTGTGTGTGTGTCTCCCATGAATAAATAAATAAAATCTTAAAAAAATATATCTTTTAATCTCTCCCCACCCCCATGTCACCAACCAAGGCATTTTTGAAAGGAGATTGAATTCTAGAGAGATTAAATGATCTTTCCAAGGCCATCCAACAAGATAAATAGTAAAGTTATGCAAGTCAAAGAGCCTGAATGATAAGCCTAAAACTTTAAAAACTACATGATTTTATTTCCTAATTACTTTTGCAGAGGTGACATCTACGGAGCTACTTTGACATTGTAGAAGGTACAATTTGTTTTCAAATACTGATGACAAATATTCTCAAGATATTAAATATTTCTCTTTTTTTATTTTATTTTATTTTTATCTTTTTAAAGATTTTATTAATTTATTCATAGAAACACAGAGAGAGAATGAGAGGCAGAGACACAGGCAGAGGGAGAAGCAGGCTCCATGCAGGGAGCCTGACGTGGGACTTGATCCAGGGTCTCCAGGATCACGCACTGGGCTGCAGGCGGCTCTAAACCGCTGCGCCACCGGGCCTGCCCAAGATAGTAAATATTTCTTAATGAAATGATAAAGGAGAATTCTCTAGATGTTGCTAATACCATTTATCTTATTTAATATTCAAGGCAGTAAAATAGTAAATCCTTAGTTGCTTTATCATTAAAATAACCATGGTGTATTCATCAGACATCACAAAGTATATTCAAGAAATTATGCTGATCAAAGAGCGTCTCTAATAAGCATTTACTGTTATCATCATGAAAACATATACCTAATATACCTAATGTATTTTCTCTTTCATCTACTAAAACAATTGATTTTCACAAGACTATATCATTTTTTAAAAATATTACAGCATTGTTGTGATTTCTAGATAATCCTGTGAAATTTAATTTTGTAAAATATCCAAATATTTATTTTGACACTCCAATAATATTATTTCAATAGGAAAACCAGCTTTTTTTTTTTTTTAAGATTTTATTTTGAGAGAGAGAGAATGAACCCAAGAGAGAGCACAAGTAGGGGGTGGGGGAGTGGGAGGGGCAGAGCCAGAGGGAGAAGCAGGCTCTCCCACTAATCAGGGAGCTGATGCAGGGCTCCAGGACCCTGGGATCATGACCTGAGCCAAAGGCAGATGCTTAACTGACTGAGCCACACAGGTGCTGAGAAAACCACCATTTCTGTATATACGTTTAGATATTGCTATAGAAAACATAATACTAAATATATATTTACTACACAAAAACAAATGGAGTAGATCATATAGTTTAACTGTATTTTACTAGTCAATTAGAAAGAACAGGGGTGAAGGCAAAAGGGCCTTCAATTTTTTGTATAGTGTTTGATTTCTTTCGTAGAAAAGACATAAAGCAGATATGACAAAATATTCATGATTATCATTTGTGGGTGCTGGGCACACAAGTTTTTATACTTTTTTATTTTGAAAATTTCTCAAAAAAAACATTTTTATAACTATAGCTGGAATTTTCATATAGCTATACCATATAACCTTAAACTTCAATATTAGAGCTTATATTCTAAGGCAGTCTATACTGGTGAAGTTATTGTTTTACCTTGTTCTGCTCTCTGATTAATCACATTCATAAAGTATGACTGTCAATCAGAAGTGCAGAGAGTTTTATTTGGTCTCACCATAGAAAAATATAATATGTGAAAAGTTCATAAAAGAATGTTATACATCTCACATAGTTTATCAAAATTAACTTCCTCTTGCTTTTTGATGTGATCTCATGTATCCCCTCTCAGAGTGATGCATATGGTGAATATACACACAAAAGAGATTTGATTCTTGACTGAGACTGTCTTTAAAGTCAAATCTAAGAACAGACTAACACTACTAGCATGTGATTAACATTTCCAGGGCCTGGAATTATCTAGGGATAATTTTAGAATCTACAATTATTCACCTAATTGTCTCCAATTAGCTGTCTCTGAAGAGTGGTCAAGAACCAAAGGAAAATGGAGGCTGAATATATGGACATGTCTCCTTTTTCATGGAATGGCCCATTTACGTCAGGTCTATTGAGTAAGCCAAAGTATATGTTTGGAATGTGTTCGGATGAGTCAATGGGGTGGAAGCAACATGACTGTTGCTTGTAGAAGTGGAGTTTGGGGAGATTGGAGGAAGAGTGGAATTCTCTAGTCCAGACTATTGGTCAATGATTTAAAAGAGATTATCTCCTAAGAGAAAGCTTGTAAGGAAATAAGCCTGAGAAAGAACAAGGCCTTCTTTATGAAGGTATGAACTTCATACCTCTCACAGCATGACATTTATTTATTTATTTATTTATTTATTTATTTATTTATTTATTTATTTTTACAGCATGACATTTATAACAGAGGGTCAAATAAAATGTCTCAGTCTGAATACAGTTTCCCCAGATAAATAAAACATTAGTCTTAAGTTGTTTTTTTGTGTTTCTTAAGAACTCATAAACTCATCTTGAAATGCACTTCTTTCCTAAGTTAAAAGTTAAACACCAGGTATTACAAAAGGCAGTTGTGAATCCAAACTTTCTAACTTCCAAAATACTAACAACAATTTGTATTTTTTTTCCCAAAATAGTTGAACTAGGACATACCGTTTTGAAAATATCTCTAAATAGATGCGATTTGGGTTAGCCCTGCCCCGACTCTCACATTAAGGCTAATGGCGAACATATTGCCATTTTCTGATTCACAACAAAAACAAAATAAAGATTTGAAGGTAAATTTTGATCTGTGTCTTTCCCTCGGTAAGGAAAAGCCCATATATAATGCTGGAACCAGTCCTTTAAAGTGTATCTCAATGACATAAGTTCTAGGAACATCTCATCTGACAAGTAAGAGGTCTGTTAGGCTCTAGACATTTTTACATAAGTTTCTAGGGCATAAGGGAATATTTGAACCTGTTACACAGAAATTCTTCTGAGGAGAAATGACCAGTATATTGAAATATATATTGCAAAAAAGGCTAGCAGAACTTGTTCCAGAGCACACAAAATGAGGAAAGAAATTCAAAACAAGACAGCTAGTTGAGAGCAAACAATAGAAGGGACACATCTTCTCACCTAGAGAGCAAGAGCAGTGACCAGTATTTGAAAGGGACCCTGGTCTGTGTGGGAACAAATAAAGATCTTATAAAACTTGGCTCTTGGGGATCCCTGGGTGGCTCAGCGGTTTAGCACCTGCCTTTGGTCCGGGGCGTGATCCTAGAGTCCTGGGGTCGAGTCCTGCATCAGTCACCTGCATGGAGCCTGTATCTCTCTCTGCCTCTTTCTGTGTCTCTCATGAATAAATAAAAAAAATCTTTTTAAAAAAATTAAAACTTGGCTCTCCGCTAAGGAAGTTAACACTCAGATTCTGAGTTTCCTCAACTGTAAAATGAGAGATTGGATGACATGATGTCAGAGGGCTTTTATTGCTGTCAAAAGCTACTTCATATTAAGATTTTGTCAGTTTTTAAACTAGTTCCATCTGGATATCTCAGCAGCCAGTCAAGAGGCTCAAAGAGGATCAGAAGTGATAGACTTGACCCAACTCCACTGACATTATCAGTTTTCCTGGAATTCAATGTCTACATTATAGTGATTGTGATGTTTGAAAGAGTCCCTGGGCATCTACTTTCACTTTTCCCTGAGGCTCAGCCTGTACTAGAGGCAGTAACTACCAGTAAATATATCATGGCATAGTGATACCTCTGCTCTGGGTCTGATGTAATAAGACCTGAGATTTAGCTTCAATAATGGAAGGTCTAGGGTTCGTTTCTTACCCAAAAGATATGCATTCCATGTAGGGTGACCTAACCGTTCCAATTCACATGGGACTGTGCTCGTTTTAGCCCTGAAAACCATATGTCTTGGAAAGATCTTCAGCTCCAGGCAAATTGGGATGGTTGGCTGCCCTAATTCCACAGATATTTACTAAGAAACTTCCATGGGCCAGGCCCTGGAATAGGCATTGGGAGCCCAATGAGAACAAAACAGACAAGGTTCCTGCTGTCTGTCATGGGGCTTCCCTCCAGCTGGACAACAGACTTAAAACAGGGAAATAAATAAATAACCAATCATCACAGATGGTGATCATTACTGGGATGGAGAACAGCTGTGAGGCCCTTCTCAGAGGGGGTCAAGGAAGGCGTCTCTTGAAGTAAGACCTGCAGGACAAGGAGTCAGTCATGAATATTGCCAGTATAGGTTGGTTCTAGGTCATTCCTAAGAATGAAGAGGCCCTTCAAGGAAACCTTAGGATCCTATTATCAATCTCTAAAATTATGCCCTTTATCCATTTATGTAATTGCTACTAGAATTAAATTTGGAATAAAAATTTCTATAGAATAATTAGAATAAAAAGTACACATGAACAAAGACCTCATCTATAACACCAGTGGGCATAGCAATACTTGGTGTGTCCCTGATGCCAGCAAGTCGGTAGTTGGAAGATCCACCATTGGCAATCACTTTGAACATCAGGTGTTTTTCTGTATAAGCAGGAGTCATTTGTAGAAATTCAAATTAAATTTTTTTAAAAGGTGGGGGATGGCTGACTAACATTTAGTAAAGCATTTGCTACATGCCATGGATTGTGCTAAGTGCTTTATCTATAAATTTATTTAATCTATATAATAATCCTATAAAAAGGGTTCAGTTCTTAGAAGAGGAACTTGAAACTGAAGGCAGTTTTTAAAAACTTGCCTAAGAACAGATGTCCAATAAATGACAGATCCAAGATTTAGACCCAGGTAGGCCTAACTATGGTCTTTGTATGACAAAGAGGACACAGTTCATGGAGCAGACAAATAAACATTAGATGGATTTGCATTATAATAACTCTTGCAAAGGAAGTAAGGCCATAGTTTGTGTGCTTTCCATTGTCACATAAGTAGTTACAGCAGAGTTTGGAGGCAGGGCAATGCAGCCTAATAATCAAGATCACCCACAATGGAAACAGGAACTTGGTTCAAATTCTGGCTCAGTGTGAATTTAAGTTGTTTACTTATTACAAGCTTCAGTTTTCTCATTTGTAAAATTAAAATAATAATGATGCTTGTTTTAAAAATGAACTAATATCATGTGTAGAAGGTAATTAGTACAGTATCTAGCACATAAAATTTAATAAATGGTAGTTAATTAAGCATAATTATCATCACTATGCAGCAGCTTCTCTCATCTTTAATACCTCAGCCTCTTTCAAACTCCTTAAAAACGTATGACGAGATTTGCTTATCTATACCTGTGCTTTCATTTACTGTTGTTGAAAAACCACTTGAAAGCTGCTAATACCCTTACATACTTAGGAGCATGCATCTCCTAAAAATAAGGACATTCTTATACATAATGTTTAAGCACCTATGAAAAGGTAACCATATTAACTAATATTATCTAATTTCTACTATATATTTAAATATTTAAGTTTCTAAATTGTCCCCCCAAATTATTCCCTTGTTCAAAATTTTTTTGAATAAGGATATAATTAAGGTGTTATATTTGGTGGTCGTTTCTTTATTCTCTGTTAATCTATATCAGTCTCCACCTCAGTCTCAGCCCTCTCTGCTTTTCTTGACATTGCCTTTTTTTTAAGAAACCAGCTCATTCATCTTGGAGAAAATACCACAATCTGGATTTGTCCAATGTTTTTCCTGGAGGTGCCATTTAACTTGTTCTTCTATCTGCCAAGTTATCTTTAAATTGGAATGCTGGTCTTAAGGCTTTATTGCTTTTTAAGTTAAACATTGTGCCAAAAAGGCTTCAAAGTGGATGCGGTGTAGTTCATATTACATCATATCATAATTTCCATGACCATTTCCTCTTCATAATACTTTGTGACTTTATAGGCATCTCTGGTGTATGGCTACACCGGTGGTTTTCCACTCTAGCTTCACTTAGAGTTATCTGGGGAGTGTTAAAAGTCTTTGTTCCCAACTTGCACCCTTAGAGTTTCTTGTCAGGAACCCATTCATTGGATTGTTGTGAAGCTTCCCCAAGTGATTCTCATTGTAATCAGGGTGAAGAGGGGCTGGTTTAGAATACCAGCTCTGAGAAAGCAAGGGGCATGCCCTTCTTATTTACTAATACACATTCTCAGTGTCCAGTAGAATGCCTGGCTCATAATAGCTGCTCAATAATACATGCTGAATCAATCAGTTCATTAATATTCAGTGTATAGGCAACCTCATCCCCCTTTCATACTCTAGCTTTTCCTTTTCTTCTAATTAGTGCACTATGAAGCCATAGGTTAATTTTATAGCATGTTCGGCCAAATCAGAACATGACACTACTTTTCAAATTTCTGAAAACTATATACCAATAGGAAAATAATCATTTTCAAACATCTAAGAGAGGAGAAAAGAACAATCATTTAGCTATGCTGTTAGATTGATTCTGTTGCAGATAATTCCATTCTTTTTCTTTTCACATAATCAGTTCTTCCAGTTCTTATTATAAGGACTGGTGAAATGATTCTAAAATTACTTATGGAGAAAGAAAGACTGGGGGTTTGTCTTGGTTGTAATTGTTTCTTTCAAAATACATTAAACAAATCTCAATCATATGGAGGGACGCAGTGAAAAGAGAAGGAGTTTGGGTATAGCTATATTTCTATTTGTTCAAATTCAACTTTGGCCGAATCTTTAAAAATGGAATAAAAAGATGCATGACTTGTTAGGGTTTGCCAAAACCAACCATCTGCAACTTCAAATACAAAGGAGATAAGAATGGTCACTTTTCTCCTAAAAGAGAAGCCTATCCCGTAGCAAACTTTGAAAATAGTAAATATACACTTCTTTGTGTACTTGCACTAAGTGAAAATCATCAACAACCAAGAGAAACTCAGCAAAGGATTGAACACACGAGCTTGTATCTGAAAAGGCTTTTACACAGAGGAAAAATGCTCAGTGTGACTCAATACAACAGAAATGTAAATGAAAACTATACCAAACTATCTTTTTCTTTAATGCATCAAATTAATAAAAATCCACTATTGTGGAGAATTACAAAAACACATACCTTTGGATCCACCAATAGCAGCCAAGGAAAATCATCCTAAAGATACACTCCATTCGTTATGCGAAATAACACATGAACAAAGCCATTCATTTCCTCAAGTAAAAGATCAGAAGCAACTAACTGTCCATCATTAGAGAACTGGATAAGTAAGTTCTGACACATTCACAGAATCCAACAGGTTGCAAGTATAATAGAAAATAATGAGGAAACTATGTACTGATAGGAATGCTCACAAACTACTTAGTGAAAGAAGCTATTATGTAGTGTATGCCATAATATCCTTTTATAGGGATCCCTGGGTGGCGCAGCGGTTTGGCGCCTGCCTTTGGCCCAGGGCGCGATCCTGGAGACCCGGGATCGAATCCCACGTCGGGCTCCCGGTGCATGGAGCCTGCTTCTCCCTCTGCCTGTGTCTCTGCCTCTCTCTCTCTCTGTGACTATCATAAATAAATAAAAATTAAAAAAAAAAAGAATAAAAAATATCCTTTTATAAAGGATAAAACAAGAAAGCACTGTATTATTTCTTACGTGAAAAAAAATCTGCATGTAGATAAACTAGGAACTGATAGGTGGTTAGCTATTTGGAGAGGAGATGGGAACTAGGTAGATAGAACACAGCAAGAGGGACAGACAGGAAGGAAACTTCTCACACAACAGGCACCTTTTCACACTTTATCATGTTTAAACTGTGTGAATATATGATATATTCAAAAACTTAAATATTCCTTAAAAGCCTTACCAAAAGTCCTAGGAAAATACAGTTTAAAAAAAGAAAATAACCCAGATATTCTTGTAGCTCTTATTCTAGTTGTACAATTTCAGAGGAAATCCTATGTCTCCATTTCACTAAAAATGAAACTGAAACTCTGCATGCTTTCATACACCCAGACCTAAAACTTGGATTCAGAAGAAAAGTTACCAAGGTAATTTCCAACTTTGATTTTTGTTTCTGTACAAAATTTCAAAATTTTAGAATACATTAAAATGTGCACTATTTAGAGCTAAAGCCCAAACAGAGCAGTGTTGAAAGCATCCATCCCAAGGCTAGTGCTTACATGAAGTTGAAGTAATGATGTCAAAGTAAAATTAATCTCTTTCTCTCATGGAGCTCTTCATGGAGTCCACGAGAGATGAGGCTACCTCCCACAATGACAGGGGAATTCCATCTAAGAAAAGGGGATTCTTTTTTCACAGACAGTAAGAGGAAAAGGAATTGTGGTTTATTAATTTGGCTCTTCCATCTATGACTTTCAGTTATCAGTTGTCTTTGTGTGTGTATTCTATTATAAAAACGTGAGGGACTGTTGCTGTATTGTTAGCACTTCGCCCAATGCCATCCATACGACATGTGTACCAGAAAAGTCAGACATGCCACAGTAAAATATGTCTGGGTTCTAGGATCTTTATGATGTTGCCAAGTCATATATCCTCCTCTATCTCAGCTCAATTTTCTTATCTGGAAATGGGGATAGCCTAACTGGAATACCTCACAATTTTGATATAGTGACCAAATAATACATAAATAGGAAAGACTTTGAAAAGTGTAAATTGAAAATAGTGCTATTGTGACTGCTGTTATGACATAGATATGAACAGATAGGGCAGAGGAAGGAGAACATGATTTCAAAATATATACATCATGGAGAATTAAGTCTCACTTTTACAGATGAGCGCAAAGAAACCCAGAAAGGTTAAAGAAGTCAAGTAGCCAGTTGGAAGCAGAACTAGAGACAAATTCTCACTCAGATGTTTTGCTTGAATGTCCCTCTCTTCTACTACTCCACTTCTATTACTTTGAGTTGTGAGGATACCTGGAAAATGAGAAGGGACCAAAGGCCACTTGATGATGCTGGTCATAGAAAGGCTGGAGAAACAGTGAAAAAATGATCAGAGAAGACACAGAAGGATAGCAGAGTATTGGTTAAGTTCTGGTTGAGTAGTTATAAAAAGAAAAATAAGAAGGCAGGAGTTAACAGGAAACCCATTTTTACTAAGCATTTCTGAATTATTAGCAGGGTCTTAGCAGAACTTTACCTCATTTAACCATTACAACAGTCTAAAGTCCTCTCCATCTTCCAGTTGAGCAAACAGGACAAGAAATAATTAATGACTGCTGGCCAATAAGGCGCTGGGCAGAGATGAAATCTGAGACTGAGGGCCTCTGGGTTGGCCCTTGACCACTCTGCCTCATTCCATCATTACTGATGATTATGGAGGATGTGGGCCCAATGGGAGAATAGTAGGTATTTAAATATATATATTTATAATGTATGCTCAAAATTTAAAAATAACATCTTTGTTAAATATTTTCTTTCTGAACCTTTGGGGTGAAAGATTACTAGAAATCTTCAGATGGACTCACGATGGGTGTTTTCTGCTTGAGAGTGAAAAACCTGCGGCCACTGCTTTGAGATCCTCCTTTAAGAAGGACCAGAACAAGGGGTTTGAGTCAATGAATAATAAATACTATCACATAGGACTCTGAATGAAATTAGCCTGGGGTATTTTTTTTTTTCTGCACTAAGTAAATTCCTGAGTAGTGATAATATCTAATACACATACAGAACTTTCTAAGTAAAGTGTACTCTACTGAGAGGTTACACATTCATTTAATGCTCATAACCATATAAAGTGAGCTCTATTATTATCTCCAATTTGCAAATGAGGAAACTGAAACACAGAGAGGAGATGGGAACAGAGAGGTCAAGTAACTTGTCCAAGATCAAACAGCCTGAAAAAGCCACCATTGGACCTGCGGCTTAAACCCAGACAGTTCAGCCAGCAGGACTTAATGTTGCATATTATATAGCACTTTGCATATTTTGTCACCTAGGACTTCATTAAAATAGCAATCTTGCTGCCTACACTAAAACCCTCGATTCTTGGAGTTGGACAGATAAGAATGAATTTATTCATTAAGTCATTCCAATATTCATTCATTCAATATGTGTTATAATCCTACTATATATCAGGCTGAGTAATAGGAAAAATGATGTGGTTTCTGCAATCTTCCAACTGAGAGTCCAAGGGGGAGAAATATTTATCAAATATTGACACAAAAAATGTAAAATTACAAACTTTCATAAGAAATATGAAGGAAATGTATAAGATGTTATAAGATTATATGAATATTTTTTATTAAGAATTTCATTTTATTTTAAAGACTTTATTTATTTATTCATGAGAGAGAGAGAGAGAGAGAGCAGAAGCAGGCTCCATGCGGGGAACCTGATGTGGGACTCAATCCCTGGACTCCAGGATCAGGCCCTGGGCTAAAGGCAGGCTCTAACCTGCTGAGCCATCCAGGGATCCCAATTATATGAATATTTAAAGAGGTATCTGTCCTAGTGGAGGGCAGGCCCTTAGGAACTTTGGTCTTTGAGCTGGGATTACAAAACAAGAGACCTTGAGTTGTTTAACATTTCTAAACCTTAATCCTCACCTCTAACATGGGGGCAATGGTTTGAGATGTTATCCCAGCACTTAGTAACTATTTAATTAATGATAGCTACTGTTCTTGTTATTTTTAATTTTCTCATTACTCCATGACCCATATGCACTTAGAGAACAGGATACAGGAAATAAAAAGATTTAGAACAATAAACTTAGCAATTGTAAAAGTGGAAAGGAACGAGAAGAAAAAGAAAATAATTCGAAAAAATGCTATGCGGGTGCCTGGGGGCTCAGTCCATTAAGCGTCTTTCTGCCTTTGGCTCAGGTCCTGATCCTGGAGTCCTGGGACCCGGCAACCTGCTTAGCTGAGAGTCTGCTTCTCCCTCTCCTTCTGCCCTTCCTCGTTCACGCTTGCTCACTCTCTCTCACTTTTTCTTTCAAATAAATAAATAAAATCATTTTTTAAAAAAAACTTTATTTATTTATTTTTTTAAGATTTTATTTATTTATTCATGAGAGACACACAGAGAGAGGCAGAGACAAGGCAGAGGGAGAAGCAGGCTCCATGCAGGGAGCCCGATGTGGGACTCGATCCCGGGACTCCAGGATTACGCCCTGGGCCGAAGGCAGGCGCTGAACTGCTGAGCCACCCAGCATCCCTAAAAAAAATCTTTAAAAAAAAGAAATACAAAAAGAAAATGCTATGGATTTTAATTAAAAAAAAAAAAATAGAGTGCTTCAGTTAAATGAGCAGTATATTGAAAGTAGCCAAACGGGAAAATAAACGCATACAGGAAGCCTAATGTTTTGTTCTTGTTTTTCTGACGCCTCAGGATTTTGTCATGATATTGCTTATGTCTGGCTGGGAGCATATTTTTCTGTGGTTTTAAGTATTTCTTTCAGCACTAGTCATTGGATTGATTGATTGATTGATTGATTTGCATGCTCTTTTACCCAGAGCTTAATATTGCAGCACTTAGGAAAAAGGGTTGGAATGACTTCACCTGGGTGGGTAAGGGAAGGACCTTACCCGCAGGTGGAGAACCTCCAGGTCTCACAAGGAAAGATGTTTCAAAGCTATTATGTGGGCCACAGAGAGCTTCCAGCCTGATGACTCTGTGCTTCAGCTTAGCAAGGAAAAGAAGGAAAGTTGATAGAAATTTATTTCCTGCTTCCTGAGATGTGAGCTGTCCCAAGAAGAATCCCTCTGGGAGGAGCTCAGGGATACCACATTTTTCAGACAGAAATTTGCCTCTGCCCCCTTGGGGAGAGGACTTCAAAGGGTCAGGGGACACTTCAAAAGGCCTGGAGCCTCATCCACAACTAGCGTGAAGCTGCTGGAGGTAGTATCCTGGCAATCCTGAGTACACAGCCCAACCGGCAGGGAGGCTGTCCGCTGTGCACAGGAGCATGCTCTGACCCGGAATCCCAACTCCACACCACTTCATCTGGGGGCAGGGAGAGGCACTGTGGCGCCCAGGAAGGGCAGTGGAGAGTGGGACCCATGAGGTTGGACCAGGGCCATCTCCTGTCCAGGCTCCAGATCTGGACTGTAGCAGCCCTGCCCTTGAAGCTGGCTGGTTTGGTTCCCACGGAGTCCAGTCCTGGAGGCAGTATCTTTCGGGGAGTTCAACTGACTCAGGTGCTCTGGGGGAAAGTTCTTTGCCCTCAGTTCCTATATTCCTGGAGTTTCCATCAGTAAAATATTTGCTTTCCCTTAGGTAGTCTAGAAGCCACTAACATATGTGCCTGACTTCCTCTCTTCTGTTCCTTCTGGGAGAAATTCTAAAATCGTAAAGGGGGCTATGTTAAATAGGAGATATGGGGCATTAAGTACAGGCAGCCCCCAAAAGCCACCATTAACTGCAAATGGGATTGCCATGCTCCTTCCAAATGCAATGGTGTTTTTCTCATTATCGGGGACAAACACTCGAGGTATCTCATGCTTCCAGGGTGATTCTGGGGGTCCTGACCTTTCTTTTAAAAGGCAAGTTTGGTAACTACATGTGTGCTTTTCCCCGTGTATCTGAACACTGACAAATGCCAACCGTGTTTCTGCCCCCCTTCCAAGCATACACACATATGTACATGGAGGAATGAGGTGGGGGTGTATGTAAAGACCAGTAAAGAAATGAGACAGGAGAAGAGCTTTTCATGCATAAGTATGCAATAAATAGAATCACCATGGCAAATCCAGAACTAAGAGAAGCTTTTGAAGGCCACATTGCCTGCAAGCTCGCATCCTCAACGCCCCCCAGTCACACAGGCAAGGAAGCAGGCAGGCGCTGTTAAATCTGCCTGGGTGGGATACTACCGAGTTCCAATTCTTAACCTTTAAGTCACACAGCAAAGAGGATGCTTTTTCCTCCCTTGAATGTAAAGAATGAGTTTTAAAATATATTTCCTGTGCACAGTCACTATTATTTACCACACTTAGCACATGGCAGGTAGTAAGTAGTTGTTGAGTGAAATATATGAAGTATGGAAAATCATATGTGTTTCCCAACGACCAGAGCACAGACTCCTGCCGCTCAGGAAAGAACCTAAATTATTTGTCATGTGTCAAAAACAAAAGGCCCCCGTCACATAGCTCTTCTTGTTGGAAGTCTCCAGAAACAGAAAATGATCTCTTGTTTAGTTATTGACCTATGACTGCTGTATCTGGAGTTTAGCTCTAGAAATAAAAGGAAAATAAGATATCTTTAAACAATTTATATACATATATAAAGGACCCTCCCCCGAAGCTGTTTGCTGCCACCTTCTTTTTTTTTTTTTCTCTGCTTCCTTCTTTTCAAACCTCTACCTGACAGACTGCAGCAATCACCCTGTGAATGTAAGTAATTTCCTTATTGACAGCCTCCCATTCTCCCTGACATCTGCCAGCACTCCCTGACACTTGAATAAGCATTAAGACATTAACAGTCTGGCACAGGTTTAAGGGCTGGAATAGTAATGCTTGGCAGGCCTGCTGCACAAAGCCACATGCAGAGAGACCCCCACTCATTCAACTCTGTAGTCCTTCTGGTTCGAAAATGCGGCAGAGCCCAGAGTAAATGCCGATTATTCGCTCGACTGCTCTGGCATTTTGGTGTCTCCTTAGACAGGCCAGATCGTACATGAAAAGAAAGAAAAAAAGAAAAGAAAAGAAAAGAAAAGAAAAGAAAAGAAAAGAAAAGAAAAGAAAAGAAAAGAAAAGAAAAACAAGAAAATGCGTGCTTGTGAGACAGTGTGAGAAGTGAGTGTTCAGAAAAAGGCAGGTCTTTGCTCACTGGGATGAGTTAATATTTTAAAGGGATTGACTTGGAATAAAAAGCCAAGTCAAGCTCCCCTGACTTACCCATGGGACAATTTGCATTATGCTTTCTTCTGATAATATCAAATTCTTCCCAAAGACTAGCTGGCAAATGCCATCTCTGTGCCATGGATTTTTGAAAGCCAATTTGTCAGATCCTCATACAGAAAATTATTAGGACAGAACACCACAGTAGGCTTTGTTGCCAGAATCCGTTCACTGAGAAATGGCAAAGCTATTAACATGCTTGATTTTTAAACTGGTAAGTGAGTCAGAGAGCTGCCTCTGTTCTATTCCAAGCCGGGCTTGTTTTGGATCAAAACCCAGCAATCCACACAGGTAATGCTAAAATTAACATCAAAATAGAAGGAGCAGAATTGGGAATGTGACACTTTTTCTTGAGTGAAAAATGACTCAGGATGGCTGCACTTGGGAAACAAAAGAGGAGTTAAAATGGGTCTTACAAAAGTTTAAGGTAGTCCGATTACAGGGTCAGGCAAGATGTTTCCCTTGGAAGCGCTTTGTGGCTCTAGACTTTGACATCTTCTGGGGGCTAAGAGCCCTGATTTTCCTCATTCTTCCAGCTGGCTCCTGGGACCCATCGCTGGCACCCAGAGATGCCACAGAAAACAGCTGATATTTCCATAGTGATTCCTTCTACAGATGCCTTCGTTTCCTGATTGTTTGATCTGAACCTGGGTCATTATCTCTGCTTTGCAAAAAAGGAAGAAAAAGAGGCCCCAGAAGGATAGGGGCTTGCTCCAAGTCACACAGGTAGCAAATGGTGGAGGCCCACAGTGAACCTGACTCTGGTCTTCCTGGGTTGGTGTTATTTCCATGGGATTGGCTCCCAGCCCCAGGGAGGCTGGTCAAAATTATCTCCAGAGAGATGCAATAGTAAGCCTGGAAGGACTGTGAGACTACCTTTCCAGAACCAAAGAGCTGTCTGTGATTGTGATTATGATTAGGCAGAGTGACTGGTATCTGAGCAGAACCAACAAAATCTGCTCCAATCCACAAAAAGGGAGTTGCTCAGGAGGGCGGGGTGGTTCCCTTCAGGCTGACCTCACTTCTTCATGAGCACAACAGGAGAATCAGGGCCAGACACCGTGGTGGTGTGGGTTGTGCCTGTGGGTGCTTGGGCAGGGGGAGTTAGAGTTCTCAAACCAAATTCTGTGCCACCTCCAGTTTGCCACTCCAAACCTTGAATGTTTAAGGGTATGGACTTCGGAGTCAGGGAGACCTGAATTCAAGTTCTGCCCCTCATTAGCTGTATAGGCTGGGCTAAATTGAGTCGACTAAATCTCAGTTTTTGCATTTGTAAAACAGTCCTGACAACCATATCTTCCTTATAGGCTTGCTGTGAGGGCTAACGGAGCTAAAGCCTGTCAAATGTTTAGCAAAGTAAATGCTCAAAAATAAATGTTAATACGTTGTTATTATGAATTATATAGGGGCAAATGTGAGGCTCCTATCTTCCTGATTATCTACTTAACATCTCCCTTTGGATGTCCTATAATAAAATGTTAATAATATTAATTGATTTAGAGGCTCATCTAAGGCTCCCACCTTTGGGATTGGCTACCTGACACCTGTCTCTGGATGTCCTAAAGTTACTTCAAATGCATGCCCCAAGCCAGTTCATCTTCCATAGAACTGTAATAATCACCACAAAAAGCTATTGAGAGCATTGTCTGTGTCTGAACATTATTATTGTATTTAATCCTGCAAGTTAGGATTATATTTCACTTACAGATTGGACAAATGAAGCTCAGAGAGGTAAAGTAACCTACCCAAAGCTTCATAGCTGTTAAGTATCAGGCCAGACTTTGAAGCTGGGGTCATCTGAAGTCAATGCCCACTCTATATCTAACCACCCTACCCCCACCAGAGATTAGGCTGCAAACCATAGGAACTTTGATTTTTATTTCTGTCTCGGTCTCCCATCTACACAATTGGGAATTCCTTTCCTACTATTCTGCCTCATGGGGATCTTTCGCAGCTTCTCCGGGCTTTGCATTCACTCTGACTGCCCTGATTCAGGACTGCTTTTCTATTCACTGGATATCAGATGCCTTCTGGGTGTCCCTCTTTCATTTCAAGTCTCTTTCTGATTCACGCCCCCACTCAACGCACACATGCACAATGCTGCCTGATTAACCCCCCCAAAGTCTAGTTCTCATTACATCTTCCCTTGCAGAAGATGTCCAATTACTTCCCACATTCTGTAAAAGAAAAATGATACTGGGATCCCTGGGTGGCTCAGCAGTTTAGCACCTGCCTTTGGCCCAGGGCATGATCCCGGGGTCCTGGGATCGAGTCCCACATCGGGCTCCCGGTGTATGGAGCCTGCTTCTCCCTCTGCCTGTGTCTCTGCCTCTCTCTCTCTCTCTGTCTCTCATGAATAAATAAATAAAATCTTTAAAAAAGAAAAAGAAAAATGATACTAGTCAGTTTGACAATCTAGGTCTGCTTCCTCCATAAATGTACAGTTTAACTTTTTGGTTCTCATTATGTCTCTTTGCATACTCAGCAAAACGCACAATCCATGGGGGCAGAAATCTGTGCCCCTTGTTCCTTGCAGCCTCCCAGATACCTAGCATAATTGCTTGCTTCCATTAAGTGTTCACTAAGTATTTGTTGGTTAAATGAATGAATGAAAACAATTTTCCCCGCTGAAATGACGATAATTTCTTTCTACCATGTTTTACCGCATGGCCTATTGGTCATTTATTTATTTTTATTTTTTTTAAAGATTTTGTTCATTTATTCATGAGAGACACAGAAGGAGAGGCAGATGAAGAGACACGGGCAGAGGGAGAAGCAGGCTCCTCACAGAGCCAGATGCAGAACTTGATCCCAGGACCCCAGGATCACACCCTGAGCCCAAGGCAGACGTTCAACCGCTGAACCACCCTGTTGGTCATTTAAAGACAGGAAATCTGCCTTCATTTTTTTAAAGCTGCTGGCACATTTTTTTAAAGATGAAGAAAAGCCAAAGCACAATTTTTAAATATTCGATAGATTGTAGAAGATAATGTTTATCAAAATAATGCGTTGATGTTTATTAAACACTATGCAATATAATTGTGCTCTGCAAGGATAATTACAGGAGTTATAGAGTCATTATTAGTCATTACAGGTAGTGTGACTCGGTATTGGGATGGCAGTTTAAGATCAAGTGACAAAGGTCATCTTTACTCTTGCCAGCATAGGTGTTGCTGAGACAAGGCATAAACGCTTCTGACCTCCCCGCTGAGTGTGTGCCTTGCATTAATGCCTCTGCAGCCCCACATTACCCCTCAGGCCTTTCTGCTAGCATCCTCTTCCTTACCGCACCTGCACATCCTCACACCCATCTTCTTCAGAGGCTAAACTAAATACCTCTCCCATCCTCTTCTAGGCCTCCCCCTCAGAAGAAATCTATTACTTCCCTACAGCAATTTCATGTGGGTTCGTATGTTTTATGGTTTATGACTTGAGTTGTCACATCCACATGCACTTGAGTTGTCACATCCTGACTGGGTTTGTGAGAGCGAGGCCCA
Organism: Canis aureus; assembly: GCF_053574225.1. NCBI lineage: Eukaryota > Metazoa > Chordata > Mammalia > Carnivora > Canidae > Canis > Canis aureus. Next base: position 5,885,328 of record NC_135643.1, read on the forward strand.
GCCTCCATTTGTGAATTATCTTTCTAACCACTCTCCACCTACTGTTTTGTATCATGTCATGCTCACAGATGCTCAGTATATATTTTTTGAATAAATAAGTGAATGTGGCAATGCAGGTAAAAATAACAGATGGCTGAAGTCTCGGTGTGAGGCATTGGGCAGACTTTCCTAGTTGGCAGAGGGAGAGGGGGGGAGAGGAACTGTGTCAGAGGGTTATCCGATTAAAGGCAGCATATTATGAGAAGTGACATAGTCTGTGGATGAAGTGTGGGCTCTTGAGCCAGGCTGCTCGGGCTCAAATACCAGCACTGTCGCTTCACTGTATAAACATGGGGCATCAAATGATATTTTTACCTATTTCATAGGTTCTGTTGCAGTGACTAACAAGTTAATAAATGTAAAGTGGTGATTCCCACTGTGGTAGATCGCAATAATGTTTCAAATATCTTGCTGCCATTAGTGTTAAAAAATGTTTTAATGTATAATATGTATTAAATATATCTAGATTATAAAAATATATAAAATATCTCTGTTCATTGTCTCACATCTCTGCTCATTGTCACATGACTTGCTGTGTTCCTTTCATCGGCACTGGGCTTGGCCACATGACTTGCTTTGACCTGTGGAATTTAAGTAGAAGTGACTTATGCCAGGACGGAGCAGAGGTTTTCAGGGCTTCTGCACCCTCCTTCCTCTGCCACAGATGGACACATCTCACATAGGGTCATCTCCTTCATGCTGGATCATGTGTTGAAGAAGCCACGTGGGGCAGAACTTTAGCCATCACAACCAACATACAACATGTGAGAAAGAAGCTTCTGCTATTGTTAGGCCACTGGGATTTAGGAATCGTTGCTGGGACAGAAGGTGGTGAAGCTGACGCCTAGTGAAAGAAGGATCCCATCCATGTATAGCACTTGAAACTGTGCCTGGAACATAAGAGGGGCTCAAGAGTCATTATCATTGCCAATGCACTCTGACTTTTGACACTACTTTCTAATTTGCACTCGCCCATCTTAAATTAAAAGCCTCATCTTTGGACTCTTCAAAGTATTTTGTTGTAGACAGTCATCTGGCCAAGAACCGGAAGGTGTGTGCATTCCAGTCCTAACTTGGTTTTTCTGGGGCTCTGATTCCTCACAGGTAATTGGCAAAGTTGTTTCCAGCTCACAGAAATTTCAGAGCCCACGGCAAGCAGCTGCCGGAGACTTGCGTTCATCACATAAACAAATGTTGGCTCTACCACTTACAAAGCGGGGTGATTTCAGGCGCTCAGCTTCTCCATCTTTCCCTTCAGAGAATTTAGGTTCAGCTTTGGCCACTGTCAGTTTTCAAAGCAATGGAATTTTCACAGGCTCCTGCGGCAAAGCACTATTTTTTGCTTTATTTCTAAAATTAAGTCACTAAACTCTCAGCCAGAGAAAAAAGTGATTTCCTAGAAAACAAGTTACAAAAAATCTTTGGCTAACCAAGGATATTTTAATCTAAAGGACTTAAAATAAAAAGCAAGGTACAATCAGAGAAGAAAACCAGGCTGCCGTGGTTGGGCATAGGTCTGGCCTCAAAGTGAAAGCTTTGGGTTCCAGGCTTCTTCCTGCCATAATCAGCCAGATGATTTTGGGCAATCACACATTACTCTGGGTTTCAATTTCCCTATGTGTAACAGTAAAGGATCTCCAAATTCCTGTCTAGTGCTCATGTTTTATCACTGTGATTCCATCAAAATTAATTGACAACGTTGTTTTTTCAGAAGTTTCAGGTGGCGGTTCTCTTAATTTGTAGAGTTGGGGAAATACATTAAGGGAGGTAAATGTTTATAGGGGAAGCCCAGCCCGCAGAAATCTTCTGAATTGCTAATAAATTTTGACCCTAAAGGAGAAATAAAAGAAAGAACTTGATTTATGATCATTTAACAAAAACAAGCACTATTTTGTTTGCCAGAAGAACAGGTGGCCTAGTATTTTTTCCGGCCCACTCATGGGAGATTTTCTGCTCCAACTAAGGAGAGCTGATCTCTGCCATCTTCCTCCTAGCTCTATTGAAATGTACCTCAAAGTCTCAAACAGAGGTCTGCCAGGTCGAGCGTGGGGACCAAAGCTGATCTGGGCATTGACTGACTTCCAACACTTGGGATGGCAGGTGCTAGCTAATCCTATGCCACTGGCCTTGGCTTCCACACCTCACTTTCCTTAGATTCCCACCACCATATCCTCTTCTCGGTTGTGGGCAGAGACAGCTCCAAGACTGGCCTTTGTACATATACAATCTAAGTAAGATCATGTGCTCCAAGAGAAGTCCCTGGGATTCCCCCCCTTAAAAACATATTGTTCTCCTCACAGAGATTCTATGATTACCAATGCTTGCAAAAGCCCACCCTCAGCCTCAGAAAGGCATTCTGGAAGAAAGGACATGAGGGTGCCCTACTCAGATTTCCCCTGAAAGAACTTGTGGTGGAGTATAGCCTCCAGCTGCCATATTTTGGATTTACTGAACGTTCACTCAGAGGCCACACTTCCCCCAGGGATGCTCCCAACCAAAAACTGAACACAATGGGGGAACTAGAGCTGGGCCATTCTTGTCTCAAGGAGGGGAATTTCTCATATGGACACTTTTGGCATGGGGACTTTCCATCAGGATGGTCAAAACTTTCTTAGAACTCTGCTGTGGTCTGAAACTCTTCCTACTCAATCCTTCCTTCCCTCTTCCCTTTCCTAGATTTCAGACCTGCTTTAATAAGCTGAAGATTCCCCCTGCCTTCCCCCTTTCTTCCCCACTTTATCCCTTATCCTTCCCAGGCTCTTTCCTCACTAAACCTCCTGCACATTTCCTTCCTTTTGGCATCTGCTTCTAAGAGAAGCAGGGCATGACACTTTCAGAAGTTAGCATGCCTGGCCCACTATATTAGTTAGGGTTCTCCAGAGAAACAGTATTAATAGGAGATTGATCTATCTATCATCTATCTATCTATCATCATCTATCTACCCATATTATAAAGAGTTGGCTCATGTGATTACAGAGTCTGAGAAGTCCCAAGATCTACAGTTGGCAAGCTGGAGACTCAGGAGAGCCAATGTGTAGTTCTAGTCAGAGTCTAAACCCTGAGAGCCAATAGTGTACATTCTAGTCTGAAATCTGCCAGGCTCAGGACTCCAGAAGAGCTGATGTTTCAATCTGAATCTGAAGGACAGAACAGACCAATGTCAAAGCAATCAGGCAGGAAGAGTTCCCTCTTACTCCTAGGGAATGAGGGGCTAGTGTAGTGGCAGCAATATGGTGTTAGTCATTTTGTTCTATTTAGACCTTCAACTACTTGGATGAGGCCCACCCACATTAGCAAAGACAATTTACTTCACTTAGTCAACTGATTCAAATGTTAATCTCATCCAGAAACACCCTCACAGACATACCCAGAAAAATGTCTGACCAAGTATCTGTGTACTCTGTGACCCAGTCAGTCAAGTTGACACATGAAATTAACCATCACACCTATTAAATCCAATGCTAATCAATTAAAGAACTTCTGCAAAAGTCATGAATACGGGGAACCCCAGGTGGCTCAGTGGTTTAGCGCCTGCCTTCGGCCCCAGGCGTGATCCTGGAGACCCTGGATCGAGTCCCAAGTCGGACTCCCTGCATGGGGCCTGCTGGTCCCTCTGCCTGTGTCTCTGCCTCTCTCTCTCTCTCTCTCTCTGTCTCTCATGAATAAATAAATAAAATATTTTTTTAAAAAGTCATGAATACAAGTCAAGGTATAGTATGAGTTGCACTTATGTTTATATCTGTCTGTCTAAAAAAAAAATCTATGAATAAAAGATCTATGAATGCCTGAAGGTAGAACCATGTCCTATTCACTTTTAGATCCTAAGTACATATTGAAGATTCAATAACTTACATTTTTTGAATTCTACTATGTGCTCTGCACAGACAAGGTGCTAAGGGTATAGCAGCAAACAAAACAGACTGGGTGCTTGTGCTCAGACAGCTTACACGTAGATGAGAGAGACAATATATAAAACAATTGAATATACAATATAATGTGCCATGATAAGTATGACAAAGAAAGAGTAAAGTGGGTAAGGGGATAGGGAGCAATGGAGGAGTGTCATTTTATATACATGCTCAGAGATGGCTTGAATGGGTAACTGATGGATGAAAGACTCTATGCAAAGAGCTATCAGGAAGGTGGTGTAAGTGTTGGGATGAGTAGGAACTTGGAGTTACACAGAGCAGAAGGAAGGCCTCCTCCTCTACCCAGAGAATCAAATCGGCTCAACTAAATCGTTATTTCCCCCCAGTTCTGGCCTGTTCTTTGCCTCGCTTGCTCCTATTTTTACAACTTTTCTTACAGAGTGGGCCCAGACTACCTTTCCGTAAGTGACTTTCTCACTGGAGTAAGTCTTTAAGTTAACTTTATCACTTGCATTGACCTTCCCTAACATGAGGGCTTGGGGCCAGTTTCCACTTCTGAAGAAATTCCCCTAAAAGTGGTGCTCTGGAGATACTTCAGTAAATGAAGATAGACTTGGCAAAGAAATTCTGAGCGTACAGACAGATAATTAAGAGAGATTTTCAAAGCCTAGAGGGAAATCAAAGACCATTATGTATGTATGGTTTGCACTAAACCACTTTTATTACATTTTGAACTCCATACAGCTGTGCAGCAATTGAGGAGTGAGTATACACAGCCAGTGAAAAAATGTAAGTTACCTGGATGCCAACCTTTTAGCTGCCTACAGGAGCCACACATAAGTTTAAGTTTCACCGTTCCTGAGGAGTTACAGAAACCAAAATAGGTAATTTTACTGCAGTGCTAATAAGGAAATGATGACATAGCAATTGAGGGAAAAAAAAGCTTAAAAATTTCCCTTTCCCCCTTCCACATCTCTGATTCAATTCCTTATCCTCAACAGGGATGTGGTAAGACGGATGAGATTTTTATGGAGTCATCTGAAGTCTTTGGGAGGGTTAGGAAAGGAGTCTAGACTTTGGAACCGGGCAGGCCTGAAACAGGATTTAGTTCTGCCAGTTAAAAGAGCTGTGTGATATTCAGCAAATTACTCAGGCTCTCTAAACTCCACTTCCTTTTTTTTTTTTTTAAAGATTATATTTATTTATTCATGAGAGACACAGAGAGAGAGGCAGAGACACAGGCAGAGGGAGAAGCAGGCTCCATGCAGGGAGCCCGCTGTGGGACTCGATCCCGGATCCCTCAATCATGGCCTGAGCTGAAGGCAGACGCTCAACCACTGAGCCACCCAGGCGTCCCTGAACTCCACTTCCCATGTGTGTAAAATACCCACTTGATAGAGTTGTGATGATCCCATGAGATAGGGTAAGAAAGCTGCCTGGCACATGATGGGTGCCTAACGAATGATGGTTCATCTTTCTGGAAAGGAAGGTCCCTAAGGAGCTCAAAAAGCATTATCATACTTTCTCTTTATTGTTTCTAATAAAGATGATGACATCAAAAGTCTTTGTCAAGAGCAGTGATCACAAAGGCAAATGTACGGTAGGATTTGATTTGTGATTTGCAGAGGAAAACTGTGGCAAAATAGTGGCCGATGCTATTCTAAAGGGGCAATTAAAAAAAAAATAAAGGGGCAATTAAAAGGAGTATGCCTGATATGAGGGAGTGCACCCTTCATCTACTGGAGGCCCTAAGCCCCGTCTACAGGGGGCAGTTGTAGTGAAGACCTGCTATTGACAGATTTTTTTAAAGCCCTAAATCCATTTCCATGTGAAATTTCCAGTTTGCATAAAGTGGCTCCTAGGTCACTTAATAAAAAACATAGAGACCACACAAAAAGCATGTTTGCCGGCTGGATATGGCCTGCAGTTAAGCGGGGGTTGCCAGTTAGCAACTTCTAGAAGAGGAACATTCCATGATTGCATTCTCACTCCTTGTATAGTAAAATATTTTAGTTTTAAAATAATTCTTCGAATAATTCCACACAGAGCAAAGAGTTCAACGTACAAATAAATCTCTTCCTGCATATTTCTATATCTAGGACATCAAGGGCTCAAAATAACCTAAAAAACCTATGAAGGATTTTGTTGTTATTTATTCTTCAGGATTCAGAGATTGCTGGCGGGCACTGTCCAATGTCTGTGTGTAGGTAAAGACAAGCTGATGCCTGCTGATGAAGCCATTTTCTAGATATGTCCTTATAAAATGTGATGTTCCCTGACACTTTCCATGGTATCATAGAGGGGTTAAATAATTGATGAATAGTCCATGAAATTGTTGCCTTTACATCTTTTTTTTTTTTTTAAGACTTTATTTATTTATTCATGAGAGACACTGAGAGGCAGAGACACAGGCAGAGGGAGAGGCAGGTTCCCTGCAGGGAGCCTGATGTGGGACTCGATCCCAGGACTCCAGGATCATGACCTGGGCCAAAGGCAGACACTCAACCACTGAGCCACCCAGGCATCCCTGTTGCCACATCTTAAAAGAGAGAGCAGAAAGAGCTTGGAAGAAGTTATTTTGTTTTTTAAAGAATCTTTCTGTTGGTCCCAGACAAGCCTCACAAAAACAACGCTCCAGAGAAAGTCCCAGTGGGAATCAAAGTGCTAATTGTTGGCATATCAATGGCTGAAAAGTATTAAGCCACCAGTGTATTAATTAACTTGTCCCATTCCACTTCTGAGCTTACAGCAGAGAAAAAAAAATTGTACTTCAATATCAAGAGGCACAGGAAAAGTTAAGCTTCATTTTTGATTGACAGTTTCCCACACACGCATACACCCTAAAACTAGCAACTGTACATTTAGAGCGTTTACTACAATATAATAGGTTTCTCAAGTATGTGACAATCCAGATATCTGTGCATGGCTTACCCACAGAAGCCATCTTCCAGGACGGGAAGGTACTGTGACATCCCTTTTGGTAGGTAACAGGCACATTAGGATGGAATTACCTCAGTTAGGATATGACTGTGATAACAAGAAGAGAGAAATCTTGGACCAGAAGAACCACAGGACATCTTCAAGGAACATGTTGAGTCCCCTTCAGCACACACCCAGGGATTTGTTCAGAACTGGCTATAGGAAATTAAACTACCAATACTTCATCTCAGGACATCTGTGTGTTCTGTGGACATGTCTTCACCAAATAATTGCTCAGTTTGTAACCATCCAAATAGTATTGGGCAATGATTGCATCTGGCCGAAATGATTCACTTTACACACTGGCAACTTCAATGATATGCAATACAACAGGTTAATTCTGTGTTCTTTTGCCTATTTTTTCTGTTTTCAACACTGAATTGAAAGCAAATTCCATAAAGAGAATGGGGCCTGGAGGTGTTCATGTTCCTTATTTATTGTAGGCAGTGTAGGATTTCTTTCCCTCTTCAAATGCTAGGTTAGGAAATAGCAACTAGGGTCCACAGAAAGGGACAAATGCAATCATTCTACCAAAATGATGTTTCAGGGATCTGCTATAAAATTCTCTCAGTATTTAGAAAAAATACAGTTTTGAAGTTACAAATTTTAGAACCTAAGATGTCAATAATAAAAGGGTGTTTTTTTTTTTTTGGTAAAACATATTGAGATTTTTGAGAGACGGGCACTAAAACAGCACTATTGTAAAGTAGCATATCGAGTAGAATTGCTATTTGGAAAACTAATCCTCAGTTACTTCTCTTATTTCTCACACCCTTTTGTCTCATGACTCCCAATCTCTAATACTATAATGATCCAATAATAAAAATATTTTGCCTCAGAAGTCTCATTTGAATGTCGAGTATATTTTAATCATGATATTACATACACCTTAGTTTGAGAAAGGCTTTTTCGAAAAGAGAAGTCCAATTCCAGCAAGTGCAAGCCAATCTTTCGGCAACCCTGTTCCCTAGGATTATGATGTTCCCAAGATAATTTCCTAATCTCTCTTGGGTCAACACTGCGGTTGACTTGAATGGCAGAACACGAAGGGAAGTTGCTACGCCAGATTTGGCACTTACGGATGCTGAGTTGTGCTTTTCCTTGAGATAGCACCCCATTATGGGAATAGAATCCTGGGAGTGGGATTTGAGGGGGTGGTCGAGACCTTGTTTTGCAAGGTTAGTGAAGATCTGATTGGAATTTGGGTATAAAACAGGACATAAACTCTAACTGGGACAGTGGCAACTTTTCAATACCCTTAGTGCACGCTTCTCAAATTCCTGCTGTCATTTCAATTAGAACCAATGGTCTTCTTTCCTACCAGTTCCTTCAGATGTGAAGTGTTGCTGTGATCTGCCAAGAATGTATTAGGTTCCCTTAATAAAGATAAATACATCACAGCAGTGGGTTAAGTGACACAGCCAACAGTTAATTCTTGCTTCATTAAGCCAAACCAAATAATGCTCATTTAAATGAAGAAACCCATCCTATGTCCCAGTAAATATTTGGTATCAGAGCAGCAATGAAACCTCATGCTATGTAAACCTTACTTCTCTTTAGAGGCTCCTAGGACATTTCCACTAGTACCCCACTGAGAATGATAAACATTCAAAGCAAAATGACACTTGTCCAAATAAATGGGTAAAACAAGCTTTGTGGAGTCTCTTCCTAGAATTTGTGCTGTTTTTTGTTTTTTAAAAAGTGTGTATTCTCTCTATTGTTCAGGCGTGAAAATCTTGTAATCCTCCCTGGGCATCTCAGCCATTAGTATGAATTAGAAATTCCTACTGAATAATCTCGGCAAATCATCTGGTAGAAAGTGCCAGGGCTTTCCAGGCTAAGTGCACATTATACATATAAATCATTATCACTTTGGGGTTGATTAGAAAAGGGCAGATATTTTGCAGTCTTGGCAATGTGTGTAGGCCTGTGGCAACTGATTAGCTATTTCAAATTAATAGCTTAAAATTAAAACAAGCCTGGGGTTAGAATAAAGGGAAATGGTTTTTCTACGTAAGGAAAGCTTCAGCCTCTTCAAAAAAGCCCCTTCCCTCCTCCTCCACCTCTGCCTTCCTCTTTTTTTTTTTTTAAATTTATTTTTTATTGGTGTTCAATTTGCCTTCCTCTTATTATCCAGCCTCAGAACGGTATCTGTCAGCTAGAGGACATACCATGATGTGACTTATCATGTGAGTTTCCAGAGTTCCCTGGAAGGGAAGGCGGTGTCAATAAGATGTATTTTTCTGTAGTTGTCTCCCAAGGGAGCTTGGAAATTTCTTAGGGGGAGTGGCCCTGCGGCAAGAGGACTGAATCCTTCCTTCTGTAGGCCACACACCACCCCTGCCTGCCTCAAGCAGCTTCCGGAGGCCGGAGACTGGAGACCATCTACCTAAACCCCACAGGCCCACTACAGGACTCAAGTGTCTCCCATTCAGTGAAAAAGAAAAAACCCAACAGAGAAGAAAAGATACAACAAATGCATATTCTGTTTCCAGGGTAGGAGGGAGGGGAGGCTCAGGAGCAGGCAGGGCGGGTCATGTGCTTTGGAGGTGGAAAGAGGATCTGGGTTTCCTAAAGAATTTTATGAGATCTTTTTTTTTTGCCACTTTGCCTTCTTGGTATTACGGGCCTAGATTTTATTTTGGAAAGTATTAAAAATTACACTTGTACTACTATCTCAGTTTGCCTTTTAAAGTTAAGACAAGAAAGGAAGAAAAAAATCTCGGTCCTTGAAAGACCCTTTTGCAGGCAGTAGAAAAATATTCCTTGACGTTCTTGGTGCTCTCCAAGAAATGAGAAGCCTCAAGTTTGCCCAACCTTAGGATTTAATAGTTAACTACGATGGGCAAGGCTTTATTTCTTTAACTATTGGCTTTATTTCCCTAGCGATTTCCCCTTGTTTTCCAGATTTTATTTGACAAAGAGAAGCTGCCCCTATGCAATTTTAATGTAATTTTTAAAAAAAGAGAAAAATGCCATTTTAGCGTCAAAACTAAATTTTTTCATCTGATTATCCACTAAAAATGCATTATAACATTTTATGTTCTGCAGTCTTAAAGATTGTTACCACTGTTAAAATACTGAGGCAGGGAGAGCAAAAAAAGAGATTAAAAAAAAAAAAAAAGAAAGAACAGAATGGAATAAAATCAGTATAAGGGGAAAACCACTATCATAAAATTGGGTAGGCCTCTACTAGAGATGCTCTAAAATGTATTAGGTCCCAATTAAGCCTTATTACAGATTTTTCATTTAATTTTTTGATAGCTAATATATTTACATATTTCAAAATCAAAACAATATAAAAACAATAGAGAAGTTACATTGCCACCCCCATCCCTGTCTAGCCCATACCCACTGCTGAGTCCCTGCAAATAGTCAACTTTATTAATTACTGCTGTGTTCCTTTATGCACAGCCCGCATACATGTTAGTAAGTATGAATTTAACTAGAAAAAAAAAGAGGAAGGAAATAAACCAACCTTTACTGGACAACCGCTACTTGCCAGACACTGTTAGGTGTTTCTCCATAAGTTAGGTCACTGATTCCTTAAAACAGCTCTGTAAAGTTGGTCTTTTTATCTGCCACAGGACCAGACCTCACGTCAGGTGGGCAGAAACCCCAGCCCTTTGCATTGACCTTCAGAGTTTCATGTGGATTGAACACACCTTTTGGTTTTTATACTTCAACTCATTGCTCCACCTAAATAACATCTTTAAAATACTCATCTTTCAGGGTGGTTTTGAGGCTTACATTGAGTTGTTAACGAACGATGTGGCATACAGTGAGAGTTCTATAAATGGCAGCTGTTATAATGTCTCTAAGAGAACTTCCTGTGTCAGGCTAAGTTCATTCAAAATGTATTGATTTCTGTTTGACTCAAAGAGATGGCCCCATTTTTGGATTTAGTCTATTTCGATGCCAACCTTACCCCTGAGTGAGTAATAACCTTTTTCTACTTCTTACGAAAATAAAAATAAAGCTAGATATTACATCACTAGATCCTCTCTTGGACAGCCAAGTTTAAAGCCTAGGAACAAGAATTACCATATTCACTCTGTGTCAAGGATCAGCAAACTTCTGTAAAGGGCCACATAGTTAATATTTTTGGCTTTTTGGGTCTTTGTCACAACTACTCAACTCTGCATTGCAACACAAAAGCAGCCACAAAAATAAGCGTAGCTACCTACACTCCAATAAAACTTTATTATGGAAATTTGAATTTATATTTAATATTAATGCATACTCATGTTTAATTTGAATTTACATGTGTTTTAAAATATTTTTCTTCCTTTGCTTTTTTTTCCACCATTAAAAAATGTAAAAATTACCCTTAGCTAATGGACCATATAAAAGTTGGCATAGCTTACCAACTCCTACCCTAAATTATAATGATTTGATGAAACTCCTCTTGAATCTGGCCAAGTCTCTCCCCCACCCCCTCTATTTTCAAAGACTGTATTTATTTATTTGAGAGAGAGAGAGCAGGAGACCATGAGCACGAGTGGGGTCAGGGGCAGAGGCAGAGCAAGAAGCAGCTTCCCTGCCTCACAGGAAGCCCAACACAGGGCTTGATCCCAGAACCCAGGGATCATGACCTGAGCCAAAGGCAGACGCTTAGCCAACTGAGCCACCGAGAACCCCCCACCCCCCGCCCCCTTAGTCTTTCTCTCCCACTGCACCACTATCATATCAAGGAAAACAAAAGGCAGGCCCTTCTGGAAGAAATACTCCTACTTACCCAGGGAGCTACAGTTTTATTTCTCATAAGCACCTTAGAGTTTTGTAAATACAATTTAGTGATTCATATGCAAGTTTAGATGCAGGTTTGAGTTGATGTCAACGAAGCACCATGACCTCAATGCTGAAAAACACAGTAGTAGACAATATGTCCAGCTGCTGGGAAATTAAACAACATTAGTATCTGACAGTATGTAATTACTTTATTTGAAAACCAAACTTTGGAGAAGATTAATGGTAGAAGATGCAAGAGCATTTTGCTACTTGTGTACCTTGAAAGCAGAGGCTTCTGCCCTTTGGTGCCAATTTGGCCAGGGGATGCAGGGAGCTCAGAAAGGTCCCGGTGTAAGCTCTCTGGGGCTTTGTCCTGCTGAGAGACTAGAAGTCAGACTTGCTGGAGACACCTCTCTGGAAGGCTGTGCCCCAGCCTCTGCTCCTTCTTCAGGCTTTGGCAGTTACTTTTCCATCTCCTGGCTCCAACCACCTTCATGTCTCCTCTCTCTAGCACCATGATTTTCTCAAGAGTTCGGCCCTCTAGAAACAAAAGTCAAGAAGGCAGGTTGTCTGTGGAAAACTTCTGTTTTCCACAACACACCCCTATTCTGAGGCTAAAGGAGCACAAAAGCCTTGCTAACTACTTAGTAATGGTTAGGGAAAAATACTTTAATAGTCCCATAAATTATCTTTGACACAAGCATTTCTTTATCATCTGGGGAAACCAAGCATTTCAAAGGGCCAAATAGTCAGCTGCAGTCCACTCAGGAAAATTCCATCTGCTTCTGTGGATTTTCAGATTATGAATTCTTGGAAAGAAGATCTGAAAAACTGGTGTGACCAGGGAAACGTCTAGAATTCATTTCAGAATTGTTGTTAGCACAGAACCTAGCACCTTCATGGTGCACAATGGGAATCTAGATGTTGAAATTTTAAAGAAGAAATATTGGAACAAGGGCTAAAAAAAAAATTGCAATTGTCAAGAGATGATTGAGGAGCAGGTAATGAACAAAGGCATAGGGAAATGAAGATGTGAGCTATTTCAAGCTCCAGGAAAGCATGGAGCTTGTGTGTCTTATTCACCTGGATGTCCTTCACCACCAGACCTTGGAAGAGTGCCTGGCTCAGTAGCATTTGTTGAATGGATGGGAGAGTAAATGGATTTTTATTGAGAGGAAGGAAGAATAAGGCCAGAAAGACAAAGTCTATTGGTCAAGTCTCGGCAAGAAATGGAATTTCCCTCAGATAATTCAAGTACCATTTTAATGAAGAAATGACTTAAAAAGATATGGTTAAGGGAAGCAAAAAGAGATGTTGGGGCACCAGGAAACTTGTGAGAGGAGACCAACAGCACCTCTACAGGTGATAGCACCCTACAGGGCGGCAGCAGCCATTTGACAGAAACCATGCAGTTACTACCAGAGACAAGTACAGAAGTAGGGAGGACGTTAAGGAAGAAGTACCCTGACCTCTCTCTCCTCCAGTCCTCCATTCTTCCGCCACTGCCTCCCTCTCACCAAACCCAACCAAAAGACAGAGGGCATGAAAGCAGGCCAGAGAAGGTTGGAGAAAGGATCTGAGAATGGGGGCAAACCAATAGTCCATTGGGTGAATAGAAACTGGAAAACCATTTTTTTTAAATATACAAATGACATATAACATTATATTAGTTTCAGATGTACAACATAATGATTGGATGCATGTATATGTTGTGAAATGATCACCATAATAAGTCTAGTTAACATCCATCACCATGCATAAGTTACAGTTTTTTTTCTTCTGATGAGAACTTTTAAAATTCATTCTCTTGGCAACTTTTGTGAAAGCTGGTCTTAAAAAATTTTGTGCTAGAGTTAGGAGTCTTTTATGGCTTCTCTTCCTCTCTAATTTTTCCCACTCCTACCTCTGGGAAACAAACAAAGTGTTGCAGAAGGGGAGGTGGGTGGAGGGATGAAGTAACTAACTGGGTGACAGTCACTAAGGAGGGCACATGATGGGATGAGCACTGGGTGTTATACTATATGTGGGCAAATTGAATGTAAATAAAATATTTAAAAATTAAAAAAAGAAATTTGTGCTTTTGCTTCCCTATGCCTTCATTCATTCTCTGCTCTCCAAAGATAAATCCTGGCCCACTAACCTCTTATCAATTGGATTGATAGGCTATTAGCTGCCATTGGAGATTTTGAACAAGAAAGTGGCAAAAAAAATAGGGTTTTGGGAAGCCTTTTCTATGTTCACATTCCAGCCCCCACCACTCCTTAACTGTAAACGCGGTCTAGTTACTTAAACCTCCGTGTTACTTAAAATCTCAATTTCCTTATCTATAAAATGAAGGAAATTATGGTAGCTATCTCATAAGGTTGTTATGAAGACCAAATGAGATCATCTAAGTAAAATGCTTGGGTCTAATATTATTGCTTTTTAAAAGCTTATCTTGGATTGAATTTAAACAAATTTGTCATATATTGAAAATTTTACTCTCAAATCAATGTTAGGGCGAGGTTGTAGTGTATTTGGCAATGATAACTAAAAGACAAGAGTCTTTTTTATGACTTCATGACCATGCAATTTTACTCTGCTTTTGTCTACTCAAGCTAAGAAGCTCCCTTCCTTAAGCATTGATTTTTCTGTCTTTAAATAATATTAGAATCTTATAGAAGCTTTAGGTAATACCAGTGAAGTCCACCTACATGTGATCTCAACACACAGCTGCGGTTTAGCTACCAATGCATTTCTGAAAATTGCTTCCTTGGCATTTCAGCACTTTATTTGAAAGAACAACTGAAGCAGAAAGAAAGTCAAGCAACAACAGGAGGGCTTCGTTTTTAAACTCATTAGCTGGCAAACTAAAAATTTGCTTAGATCAGTTGGGGTTTCAAATGTTAGAATAGGCTTCTGAAATGAAAGTCAGTAGCTACAGTTTAAAAGTCTGAAGCAAATTTTCTTCCCCTTCCCCCACCCACTTCCTTAATTTTCTAATGAGAGTTTCACGTGCCCTCTTAATAGATGTGTATTTATGGTGTGCAAGGTACTGCTGTTTATACCATCATTAAAATTTAAGCAGACATACATTTTATGGAAAGATTGGCTATAATTATGATTTTTAAAAAAGATTTTATTTATTTATTCGTGGGAGACAGAGAGAGAGAGAGAGAGAGAGAGAGAGACAGGCAGAGGGAGAAGCAGGCTCCATGCAGGGAGCTCGACGTGGGACTCAATCCAGGATTCCAAGATCATGCCCCAGGCTGAAGGCGGTACCAAACCGCTGAGCCACCCGGGCTGCCCCATAATTATGATTTTTAAATCCCCTCCCGCTTCCAATTTTTAGCACTATAAAAGAAGCATTACTTTTACTGAGTTCTTGACAAATATTTGTGGAGATTTCTAAAATTATAAATGCATTTATAATTCTGATGCCTGGTGTGCCAATTCCATGTGCTTAGGCTAAATAACAAGGGGATGCAAAAGTATTTAAATATCATTTTGATCCCTGAGACTTCTAGTTATTTCAACACGTAGGTGAACCTTCATGATGATTCTTAAAGATAAATTGCTTATTATTATAATATACACTTTTTATGAGTAATGACTACCTTCCCAGTGAATTATATTTTTAAAATATAGTATTAAAAAAATGGTATCTCTTGGGCCATGAAAGCCCTTAGATAATGGTTTTCAAGGATTTCCCCTGTCATTGCTTAATAATATTCAGGGCCTCCAGAGAGACTTCTGAATTACATGTTAAAAATTGTATATACAATATAATCACATCTATATCTAAAAAATGCACTCAAACCAGTTGCATAAAAAGTTGAAAAGAAATTAATCAAACTCTTAATAGTAGTTACATATGGGACATAGGAATAAAACAAAGTTGTAAAAACAGGGCTAATCCATTCCCAGGGACTCTTGATCCCCTTTTATAGCTTTCTTTTAGAATAGGTGGTAGTGGCAGTGGTGAAGAACATGAGGTCTGGGTTTGAATCCAGGCTGCACTGCTTGCTATTGTGTGACCTTGTACCAGTATGAACATTGCTGTGACTCAGTTCAATCTATACATAAGGGATAAATAGTGATATTTACCCTGTGGAGTTGTGAGACTAAGTGAACGAGTGTGTACAATCACTTAGAACACTAGCAGGAACTCACTAGGGACAGATAAATGAGAGGAGCTATTATTTTGTTGTTTACATTCAATCTTTTCCAGTAGGATGTGACCTCCTGAGAGAAGTTATTTATTTATTATATTCCTGGACCCTAATGCAATGACTAGCAAATAAGAGATCCTCAATAAAGATTTGTGAATACATGAATGAATGAATTCCACATGTAGGTGACAGAATGTCACTATTTCATCAGTAATGATCTAATTATCCTATCCCTAGTCTGTGGTCTGTCTTTATTTTAGCCTTCGCTGTTTAACATCTGCTCTGAAAGTGTTCCAAGCCCGTCCACACTGATCCAGGTCACTAGTAAATGGTTTAACTCATGATGACACATGTGTTGGCCAATAAAGAGCATTTAAGAGGAGTCTGACTCTAGGGGCACTTGGGTGGTGTAATCGGTTAAGTGTGTCACTTTTGGTTTTGGCTAAGGTCGTGATCTCAGGTTTGTGTGATTGAGCCCTGCACGAGGCTCTGCACTCAGCATGGAGTCTGCTTGTGACTCCCTCTGCTTCCTCCCCTGCTCTCTCTCCCTGTAAAAGAAATAAATAAAATTCTTTAAAAAAAAAAAAAAGAGGAGTATTACTCTAAGACATACCAGCCTTTCTAACATTAAAAATGATAGTTACCTTTCAGATTCTCGTATGAGTTACAAAGACTAGGTCACATCTAAAGTGTAAGTTCGAAAGAATCAAAAGGCACTTAGTCCATGGGTAAAGGCAGGGTTTATAAACCAATCAGTTGGTTATGTCCCTTTAGTGCCATGCTTCTCTTCAACAGCTGCAGCCCAAAACTATTGGGCAAAGCTGCACCTGCCTCAAATTTTTTCTGCTAAGTGTAAGAAGACACATAAATGGCTGGACTCCACCTTCATAGAGAATTAATTCAATTGCTTGAATTTTCTCCAAATGTCACTGGATTTTAAAAACGAATATTATTTTACAATATTACTTGCTTAAAACCTATCCAGAGTCTCTTATGATGAAACAAAAATTATCACGTTCAACTAACATATATATTGTAAATCCTAATATTTGTCTCTCCCTGCAAAATTAGTTGTTGGGAGGAAAAATCTCCTCAGCTTCCTTCTGTCCTATTTCTGCCTCTCTTGCTGAAGCAGAGGCCAAATTTAGAAAATATTAAACACACATACATGTGCCACACCTATATCTTGTTTGAAAAAGAAGATACATATTATTACCCCCTTTAAGATAAGGCTCCTAAGGCACCTGGAAAGTACAGGAGAATGAATCACCTCTGGGAAGTACCCTACAGATTTTCAAAGGGTTGTACCCCAGGATTCCTAACTGCCCTTTATTAACCCATTATGGGTTATTACTTTATTAAATGAAACTATTAAAATACCCAAGGGATGAGGTGGGAGAAATGGATTGGCCATAATTAGTAAGTACCCAGTAAATAAGAAGCGATGGAGGGAATTCACTAGAGGAGAGAAGGGTGAGGAATTAAATCACACTGGCTAGTATTTATATAATGTTTACTAATTTACAAAGTGTGTTTTACACACAGGAAAAGAGTAAACCAAAGAGGATAATGAATTAGTATAGGTAGGGAGTCTTCACTAACACATAAGGTCTTTCTTTAGACCTGAAACTTGCCCTATTGTTACACTGAGGTAATGAAATCTATTGAGACTACAAAGAAATCTAGGTATCTCCTTATTTAACTTTAAATGTCAAATGGATGGATCGAAATCTGCCTTAAAGTTTCGTGAACTTTGATACCATTACTCCTTCTATTACATGGGAATTTTTTTAATGTGGTTCTACATTCTAACACATACATTGGGTTTCCAAGAGATTTCATTTATCTGTTGCACAAGCCCCCCGCCTCCAGCCCCATGCCATGGACGTGGTGAATGCAGGTATCACAACAGAATCACAGCACAAGGACAAGAGTGACCAATGTCCCTCGGAAGCCTGAGGCCAATCAGGAAGAAATTCATATTTCTGAGCATTTATTCTGACCCAGGCTCTGGCTCAAGATGCAGAGCACTATCCCTACTGATAAGACCCAGGCACCCCTTAACTCAGTGGCAGCTTATCTTCTCAAATCGCAGCCCAGATAGTAGCCCAAATGGCACAGGGTACAGGTCTCCGCCTCCCTCCCCACGGTCCCCTCCTCCCAAGTAAAATATTACTCTGCATGAAACTTTACAAAAAGAAGAGTGTGAAGTCACAGCCAAGCCTACTCCCCATCCCAGGGGGCCATTATGTACCATTTTACTGCAATTTCGCTTTGCTTTGTTTTTTCCACTGATGCATTTAGCTACAGCAAGTAGAGAAAAACCCTATTCAAGAGAGTGGGGTCATTATCCACACAAAAGGCCATTTAGAGAAAGAACAGCTCCGTCAGTTCAAGCTGTGGCTGCCAGAGTCCAGACCCATTAGAAAAAAGGTTAGCTGTTTAAGTGGGAATGGGAAACAAAATGTAATAATTAGGGCTAACTGGGCACCCTCCCCCTGCCAAGAAAGCTGCCTGGGATCATAAACTAATTCCCTGAAAGTCCTAAGCTTAGGGGAAAGCAAATCATCAACTCTACATGACAGTTCAGTTGTTAACCTTTACCCTAGAGACTAGGTTTTCATTCTTTCTCTCTTTTTTTTTTCTTTTAGGTATGTTTTTTATAGATGTCACTTTTATAGGGTTGGGCTGTTCTTTTTCTGGCTTACCACTATTGACATGTTTCTGATTACTGCCGTGTGTGCATGTATGTGTGTGTGCGTGTGTGTAAAAACCATGAAAACAAATAAATGCCAAAATTAACAGCAGTTACCTTTGGTGATGAAATATGTGGTAGAATCAGGAATTCATTTTTCTTTGTTTCCTCCTCTGTACTCCCTAATTATTCATTTATTAACATGTAATGTAAAAAGGAGAAGAAAAAGACACATAAACTATTTCTGGTAAAATTTTCTGCCATGCTTCCCTTAAAGGAGAAAAAAACAATTAGTCTCAACATGATTAATCATGAGGAGAAAGGAGGTAAATGCCTCAGAGAAGAAGCTGCATCATGAAGGGATGAGAACTGACACGAATGTTAACCAGACTTCACCTCTCCTTTTCCTAAGTCATTTAGCAGCATCTGGATGAAAGTAATTTCAGACTAACAGATATTTGTAGTTGTTAGTGATACAGGAAATGCTCAGCATTTAGCATCCTCAGAGGCACGCTGTTCTGGTTAATGAAACAATGGTAGGATGAGCACATACTCATCATTTTATAGTCCCACTCGGACTGGAGGGTAACCAGGCACATAGGGTATGGATAACCAACCTTCAGTAAATAAGATGGGGCCGAAAATGCTATGGAAAATGTCATGTTTGATGATTCAGAAGGCACTCTGGGAGCTTGCAGACCGTTGACTAATTATTCTGAACATCCATGATGAATATGACATAGAGCAGCATAAGTACAAACTTGTAAGAAATTTCTATTGCTAGATTATGTGACAAATTTGTTTTTTATGCAATATTTCTAAGCTGACTTGAAGGTAAAATGGAGATAGGAATTAATTGCTTAGCAAAGAGAGATTAGGCATTTTATTTATGCCTTTATGGACTTTCATTAACACTTGTTTTCATTTTTATGGCTTCTCATGACAAAATGTTTACTGAGTGTGGCACATTTAATCCAAAAAAAGCATGATTCCTGTGTTCACATTGCTTAATTAATAATTTAAGAAGTATTTATGGTAAGGGCATGTCCTTTGAATCACATGAGATTTCTTAAAAATTTTTTTCATCATTAAGTTTTGTCTAGGTAGTTTTTTTCATCTTTATTTTTTAATTAAAATTTTTGTATTTGAGTGTACTTGACACACAATGTTGCATTAGTTTCAGGTATACAATATAGTGATTCAACTTTTCTTTCTGTTATTCTGTACTCATTACTAGTGTAGCTACCATCTGTCACCACACAATGCTATTTCAATACCATTGACTATAATCCCTGTGCTGTGCCTTTTATCCCCATGACTTATTCACTCCAGAACTGAAAGCCTGTATCTCTCATTCTCCTTCACTCATTTTTGTCTAGATATAGTTTTGTCTGGGTAGAGGAAAGACCAAGAGACAATCTTGAAATCTATAATCGCCTTTTGGTTTGTGGGGAAAAGAATAGATGTGAACGAAATATTACAGGCCAGTAAAAGCTTGAGAAATGAAAATGAAGTAAATTCAATGACAAACATTTTTTAAGGCCTACTATGTTCTAGATGCTGTTGGAGGCACTTGACATACATAATGTTAACGAAGAGAAAATAAAATGTGTCATGAAAATACCAAAGATGCTAGATGATGATAAAAAATTATCAAAAAAATAGAGCAAGGCATGCGAGATTCAGAGAGGGGGTTGCTTTTGAAATTTTAAATAGTGTGGTTAGGCTAGGCTCCATTAAGGAAATTTTTGAGCAAGCCTTGAAGGAGGTGAAGAAGTTAGTCACATGAATATGGGGAGGTGGAGAAGGGATGGTCCCAGCCTACAAATAAGAAACAGTGGGAAAATGGGAAAGGGAAAATTATTCAATGAGGCAAAGAGAAAGAGTACGGGAAGAAAAGAGGTACAGTCATTTGAGATAAGCAGACAGGGAATTCTTAACATAACATAACTTTGAAATGTTGGCTTTGGAAATGATTGGAAGAAATAACAAAAAATAATCTTTGTCCCTGATTAGCATATGGAACACAGATCTATAAAATAAAAAAATAAAAAAATGGGATCCACCTATACATACCTAAAGACTGGCATTTTTCTAGGTAGTGGTTACCAAACTGAATGCATTCATTCCTTTATCATTTACGTTTTGAGAATCACATGTGCCAGATGCTGTGTTAGGAACTGGGGCACAGTGATGAGCAAAATAGATGCAATTCTTGCATTCATGGCAGAGACATACTTTATCTAAATGATGCACTTGTTATCCTATTATAAGTGCTGTGGAAAATCACACAGAGTTAGGAAAATATGTGGGAGAGTTACTTGACCTACTTGGGAGTCAGGAGAAGCTTCCACTAGGAAGAAATATTTGAACTGAGACTTGAGGAGTTGCATTAGTGTTAACTAGGGAAAGAGAAAGATTAACCTAGTCAGAGGTGGGCATGTTTGAAACAATGAAAGGCCAGTGGCTTAAGGAGGGAAGAATGATTCAGTCAGGATCTAGCAAAAGACAGAGCACACTCAAACACAGTCACTGAGGACAGGTGAATCAAGAGACTCCTTAAAATAGTGTCTGAATGGTTAAGGGGAATCCACAAGGGATGTATAGCACCCGTGCTATGAATGCAAAGTTGAAAAGAATGAAGCTGCCACTATGCCTGGACACCATAGTGGAAGGCAGGAGTATTTACAAAAGACAAGAGCTACAGGAAAGAGATACCTCACTGCAGCTGTGGCTATAAGGAGATACAGCCAGTTGGAGGCAACACAGCAGGGAGAGATCCAGGGGAATAAATACTGTGCTGCAATTTCCCGCTGCCTTCCCATCTCCCATGTTTCTTTAGTCAAATGGACTATAAATCAGACCATGAGGGTCTTGATGCAGAATATAAAAGTCAGCTCCTAGGGCACAGAATGAAATGGAGAAGGATAACATGGATGTGGAGGGGCAAACAGAGACTGTCCTGCAGAGTATGGGCCAGATCGTATGAGAACTTATGGGCCAAGTGAAGGATTCAAGTATTTGTCATTCTAAAAGTGGTAGGCTGCAAGGGAAAAACGTGATCTGATTTGCATTTATAAAGGAAGGTCATTCATGTACTGTGAGGAGATGGGAGCCACTGTGGATGAAGGAAGCTCAGCTGGAGCTGTTTTGGTGGACTCTGTGAGAGATAATTGTAGTTTCAACCGATCTGGTGGCTGTAGAAGGTGGGGAAGTGTGGAAAGACTCAAGAGGTAATGAGTTTGTGTTGGTTTGGGTGTGGGACATACAGAAGAAGGCACAACAGGTGCTTGAGATGAATTCCAGATTTTGGTTTGCATAAGTGGGTAGGTGATGGTGCCATTCTTTGAAGGAGGACTAGGTTTGGGGAAAATCGTGAGCTTGGTTTTGGACATACTGAGTCTTTGAGAAAACCACTGTAAATGTCAAATCAGCACCTCCACTTTACTAGGTGTTTACAGCCTACTTTTACTGTGCCCTACAAGACATTCTGCAAGGCATTTTATAGAAAATATTTTCTCCTATCCTCAAAATGTGGAGGCAGACATTATTTTTCCCATGTTTCTGATGAGAAAACTGAGGCTCTAGGTTAAATATTCTGCTTGCATTCAGTACTTAAAATCCAGACATTTTAAATTCCAGCTGGAGCTCTTTCTCCTGTCTACTGTTTTATCTTCAAGTCACATAAGCATCAGAGAAGGCTGTACAAGAGGGTGAGCAAAAGTGAAAAAACTGTTATGAGGTCTTATTTCATTTAGAAAATTTGGGTTTTGTCTCATTAGATTCTAGAGGAGGCTCACATGAGTTTTGATTCATCAATCAATCAGCACTCCTCGGGCAATTGTTATATGGTTAGGATTTTGCTGGCCATTATAAAAAGATTATGAATAGTATGAAATATGATCTTAATATTAAGGGCTTAAAATTTAGTTGTGGAGGCAAATACACTCTGGAAATAACTTTACCTATGATAATATTATATTCTGATAACAAAATGCCAGATTGTGTAGGGCCAACAGCCCAAGAAAAGGATAATATATAGCGTGATAAGGTCTTATTTAGGGGAGACTTGCACTGTGTGCACAAAAAGAAACTGAAGGAGGACAGAATACTGTGTGATGATGGTCTAAGAAATTTCAGCAGTTGAATGTTGGTCTGCAGATTGTCTCCTTAGGGAATTTCTTAAGATGTGCAATTAATTAGAGTTAGCTAAATGAAGTATGCATCAAACAGTCTGAGTTTGAAATTTTTGGAAGCCTATTTTATTTAACATTTATTTTTGCAATCCGTGCAGCCAAGAGTGCTGTGTTTTGGTGTGTGTGTGTATGTGTGTGTGTTTTATAGACAAGCGATAGCAATCTGTTCATATCTTTGTTGAAGGCAAGCTGAAATTGCAAATGTGTTTAAATCTGATACAGTCTAAACCTTTATCCCAATAATGAAATATTATCAATAAATCTTACCCTAAGATCTTTGAAACTCTGTAAAGATATGCTTTATGGGAAAATCACCTCAAATTTCTTTCCAGAAGGAAAGATAAGACCTCTCTTAAATAACGGCATCTGGAAAATTGAAATTTTCTTAGTAGTAGGCATTTTAATAACTGACATTTGTATAGTACTTTATGATTTGCAGACTACTTTTTATACTTTTTTATACTTTATCTTATTTGATAACTAAGCAAAGCTAAACTTTCGTCAGAAAATTATGTTGGACAAATTGTTCTCCAGAGAAGAAAAAAATGTGTTGGTTTTAACCATTTTAGAAAAAAAAAATGTGTCTTAGCATCTTAGGCATTAAGAGGGAGGTCATAGGTTGCCGTATAATATAACAGCTGTCTAATGATATAGTAATGATGATAGTTGTAAAAATAACAGGAATTGAGCCTTTGCTATATGTATGCTACTGGTCTATGCATTTAGATGTATTAACTTGTTTAATCCTACAAAAAAAAACTTGAAAAAGATATTATTTCCATATTACAGATGAGGAAACTGAGGCACAAGTGTTTAAGTAACCTGCCAAGTTCACAACATTAGTAGGTAGAAGAGCTGGGCCTTGAACTCAAGAAGTCTGGCTCCAGAGTGCTCACTCTTAACCACTTAGGACTCTATCCAAAATGTAAATTATCTCTTATATAAACAGTTTCTTAAATAAAAATTGTAAAACAGCCAATGATTTACAAGCAAAAAATAAAGGGAAAAAAGGAATAGACACTATTGTGAATTCTAATCAGGGCTCCTCAATAAAATCATATAGAAAGGAAGAAAAATCATGAAAAATAAAAAAAAAAAATAAAAATATGCCTAAGGAAATAGAAATTGAAATATTTCTAACTTTTTGGCTAGTCTCTGAAAAAAGAAAAAGGAAGGTTAAGAAGGAAGAGACTAATTTATGATCCAAGAATAACACAATGTTATCATAATTATAAAAATATGTTTTTAGTCCCTCCTAAAATATTTCCTGCTTTACTTGGAGAGGACATTAGTAGTTCTTCTAATATAGAATAATTCCATTCCCAAACAAAGAGAGAGTCTAGAGACAGATAGAACATATTGTCTAATGATACATACTTATGTGATAAAAGTATAAAAATAAAGCCACAGAGCAGCCAAACCTAAAATCCAAAAGCACAGTTACCTCTGGGTGGAGGGTGGGCTTGGGGAAAGTAGAGGAGTTTGGAAGAGAGCAGACAAGAAATTTCTACGGTGTTACTCTTGTAGTTTTTAAGGTGTAGTTTTTTGTTTTTTTTTTAAGATTTTATTTATTTTTTCATGAGAGACACAGAGAGAGAGAGGCAGAGACACAGGCAGAGGGAGTAGCAGGCTCCATGCAGGGAGCCCGATGTGGGACTGGATCCTGGGTCTCCAGGATCAGGCCCTGAGCTGAAGGCGGTGCTAAACCGCTGAGCCACCCAGGCTGCCCTTTTTTTTTTTTCCCCCTGGGAACATCAGACTCATGTTTATTAGGAGGGAGGGAGGGATGGAAAGAAGAGAGAGATCCCCTTGCCCTCACTCTCCCCGACACAGTGCAAAGTCCCCAAGCCTCTGCCCTTCGAGGGGAGGGGAGGGAAGTGGGTGAGCAGAAAGCCTTAGTTCTAGCAGCAAGCCAAGAAAAAGGTGGAGAAGGTTTGCATCCTCCTCATTGAGGAGGCCCATGGACCCAATCCACCTCTGCCCCTTGCCCTCTGGCAGGCTCAGACGTCAACAGGCTCCCGCCCTCAGTTCTGCCTCTTCACCACAAATACCCTCTGTCCTGACACGGTCACCAGCAGCGTGTGTTCTCCAAAGACCAGGGACAGGCGCTTGAAGGGTATGTTTGTGCTGTGGTGCAGCCGGAAACCACAGGCTGTGCTGACCAGCTCAGAGATGGCACTGGCTGCCTGCTCCTCATTCTCTAGATCCCCAGATGACGCCAGCACCGCACCTTCACTCAGCACCAGGTAGCCTGTGGGTCTTACTATGTTTCATGACTTTAATATATTCCTCAATTTGTGTTATGTTAATCCTTTCCTGGTACCCAACAATGAAAAGTGAACTTGTTGAAACAGTTTTATAAAAAAAATAAATAAGTAAATCTAATTAAAAAATATTGTATTTGATAGAAGCCTGATAACTAACCTTATTCCTAAAACACACTACCTTTCCTTATGATGGAGTGGCCAGTGATAACCCAGACAACTCAGCTTCTCTAAAAATAAGATCAGCTTTCAAGCAGCTGTGTGGAAATGACAGAAAAAAATGAAGATCATTTTTGCAAGATTGCAGGCACCCCTCTGTGACCCTGCATAATGTTCTTCTCACTGCCTCAGTTTCTCCAGCTGCAAAGAAAAAATTATGTGTGACTCTGGATTCCTGTTCCCTCCCGATCCTGCTCTAGTCTTCAAAGAATAAGACCAAGCTTTCTAAGTACTTCTTCACAGACTTGCTGTTTGATGGACACACCGTCAAAAAAGACTTGAATGGTTGCCAAAATACCTAGCCTCAATCCAGACAGCAGAGTTCATTTCATAGTTCAGCTCTTTTGCTGTAAAGGAGCAAAGTGCTTCTTGAATGGGTGAAAGAGCAGCTGCCTGCAGTTTCCTGTCTTCAGAGAATTCAATTATTAGGAAAAAAAAAAAAAGTTAAGTGCTCACTCAGCAGTCAGACAGTAGTTTGTACATGCAACCTCACTTCCTCAAAGTGAGCACCCACGGTTCCCAAATCAAACAGTGTGTGTTCCAAATCCACTGGAAAGTTGATTGCTTGGAATTAATTTTTCCTTTCTGAAGGAGACCATGCTAGAAATGATGAAATGTCTATCCCTGGGTCTCTAAGGGGCCGGACAGTCCCCCTGGTCCCTCTTGCCTCCGAGGCCTCATGGGGCAAAGGATTTGGTGGGGAAGACTGAGGAGCAGGGCTGGTAGACTGAGCAGACCCACCCAACAAAGGGAAGCTGTTATATGTGCCATGTTGGGGAGTGTGGGGGGGGGGGTGCACTTCTCAGTGGGGTTCTATCTTGGGCAGCTGACAGTGAGGCAGGGGAGTGGGAGAGGGCTTTTCGGTAGAGGATGCCCATATCAAGAGAGGCTTTCAAAGGCAGGCAGGCCAGATAGGACTTCCGGGAAGTGCCACGGGGCCTATTTGTAAGTACTGAAGAAAAAGTGCCCTTTGGGACTGCTGGGAATTAAAATGTCTGTCCAGATGTTTGTCCACTAAGTTGTTCAAGGCTCATAGAGAAGGAAAACTGCTGGGCTGATGTACTTTTCTTGTCCTTTTTTCTTTTGTTCCTCTTTAGTGAAAGGGCAATAATCCCAGGTGCCTAAACCACCACAACTCCATTCTTGGTGGTCAGATGGCCCAAAGCCACGGCACTAACCTGAAGGAGATGGAGGGATGGTGGTGGCAAGGGGACGTGCGAGAGAAGACCTGGGGGCATGGCATTTTATAACATTTTATACTTGCATTAAATATTATGGTTCATGATCACCAGAAGAGAATGATATCTTTCAAATTTCATGAGTCCCTTCAGCTGACAGGGTTGACGAAGTCTGGTCACTGCAAAAAGGTGCCAGGAGACCCTTGGGCAATTGTGGAAGCAGCTCTGTTCCCCCAAGCTTGCCAGTTCCACTTACAGTCTCACAAGGTCTGGGTAAATTGCCATAAACAACTGAATCAATGTTGATGAAACCCTTTTCATATTTTCCCGTCACTATTCAAAGTAAAAATATGTATGTTAGCTAGTTTTCAAAATTATCATTTTATTTATTTGTACTTAGAAAACTACATTTATTGACCACCAAATCGAATAAAACTAAGAGCTCTGCACAAGTGTTTTAAGAGGACTTTGACCTTTTCCCCAGTGCTCTGCTCACTGAAGTCAGCTCCTTTAGTTTCTGGAGCCTCTGGATCTGTTTCCTGAGCTGCTAAGAGGAGTCCCCCTTTCCTTTGTGGCCTCTCAGCATATGTGATCATCATGGGATGCACAGGGACAAAGCCAGAAAGACCCAGAATCTTCTCCACCTGCTGAGAGAGGTGGGTTCCATAGTGGATCCAATGCCAGATCTGGTCCAGGTTGAGAGCAACGATCTTCTCTCCATGACTGTTAGGCAATGGATCACAGGAGTCCAGATGCTCCATGAAACAGCCATCACTGCTTACCTTTTGTGAGCAGCCACAATGTGGTAGAAAGGCTGGTTGGCACAGTCACTCAGGGCAAGGTGAATGGTTAAGTGGCCTCTATGATAGGCCTTTGCTGTGCTCAGCTAGGAGCTGGACCACCATGCAGCCAGAGTGGGCCGGGGCTTGTGTGCCACCTGCTGAGCCTCCAAGCACCCAGCCACCCTCACAGATCAGCTCTGCTGCCTCCGGCCAGGTGGCTGATGGACTCAAGAAGTCCACCGCTGCCAGACCTCTCCATGACCCAAGCCCTAGCAAACACTGCCATTTTAAAGTTCAAAGATTGTGAAGATAAAGGGGGAAAAATACCAAAGATACAATGTAGGTGTACCTCAATACAATCATACAAACTAGCAAAGACATTAAAAGTAGCACCTGGAGCTGTTGGCGTACATCTTAAAGAATCATGTT
Organism: Canis aureus; assembly: GCF_053574225.1. Taxonomy (NCBI): domain Eukaryota; kingdom Metazoa; phylum Chordata; class Mammalia; order Carnivora; family Canidae; genus Canis; species Canis aureus. The sequence goes on from NC_135643.1 coordinate 5,912,861, forward strand.
TTTTGAAAAATAAGGATTTGGGGGCACCTGGGTGGTTCAGGTCTTGATCCTGGTGTCCTGGGATCAAGTTCCTCCGCATGCTCTCAGCAGGGATCATGTTTCTCCCTCTCCCTCTGCCCCTTCCCCCTACTCCTGCTTGTGCTCTCTCTCTCTCTCAAGTAAATGAATAAATAAATCTAGAAAAAAAAAAGAAAAGAATGATTTTAGTACAAATGAACTCTGGTCTCTAGCTTTAGGACAAATCCATAGAATACTATTTTGAGCTACTAGCTGAGTCATTTTTTTTTCTTTCTCTCTCTCTGCCATGTAATAATTATTGAGAATATAGTGTTTCAGACACTGTAAAGAAATGATTAGCAAAAGGCATAATCATTTTCTTAAATGGAAAAAGGGTAGGGAAGCATTTTACTGATGATAAAAAGACTTTGCATCCCCAACACAATCGGAAGGCCAGAGGTAACAGTAGAAATTGTCACTGGATTATAAGTCCCAAACTATAACTCTATGGGATTCTTTACAAGTTTGACATTGAACTGACTATTGCTAGAAGGAAACTTGTAGAGAGAAAAATAGTGTAAGAATTAATCCATCTGAAAATAGGATATATAATTTTAATAGCTTATGATCCAGAAGGCCAATACTTTAATGCAATCAAGACTATAATATCACTTTGAAACATACTGGTCTCCTCAGGCGAGGGCATGGCAAAGTACTTTACAAAAGATTCAGCAATAATCATCCACCAATATAGTTAATTAAAATTTTATAGGCACTGAGATATTTCTTAGCTTCAAACTCTTTAGTTACTCATGAAATCAGCACACTCAAAGCATTCAATCAGAGGCTTAGATGGATTTCATTCATTCCAGAAATGAAAGAATTTACTGAGTGGCTCTGTTTGAGATTCTATGAAGGATGCAAGGAAAATCAGGCACAGACCTCGTTTTTCTAGGGAGTTTTGTGACTAATAGGTGAGATCTATCACCCATAAATAACAAGAATACAAGGTCAAAAGTGGTTATCACAGGAGAAGTGTGGATGACAAATCAGGGAATGCAGATTGGGGAAAACTTTTGGGAAAAAGAGATGTACTAGACCTACAGGAAGTGTAGTCCAGATGGAGGGAAAAATTCAATTACAGGCATGGTTTGGGCAATTTCAAATAACTTAGTTTAGCTGGCTGAAGAGTAGCATAAAGGGGAATGCCATAAAGGAAAATGTAGCATTTTATGTAGCATAAAGGAAATGTGGCAGAAAAGGACTGCATGAATCCTTAATGGAATGAAGGATTAGGAATGTCAGGTTAAGCAAGTATGTTAGACAACTCATATCTCAGCTCACAGGCAGCTTGTTTCTTTTCCTATGAGAGCACCATCCCAACCATTGTTCAAAATCTACCATTGAGAAGAACTCTTAGTTACAGACTGAGAGTTTAGTGCATAAGGAAGTATATTAATTAGGAGATTGTAAAATAATATGTAATTTTCTTTTTTTGTAATGTACTCTTTTATCCACCCTAAACTTGCAGATTAAATTTCCTTTTACTCTATGTTTGCGAAAAAACCATGTCGCATAAATATTGTTGAACAAATTAATGTCAAGGGATAAGTGTGTGTGTGTGTGGGTGGACATGTGGCGGTTGTATGACTGATTGGATGGGTGGAGACAGGATATGTGAGTGGATGAGTGTGTATAGTTAGACAGGTGGATAGAGAGGTGGAAAGGTACTGGATGGATGACTAGGTGGCAGAGTGTTGGGTGTCTGACCTGCTGACAACCTAAAGCACTTAGGTGATATGCCATATGATCCCATGAGTAAGTGTTCAATATCCAACCAAAAATTGTCAATACAAATCCAAACAATTGTTTGCTAGTAAGATTTTAGTCTGGCTATGGAAGTCAAGTACATTTTTTATTGTACTTATAAAGTGCACATTCTTCATTGCACATTGAAAAAGAACTCAAAAGACATGTCTTTTTTTTTTTTTTTTTTTAATTTCCTTTACCCCTTCCTGCAACGGTACAGGTCTTGAAGTTTTCTCAAGTACAATTTGACCAAAACAAGGCAAAGCCACTGAAAAGGTAAAAGTCAATTAGGTGAATTTAGGGTGATTTTTAAAAATGACATTCACCATCCTATAAAGCGAGGGGATTCAGTTATATTAATAGTTTCAAAAATTATAAAACACTGATGTATGTTTTCAAAAACCAACAAACAGGCCATCCAACCAACCAAAAGAAAAATCTCAGAAAACCATTTATGTGTAAAGAGGGCACTAGTATTTACTAGTTTCACTAGTAAAACAAGTTTTAGGAAATCTGATACCCTTGTTATTCAAAGTTTCGTCCTTGGACCAGGAGCATCAGTATCACCTGGGAGCTTGCTAGAAATGCAGAATCTCAGATTCTATCCCAGACCTACTTAATATGCAATTTTATATGCATTGAAGTTTAAGATGCATTGCTATATGCTCTTCTCAGACATTCAAAATGTATATAGTGTTATAGGTTAAGTTTTGTTTAATCCAATGTTTATAAGAGTTATTTAATCATGGATTTCTTTTCGTAAAATACTAACATCGAATGAAATAGTTGAGCACAGTATGGGTGATGTCAAGCTCAAGGAACCCTCAAGTCCTCCCAAGTAAAGCATTCTATGTATATGTTAATTAGATATACATTTATCTGTATATGTGGGTATATATACTTATCTACATCCATACATGTATGGATTACCTATCTATCTAATAGAAAATAGGCATGATGATTTATGCATTTAGTAGATGCAAAAAGAAAATAGACTTGTTAGATTTGAGAGAAATGGTAGAGTGCAATTTTAAGTTCTTGGTGAAGAGAAGGAATTTTGTGAAAAATGAACCAGTTTAATCAAGAGGTTTACTAGGGAACGTTTATGTGGGGCTGGGATTTCCTTTTACTCTCCAAGATCTTTTCCAAAATATACATTCTTCACTAATGAGGGTTAATTTTTTTATGTGCTTTCTCCCACTTGTTTCTATTCAAATATTTTATTTTTGAAGGAATGTTGTTTTGGGGGCTGTTAAGATTTCCATAGTCTTTTAGGAATGTTATTAAAGAATGCTAGTTTTTAGATTTGTTTTAGATTAGTTTTCTTGGGTAAGTACAAATTGATATGAAAGATTTGGATTTAATTTGATGCTGTTGGAAGTAATCTGAAAATATACTTTCTCATGGTGGTGATTACATCCTTTAAACAGTATTATAAACAGGAAATTTTATTGGATTTGGCTTTGTGTTATTTTAGTGCTTATCCAAAAGTACAGGGATGTTATCACTGCCCAGTCCCTGCCCCTGAAAAAGGCACATGGATCCAGGATGGTGGCTTTTTTATTCCAGGAACTAAACACTTGAGAATAGAAAGGGCTTTGCCCATTGCAAATCTTACTTTATTCTGACCAGCTTTGGGGATGAGCAGGAGTAAGACTGAGATTCTTCCTGGCTCAGATGAATCCTGAGATTCATCCTGAGATGATTTCCGGTGGTATTTAGATATCTTTTAGTTTAACAGTCATGAAATTATCTTTATATCAGAAAAATGAAATCAGTATAGCAAATGTGCTAGATATTATCATTTAGAATGAGGTTAAGTTTAGAAAGTGAAGCCATTTGGAAAAGTAAATAACATTACAGATATGCATTCAAAATTGTGATGTGGTAAAGGATTGCAATGTGAGAAATATTCCTCTAATCCAACCGTTCTGATCTGCTGAGGAATGTGAAGCCCCCTCTGTATGGTAAGTTCATGGGAATTAGGGCCTAGAGTTTCTTGCTTCTTAGGGTCCAGGTGACAGCAACAGTAATAGTCCCAGAAGAAAATATCTTAAGTGCATCTGAAATATCTTTGGGATGTAGAATCATCAATCACAGTGAATGTCTACTTCTTTAGATATTAGACAACTGATTACATGGATTCAGTTCATAATTTTCAGGATTCTACAAAGCATTCAGATACATCGTATTAGTAAAGTGAAGAAATCCCTCTCTGAGAATAGGTTGAGTTTTTCTTACTCGAGGTACAAACTGTCAGGAAGTTTATCTCATACCTGTCTCCACTTTTCTGAGGGTTGGTTTTGCCTACCATTTTCAGATGGAATTGAGAGCAAGTAATGATTCTGCCTCGAATTTCTTTATTATACAAAACATGGAAAAGGACTCCCTACACCAAATTACCTTTCCAGTGCCCTGGCTTCCTTATCTGTGAAATTCCATTAATTAGCTGATCTCTAAGGTAACTTATAATCCCAAAGTCCCATGGCTTTATAGCTATTAAAAAAATGAATGGTATATTAAATCCATAGAAATAGCCTAGCTTCCAGGGAGAAATATGTGATTGGATAACTGGATTTTTCCAGTGCCTTCCATGTTACAAGTACTCACAAACATTGTTTTGTTTAACCTGCCCTGCAACATGCATGATTCCTGTTTCACATGTGCAGAAACTGAGCTCCGAGGGGCAGAGCAACTTACTCAAGATCACACAGCTAGTAAGTAGTTTGAGCCCAGATCTCTTTTTCTCAAAAGTCTACTCCTTTCCTCCACCACACCAAACTCCCTTTCCATGATCAGAACACTATTATTATTAACTTTGAGATAAAGCTACTGGGTAGGATTGTAGAAACAAATATCTATTTGTCAATTTGTCATCACAGCTGGAAAAACATCCTAAAGACTGCCTAATTGTTCAGAATATTGAGAACACATGTCATTTTGTCATGATATTTTAAATACATGGAATAGATGAATGATATGAAAGTTTATCAAACCCAGTTTAGATGTGAATTTGACGTTTAAAAAACCGACTCTGATACTGATCAGGAGACAGAGAGTAACTGATATAAACATTATTCTTGGGAGGAAAAAGAACAGAAACCATATGAATATCATAAATAAATAGAAGGAATTATTACAAATAAATAAAAGTATATGCAAATATTTTTCCATGATTTCAGAATTATACTAGCTTTCATTTCCATGAAAATAGGAAACAAATATTGCTACCACCTGGAAGAGAATACGTGATTGCTTATGAGAAAAAAAGGAAATGTTAAAATTATAGCAATAATACTTATAGCTGAAAAGATGCATTTTACATTAAATTTTGCTTATGCATGATGGGGTGACTGGGTGATGGGCACTGAGGGGGGCACTTGATGGGATGAGCACTGGGTGTTATGCTATATGTTGGCAAATTGAACTCCAATAAAAAATATACAAAAAAATTTTGCTTATGCCTGTGTATATTAATGTATATTTAGGTGGTGAGTCAAAAGTCAAATTTAAAAGATGCATTAAGTAGCATCTACTTATTGGAACAGTTTACAGTTCAAATGTAAACTGTATGCAGATTTGGCATTATCTTTTGAAATAATAACTTACCTAAAAGAAATTCACTTTGAGAACAAACAGTTTTGATCTGGCATGTGGTTTTGAGGTGGCAAGAAAGAGAATTTCTTGAGGATATAGAGAACCAGCTTTGGATAATGACATCATCTTTGAAAACATTTTTTAAGGAGTAAGCCTTCATTTCTAGTTTGCAGACTTACTTTTCACTCATATTCAAAACTCACTCAGAAATGCACAAAAAAAATTATTTGAAATTCTTGAGCTAGCACATTAACGCCTCCCAACAATAGTGGCTTTCTTATATCACCTGGTAATCCCTTTAACAGCAACATGCAAATGGTCAGCATTTCAAGTGAATTATTTCATATACCTACTCTGATTGCCTGTTTCAGACAAGGTGCTCTGGTGGACAGGTGCTCAGCTGGAGAGTAAAATAAAGGTAACCATGATTTTCCCAGAAGCCATCAGTTTGTGAGTATGAGCGAGGTCGCCTGAAACAATACTTTAATTTTCATTGGCTTTACCAATATGACTTAGGTCCTCAATAGCCATGTAAAGCTTCTGTGTCCTCAAATCATTTCTGGAAGCCACCAGTTGGTACCTTGTATTCTCACATGTAACCATGAACAGATTCCTGCTAGGCAGGTGCAACCCCTCCGTCAATGCCCCACTGCTCCTGTTGCTCCACCAGGCACAGCCACTCCTGGCAAAATGCACCAGTGCTCCATCAGGCTTCTTATGCTGGCTCTTCCAGGACATATGTCACTCCTCTGCCACTGCCGTGTTGGGCACAGCCCACTGATTCCTTGGGCCTTGACAGGGGCAGAGAAGTATTTCAGATGTATGCAAGAGGAGGTTATGATCCACACTGACTCTCTTTCAGATTCCAATGGATAAAAGCACACAGTCTAAGAACTGATAGCTAATTGATGATCACTTGTGGATTTATTAATGAACTGGGCAAGTGGCCAATGTGTCTTACAAAATTTGGTAAATTTTGGATTGAAGAATGCAATTTAGATCTAAAACCAAAGTATCTCATCCCATCCCCCCTCAAACACAGACCTTGGGGCCATCTGGAGCCTGGGGTGGGTTGGAAAGGTGAGGGAGAAATGACCTTTTAGAGCAGGCTTGCTTCATCAACTCTACTACTGGCTGACCAGAGATAGAAAGGGAAGGGTAGGAGGTTGATTCTCTCCCTTTGCGCTTTCTCGTACAGAAACAAAGTGAGCCAGAGAACCTGAGTGTCTACTGCTCCCGTGTGGGTCCTGCAGAGCAAGGGATCTATGCAGGAGCAGTCACTTTCAACACAGGGACATCCTCCCTGAAATGAGCTCCTGCTCCTCCTTTGTGGGAAAGCGGGTGTGGGGCTGGGAGAGAAGCTAGAAGTTTACTTTCAAAGACCACAGGCCTGATAAAAAGGAGAACAAAGTCCCTTCCTCTATGAAAACATGAAGACAGGAGATTAAACTTCTTCCCTGAAGACTATGTAATAGAACATGATAAAGTGCTGATGAGGAAGGGGCAGAGGCAGAACGGCCACCTTACTTTGTGTTACACTCTATTGAAGGGTCTCAGAGCACTGTAAAACAGAATCCCAGATGTTAGAGAGTTTATGGAGAGAGTCCTTCCAGCTTTGGCTTGTCATCCTTCTGCCTTCCCTGCGTCTAATCAGGTGGGCAGAGGAGACAATCTAAGCAACACACCTGCTTGGGCACAGAATTTGCTTTCCTTCCAAAGTAAGGAAGAATGTGCCATTGGCTTGGCCTATCATGCTTGGCTATTTTCCCTTAAAATTAATTCTCTTCCAGAAGATATCACAGTCCTCTCACCTGAAAATCTGCTTTGGAGCAGACTCAATAATTTGCCAAACATATCCATAGGCATCTAATCCCAGCAGTAGACATAGTGAGAATATTTCCCCCAGGATTCTCTTCTTCCTCAAAGGCAACTGGGGGGTCTGTCTTGTGAGTGAGTTAACCAGACACTGCCAATCATGCCTGCACCCCAGCAGGGACCTGGCCTAGGACTAAGCTGTCATTCCCCACTCTCGGCATAAACCATAATCTAATTTTATAAGCAGGTATATATATGTAGACTTGAGCTTTGAAGCAATTAAAACATAAAAACTAATTAAGATGATAATAAACAGGAGTTCAGGAATTCATTAAAATGGGAGGGTCCATTGAAACATTTACTCATTTTTTATTTTACTCAGCATTTATGAAGTATATTGTAGGCACCAAACACGGCTTATGGGGATAAAAAGATATTTACTCTCTGATCTTAAGGAGCTCAAAGTCCAGGTATAAAGGCAGATGTGTTAAGAAGCATATGACATCTCCTATATATTTTTACCAGAAAATGGCGTATACAACAAGTTTTATAAAAATGCAACATGATATATGCTATAATAACAAACACAAAGCGCTGTGAGGTACACAGTGGGGAGCAAGCAATTTGTAAGATAACATTAGGCAGTCTCTAAATTGGAAAGATTTGAGAACATATTAATGATGATAAGTACCTTGGCTTAATTTTTTAATACATGACTATTCCTGAGCCTGGATTTCTACTCTAATATTTGGTTAATGTACTTTAGTTTTTGCTTTATTTATGGCATATTCATGGCAGCCAGGACTATTAATGACTCTGGCTTATGAAAATAGACCTTTAATGAAGTAAACACATTTACTGGGAAACCATTAGAACATCTTGGTTCTGTGGAAAAACACAGTTATGTGTTACTGATAAATTAGTGATAAATTTCCTGTTTATGTAGCTGACCTGCCATGTTAGAGCATCATTCAAGCAATATTTTTGAAAATCAAACAAATATCCTTGTCCAAAAAGAAAGGGTTGAGTTCAAGTTTTTAAATGTTTTTCTTTCTTGCTTGTGTTCAGTTTATCTGAGATTTAAAAAAATAAATAGTTTAAAAACATTTCTTTTAGTTTGGAATTTTAAAATTACTTGGAAGTCATTGTCGTTCATTTGATCTATACTATCTCTCTGGGCTGGTAGGACAGATTTCTAAAACATTCATAGAAGTAGCTCCTAAATATTAACAGATTGAGGGATTTAGGAGTATACTGAGTCCACTATAGAAAGATTTCTCCTATTTTTTTAAAGACTTTATTTATTTATTCACTAGAGACACAGAGAGAGAGGCAGAGACACAGGCAGAGGGAGAAACAGACTTCCTACCCGGGGCCCGATGTGGGGACTCGATCCCTGGGACTCCGGGATCACACCCGGAGCCAAAGGCAGTCGCCCAACCACTGAGCCATCCAGGCATCTCGATTTCTTCTATTTTTACATTGTCCTCCTTTCCTTTTATTACACCTCAATTTCCGAAGCAGTCTCCTGTTTCCTACCTTACCGCCTCACACTTCAGGATTTTCATTGGTGTACTTGAATGCTGCACAGCTCTTTAAGTTTGAGTTAGTGATTCTGCATGTTCATCTTGAATAGCCCAGTATAGATCTCTCCTTGCAGATTATATTCACGTACAGAATAGGTATATTTGATATAACATAGAGATTGATACAGCATAGAGTCATAAAATCTCATACCATTTAATATTTATTTAATTATTTTTAATTAATTATTTATTTAATATAATCAGTGATCGCATATGGTAGACATCTCTTATTTCTTATTTCTTCTGCTAGTAGCACCCTGACTTTTTCCTTGGAGATTCACCCATAGCTACCTCAGTCCATATGACCAGTCAGTGAGACAATTCTGCTTGCATCAGAAGTGCACGTGACTCAGGAAGGGTCAGTCAGAGCCAGTACTGGAGATCTGTAGGAACTAACCGGCTGGGGTTCTATTTTGGTGGGAGTAAGCTTGGAGCTGTTGGAACCAGTCTGCTGTCTACGAATGACACTGTCACAAAGAAGACAAAGCTGAGAGATGGAGAGAGAGAAAGAGATCCTGGTCCTGATACTATTGTTTGAGCCCCTAGATCTAGTTAGTCCTAAATCTGGTAGAGCCATGTATGTTTCAGAAAAGTGAGTCGATAAATTACTAAACTTATGATAGCATATTGTCCTTCTGCCTAAAGTTCACATTTTTTACATAAATTCTTATCGTCTCTTATCCATTTCCTCCACTAAATTGTAAATGCCTGGAGATCAGAATTCCCTACTACCTGGCAAATAACAGATGCTCAATAAGTATTTCTTCAAATGAACAATACAGAATCTACCCTTAAAACAAAAATCAGTCCTCTCTGGGCTCGGACCTGGCTGGCGGCGACATGGCCAAACGCACCAAGAAGGTCGGAATCGTGGGTAGATACGGGACCTGCTATGGGGCCTCCCTCAGGAAGATGGTGAAGATTGAGATTAGCCAGCACGCCAGGTACACCTGCTCCTTCTGTGGCAAGACCAAGATGAAAAGGCAGCGGTGGGAATCTGGCACTGTGGCTCCTGCATGAAGACCATGGCCGGTGGCGCCTGGACCTACACCACCACTTCTGCTGTCACAGTAAAGTCTGCCATCAGAAGACTGAAGGAATTGAGAGACCAGTAGAAGCTCCGCCATTTGAAACATTGCTAGCCTATAATAAATGGGTTAATTTATATATATATACAAACAAAAAACAAATATCACACAGTTTAGCAACATTGATAATATATGTTAATATTTCTTTTATATATATTTTAATGTATGTTTTATTTTTTAAAATAAATTACTGGGTTTTTTAAAAGATTTTATTTATTTATTCATGAGAGACACACACACAGAGAGAGAGAGAGAGGCAGAGACACAGGCAGAAGGAGAAGCAGGCTCCATGCAGGGAGCCCGACGTGGGACTCGATCCCGGGTCTCCAGGATCAGGCCCTGGGCTGAAGGCGGCGCTAAACTGCTGAGCCACCTGGGCTGCCTCGCTGTATGTTTTATATATGTTAATGTTCCTTTCTTTTTTATGAAGGCTAGACTTTATAATTAGATTACCATGTTTCTGGACAGGAAATGGGAGAGTACTTGGTTTAAAACTATTTGGAAAATAATTTGCAGCAATACAAATTCTGCTTATGGAATTGCAAAAAAAATAGATATGTAGGGAGAAATGATAGTTTCTACTATACTTAAAGTTACTGGTATCATAAACACAGATTGACTGGACAGTTCCATGGAGAACCACAATCTAATTCCTTCCATGCCTACTCTAATAAATTAATCACAACGTTATTCAATATGTGATAATCCTGATACACAGTTTCACTTTGCTCTCCTAACTCTCTTGGTTTCTATTGTTGCAGTGTGAAGCTACAATAAGGGAAACCATCCATTACTTCACTAAATATGTGTTTAACAATTTGGGATTTCCCCTATGTCTCACTTGTGAAAAGTCTACAAATGGAAGACTAGAAATATTGCTACCTGTCTTTGCTGGAACTGCCTACTGGAAGGGTCTCTTTATCCATGAATTTCTGGATAAATAAGAATTAATAGCTAAGAAAGATCAATGACTCACAGCACACATAATTTGTCAGTTGAGAGAAGCAGTATTTAGAGTGGCAGGGAAAGGTAGAGGCTAATCACAAAACATTAGTAAAGGGAAGACGTTTAGAATTAACCTACACTCTATTTCCTCAATCATGAGAGATTCATATCTGAAAAGAACAGACACACACACACACACACACACACAGAAAATGAACAAACCAGTATCACACCATACCTCCCTAGCATACCCAGTAAATTTCCTCTCCCTCAGACTCCCTTATCCTTAAACAACATCAGCTTTTAATCGACAAGAGACTGAGATTCATTTGCTAGCAGGTGCGGCATTACTGGATGGCTCTTTCAAGGTAGCTGCCTCTGGCTTTTCTCTCTAACTTGGAGTTCTATTTAACTGATGTGTAACTGAAAGTTCAATGCCTGATGGCTTCTTGCCAAGAGGGTTCACCTTCAAGGTAGCCTGGCTTCATTTCACGAAAGACTCTTTTAATCCTGCTTCTGTAAATCAAAACCGAATTTTAAAACACGAAGCATTCTTTATTTTTTTATTGCCTTTATCCTACCTGGTTTAGGAAGAAGTTGAGTTCTCTGATACTCTGTGGTCTGACATTTGGCATGCTTTGCTCTTTTGTGGTAAGCAGTTAGTGATTCTCTGTATTGTTTTTTTGAATTCTAATTACTAAGATTTTAACATGGGAAGGCAAGACAAGCTTACTTTCTTTGAAAGTTTCTGCTTCACGTGGCCATTTTTATGAACATAAAAATATTTTGGTAAAATTCTATTTGTTTAGCTCTTAATCCTCTGGGTTTAGAATAAGCCTTGCAAGCCTTTTACTAGTAGGATAAACCAATTCTTTACCAAGAGGTTTTTATGTCACTCTCTTGCAGTGGCATGTAGACTCTTCTTTTTTATAATTTTAACAAATAACACAGTTTCTGACAATTGTTTTTTTTTTTTAATTTTATTTATTTATTTGAGAGAGAGTGAGTGCATGGGCAGGGGGAGGAGCAGAGGAAGAGGGAGAGAGAGAACCTCCAGCAGACTGTTTGCTGAATGCAGAGCTCGATATGGGGCTTGATTCCAAGACCCTGAGATCATGATCTGAGCTGAAACCAAGAGTTAGGTGCTTAACCAACTGAGCCACCCAGGCGCCCCTATAACAACTTTTACCGAAATACTGCAGGATGCATATTAATCTCAATGGTTCTGGCAAAAATAACTTAAAATATTTTGTAGAAGTTGCTCTTACCCATATGAATAGGAAATAAATGTAGACATCTATGTTGTACTCCTGGATATTGCTGAATATTCCTGCAAGCACTGCAGTTTCTAAGGATCTCTCAATTTGGATATTTAAATATAATCCACCTCTCCTTTCACTGTTATATCAGTACTTAAATGACTTATTACCAGGTAATATGAACTGCCATAGAAGTCCTTGAACTTCATTCAGATAAATTTTGAACAGCATTCACTTTCTTTTTCATGTGACCTTTATTACATAAGGTATATATGCTTATTGATTAAAAATTAGAAAGATACACACAAAAATCCACTTGTAATCCCACCACCCCCTCCATATTTTAATGTTTATATATCTAGATTTTCTGCATATTAAAATTGTCTATTCACTTAAAACAAATTGTGGACAACTTTCCAAAACACAGTATTCATTTAAATGGATTTGTTGCCTACAGAATCTTCCCCACAACCTGAATCTATAAGCAAAATCTTGAGGTAATTCCTCATGGCCCAAGTAGGCATGTCTCTATTTTTTTGGAGTAAATCTTTCTTGTTTTATGCTGACTTATCACAATCTGTCTTCCTACATATTATGGAGAAAATAATTTTGAAGCCGTTCTTTGAATTTATGAGTCATTTTATAATACTGTCTCCCCAACTTGGGCTTTGCCTACAACAATAAAATTTTCCAAAGTAATTGATTCAGCCAAAAGAAATCACCAGAGAGCTTTGCCAAGGACTTCACATATGAGGAACTCTATCGAATATCAATAACAGTATTCTGGGCCTATGAGTGATTCAACTTTGTAATAATACTTGTGCCTGGCACAGAGTAAGCTAGCAATAAATCCTAAGTGATAAACAAAATAAAACAATTTACATAAGAAAGAGTAAATCTACAATGTCAATGGTGGTGCCAAAAGCCCATGGCAATTGACTATTTTTTTATATTAAAATAATATGAGATACTAATAAAAATATTTAATGAGGTAACAATTTTATAAAATAGCCTTAGAAGTGATAATTTTATTAAAAATAAACATTTTGGGGATTCCTGGGTGGCTGAGTGGTTGAGCATTTGCCTTTGGCTCAGGTTATGATTCCAGAGTTCTGGGATCGAGTCCTACATCGGGCTTCCTACAGGGAGTCTGCTTCTCCCTCTGTCTGTCTCTGCCTCTCTCTGTCTCTCATGAATAAATAAATAAAATCTTTTAAAAAAAGGAAGAATAGAGAGAAATTTTTAAAAATAAACATTTTTTTAAGATTTAATATGTACCTGACATGAACACATATGAGCATTTACATATACTCTTTTATATACATGTTTCAGAACAACTCTATGAGACAGGTGTCTCAAATCCCATTTTACAGATAACAGGCACAGAGATAAAGTAAATTGCTGTACATCATCCATGTGGCAAGTGGCAGAGGAAGTTAAATCAAGCTTTGTGTGACTCAGATGCCCTTTGCATTATCCTTAAAATGCATGTGGCCTTCCACAGATATTGGGATATGACTACAGACTCCATTCCATTGTTACTATACTAAACTTATGACCCTAGAAAGACAGGAAAGTTAGAAACTATAATGTGACTTATATTTGAGTCCCACATGAGTGTGTCCAGAGATGTCCTTCTTTAAGGTAAAAGGAATACCTCTCATATTAAGAATTCCAGGATACAGATTGACTGATATTCAGATTTATCATTGATTACTTGCAAATAGACTTCAATTGCCTTCTCCTTCCTTAAAGAGGATCCCTTCCCTGGTTCTGAAAATATTGGCAATGGGACAGACAGTAGCAATAGTAAGGAATAAAGTCAAGTGAAATGAATTAATAGAACCGTATTAAAGCTAATCCATATATAACTAGTTTTTAAAAAAGAAAACCATAATTCAAGAGAAAATTGATATGTGTTATCCAACCTAGACAGTGTTATGGTAGTGATAAAACTGTTGTAGCATTACAGAAAGAAACAATGTTTCTAAGGCTGTCTGATGAGTCATTGAAACAGAAGTCCAACTGGCTCTAGCCTTTTAGAAGACATTTTTTCTACGATATTGCTAACAAGCTTATATGACTCATTCTACACCAAAGATAAACTCTAAAGAGCAATGTGACTCTAAGAATAACTTCTAATAAGTAGGAGGACTAACTGTGGTTCTGTTTGCTCACTAACTCCACAAAGAGTTATTCCATTTGGTGGTGAATACAGTATTGCTCTCAAATTTATTTTCTTCTTCAATATCGGTTGACCACAAATTATAGTTTCCAGCACCACTGTTGTTGCCAAAATTTCCAAGAGGATCCTTGGCACCTTTCTCAGGTACCTTGCAGGCATGCTGAGAATGGAAACAAAGCGAGCAGACAGGATACTGTGACAAGGGCTATGATGGGCTATAGTTGGTCAGGACTCCATGGATGCACAATGAAGGAGAGCATGGAGAAGTGGGAAGAAAGCATTTCTTTTGAGAGATTTCATTTAGGGCATGTGGAATCCAGGTGGAGAAAGTGGTAAAGATGCTCTAGGCTAAGAAGGTGTACAAATAAAGGCACAGAGGAATGACAGAGCAACTTTCAGGGACTGGAAACAGCTGAGTATGGGTTACATGGTAAGGTGCAGATAGTGAGTGTTGGGATGGTAGGTCTGTCTCTAATCAAATACTCTTTACCTTTGGCTGTTCATTGGGTGGTGAACTAGCCTTCTATGAGGAAACATTAAGAGAGCTTTGCTGGTTTGCTCCTGTGCTCCTTCCTGCGCTTCAGTGCGGGGTATGTATGCATGTACTTGAATATTCCTTCCCACTAAGTGGTCAGCTCTGAGGACAGGAGCCATATGCATCAAAGAAGGTTTCAGACTAAGCATCATCCTCAAAGCTATGAGGAGCGCAAAGGAGTACCCTCAGAGGAACACACTATGTATAAAGTTGAGATCAGTTAGAAAGCATCTTTCAAGTAAACTGCTGAGTCAAATGAAAGGAAGGTGGAATACATTTCAAGTATACAAGGACCACAAAACACTACTAATAAAAGGATGTTTTATTAATAATAAAAAGAGGGAGCTAACTGTTGGACCTAAAAAAAAAAAAGATGAACAGGAATTGGCATGAGGAGCATTTGTAAAGCCATGGCAGTGGGAAGCCTCAGACCACACATGGATGATAGCAGGTGGATTCACATACATGGTAGATATATGGTAGATGGGAGCTTTGTCAAAAATCAGTGAGAATGAGGATGGTATGATGGATGATGTTAACTAGATCGAAAGGCTGACCCAACTAATCCTTGGAGAATGGATGGAATATAAATAATAAATAACACAAATTGAGTTGATAGTGAAAGATCCTGATTGCCTGACAGAAAATAAATAATTGGATTGAAACCAAGGTAAGGTAGCTTGTGAGTTCTTGAGGAAGTCATAAAATATTATAGCTAAAAAGATAATTGAGAGAGGCAGTATCTGGCAATAATTTCACTCTCTTCACAGAATGGAGATACTGGATCTAAAACATACAAGACACTGATGACCTTGTTTTGATGTGACCGATTCCATATTACAAACTGAGGAGACGGACTAAATAGACCAAGGCTTTGGTTCCAACCTTGATTTTCTCTGTGCTATTTATTTCTCCTTTCACTCTGAAAACGTAGATCTTTTTGTTTATTTGTTTTTAACTTCTTTTTGTCTTTATTTTCATACGTTATCTGGGGAGAGCCACATCATCTCTCTTGGTATCAGATTCTTTGCCTGTTAAACATGTACAATCCAGATTATCCCTGAGGGTGCCTTTCAGATTTAGAATTCTATGAAATTGCATAAAATTGGTGGAATACAATCTTAATGTAACTTTATCCATGGATAAGAAAATCCTTGTTGACTTTACCTAGGGGACCTAGAAGGCTTGAGGAGAACTTTCCAAGTGATTAGTCTAATGTTGATTTAATTTTTTTTCATATTTTAACACCTCTGACATAGAGGTATGTCATATAGCCAATGGCATTATACCACCGTAACTGACAGCATATTTTTCTTCTTACCAGTTCATAAAATAATGGTGTGTTATGCAACTGAATTTTCCTTTAACTCTCAAATCCAGTTAAGGTCAGGGTATATATAGAAGCAGATCTTTCAAAGATCTAATGTAACACTATTTAGATGAATCAGGAACACAGGTGGAATGGGGACAGAGTCTTCAAAGTGATTGCCAATTATTATGTCAGAAAATCTTCCTGGACTGTAAGACCGTTCCTTTATGTCTTCTACTCTAGGACACTCTTAAATAATTGTAATTATTCTCAATAAGGCTCAGGATTCTGTTGGTTGATGCTTTTATTGTATCATTATTATGTACTAATATTTATCATCATCATCATTATTAATCTAGGCCAGTGTTTTTCAAACTGTAGCCTACAACCTATTTATAGATTATGTAGTCAATACAGTGGGTTGCGGTAGCATTTTAATAAATAAAGTAGGATAAACCAAAATAGTCTCTCATAGTACATTCCATATGGTGAGAGTATCATTTCCTGAGACTTCCTTCAGATGTATTTACTTGTACTCAGACATACGTATATTCACATATGTGACTACTGGTACATAGTTTAAGTTGTATTTCTACTGTGGATTGTGTTTAGAAAAGATCTAAAAAAGCTATTCCACATCCAATCTTAGAGGTGGTCATGACTATTGTAAATGGCTTGCAGCATGAGCAGCCAAGCAGAGAGATGTTG
This sequence comes from Canis aureus, assembly GCF_053574225.1. NCBI lineage: Eukaryota > Metazoa > Chordata > Mammalia > Carnivora > Canidae > Canis > Canis aureus. The sequence goes on from NC_135643.1 coordinate 5,929,694, forward strand.
AATTTGGGATCAGCGTTTCTGGCCCTCATAGCAGCACATCTATACTCCCACCAATCACATACTTGGCCAAATAAAACTGTACTTTGATTGGGTTTGAACTAGCCACTCATAAATAAATCTCTGATGAATCTATTCTCTTTGTAAGACATCTCTATGACCAGTCTTATTCAAGAGCTTTTCTACTTGATGGCTCCCTAACTGCTTTTTACTTGATTGGTACAGTTATAGGCATTTATGACAAGAAATTCCAATTGACACTTGACGTTTGGTTACAACATTTATTTCTCTTATCAGAAGATTTCCTAAGGAAGGCTTTACCTTGGAATTTTGACTTATAGGTTTATTGTCTTTTAGGCAGTACATTCACATAAGGAAGGTATTTGAGGAAGTGGATACTCTTAACTACCTTTCCTTCCTAATTACTCACAACCATAAATGGTCAAGACCCCTTTACAGGCATATAGGTTCATGTGGTGTTTCCTATAGTGCCAGGAGTTTCTGCTTTCACTTCCATTTCAAGCATCTTCCCAGTACATCACAGAAGGGGATTCCTACAAAGGGGGAAATGAAACCAGCAGCTGCAATAATAAAAGTGGGAAAGGACTGCTTTTTCACCTACAATCTCTATGGTAGTTGAATCAGTGTCTTCCTGAAGGATATCCTTAGTTTAGCTTTTCAGATGTATCGACATTCTAATGCTGATACTGCTGCTCAACCAGATGGAGCATTCTGTGAGTCTCTGAGATCTCCTCTACCAACCATTTCATTTTACAAATAAGGAAACTGAGGCCCAGATGAGAGAGTGGCTAGCCAACACTCAGAAAGCTTGTTACTGGCAGATTTGAGACAGCTAAATTGTCCCTCAGCAAATTAGTTGTTACTTTAATTTATTGTATTTAGATTCTTTCTCAAGGATACCTTAAATCTTTGTGGGAGGCTTAAGACCTGGCTTAAGCATTTTAAATCTATTATTGAGTCTCCCAAGAGAAGTTTCTCCTCTTATAAAAATTCATGCTAGACAGTTAAAATTAATAAATTCTAATAAATTAGGTAAGTCATATAATCTGATCTTAAATTCCTTTGCTATTCTTTTCATGTATTTCAAAAGCAGAAAAATAAAAGCTGTGCTTTCTTTTTCAAGATATCTGTGAGGAAGATCAATAGTGAACAGATTTCCCTACAGCATATACATTTTATAATAGCAAGTTTCTTTGTCCACTGGGATGCTGTGAAGTAATATCATCTTCTATTTCCAATGAATACAAAAACAATACACATGGTTTAAATATAAGGATTGAGTCACCGCTACTTCCAAAGGAGCCAAAGAATTTTATTTGTAAGTTGGAGCATACAGACAATTCAGGAAACGAGTGCCTTTGAAAAATTACTACAGTTGACCCTTGAACAGCACAGGTTTGAACTGCAAGGGTCCACTTATATGCAGGGTTTTTTTTCCTGATAAATAGATACAGAACTGTAAATGTATTTTCTCTTCCTTATGATTTCCTTAATAACATTTGCTTTTCTCTAGCTTACTTTATTGTAAGAATACAGTATATAGTACATATACAAAATGTGTGCTAATGGACTATTTGTATTATCAGTAAGTTTTCTGGTCCATAGAAAGCAAATGGTATTTTAAAAAGCCAGTAGTGTTAGGAAAGTCAAGGTTAAATACAAATTTTCGACTGTGCCAGGGTGTCAGTGCTCCTAACTCCTGAGTTGTTCAGGAGTCAACTGTATTTTGAATGAAAAAAAGAAGATAGAGTTTAAAATAAGCAAGATGAGCCCGAGAGAAAGAACTTTCTGACATCTGAGTAAGCAAAACAACCTCAGATGTCTTTGATTAGTGTGTTTTCAGAGAGTTTGCTGTCAGGAAAATTTCTATCTAAACAAATTCTGTTTTTTAATTCATATCTTTGTAAAATGTGTTTCACTAGAAAAATGAATTTATTTTGAATAGGATGTTTAAAACTAACTGACAAAATATTAAGGAAAACTTTTACAAACGATCTGATAAAAGAAAAATTATGTTCAAAATACCAAAAAATCACACCCCAAAATAGATAAATTCATAAAATAAGTGGAAAAATATGAATATACCAGTATGTATAATGATCAATAAATATGCTCACTGAAGGACATCCATTCAATCTATTATGTAATAATTGAACTATTAGTTATTATGTAGTAAGGCAGAAAATATTTATGATATATTAAGTAGAGAGGCTACAAAATTGTGTATACAAAATGACTAGAGTTATGTGACTCCTCCATCCATCTTATTACTCTATGTATAACACACACACATACAACAGTTATTTAAATGGTGGTTCTTGAAAGATTTTAATATTAATAGCAAGTATCCTCGGTAATATTTTTGAGATACTTGTTTCCTTTTTCTTTATTTTCAAAATTTCATAAAACAACCATGAATTTCAGTTTTGAGAATAATAAATAAATGTGTTTTGCTTTAGTGGTGAGAATCTGTCCCCCTCCACATATTATTTTCACTGTCAAGTTTGTGTTCAGTAAAGCCTTCACAACTCCCTAGGATTTCCTCAGTTTATGTTCAAGTACTTCATTTTTCCTGAACTCACCTGGCAGTCCTGTAAATAAGATCATAGATGAAACTATAAAATAAAATAAAAGCAACTGTGAACATCCAAATGATGTCAGAGTACACAGAGTTCACAACAACTGACAAATTTGGCACGCTGAAGTCTAGGGGTTTTGCTCCTCTACTGATTCAGAGCCTATTTCCTGGTGCTGTATCCATAAATTTTATACCCTTGGCTATTTGACTTCCAAGTTTAGTAGATTAGAGGCAAGTCTGAAGGAGGGTGGGGGTGTGGAGCAGCTGCTGACAGCCTGGCAACAAGGAAAGTGATAGAAAACTATAAAAAGAAAATTAGGGAGAAAACCTTTAAACATTCAGTTGATGGAGAGTTTGAACAAAGGAGGCAAATAAATTTACATCCTTCTGTAGGAACCAGATCAGCCTTATGTAGTTGTAGAGAAAAATAACTAGTTTTAACAATAATTACGGGGATCCCTGGGTGGTTCAGTGGTTTGGCGCCTGCCTTAGGTCCAGGGCGTGATCCTGGGGTCCTGGAATCGAGTCCCACATCAGGCTCCCTGCATGGAGCCTGCTTCTCCCTCTGCCTGTGTCTCTGCCTCTCTCTCTCTCTCTCTGTGTCTCTCATGAATAAATAAATAAAATCTTTTTAAAAAAATTAACAATAACTAACACCAAGTAATAAAGGAAAGGTAAAATTATAACCAGAATATACTCTTCAGGAAAGAGAATAATAAATTGTGTTTGTTTAATATAATCTCCATAGAAAAATTACAACAAAAATATTCTTGTATTTCAGGGAATAAATTGCCAACTCTTTTGAATGATTCATTCCCAGATATTTCAGGATAATTTATTTGTACTGTAATCTTTTAACCTTTTGCTCACTTTTCTCATTACTTGAGAACATTTGCTTCTTGGTTAGTGTTAGCCCAATGTTAGGACCACTAAATTAACAGTCCCTCTATAGACTGATACCATAGACAGGGGAGGTAATAGCATGTCGAGACAAGAATGTGGCTAAATTGTGCCATCCTTGCTCTTTATGGGTGTTCATCCCAGTGTCCACTGTAAGCTAATAAATGCCTTACAGTAGCAAATCAGTAAATTATTTTTGTGCAGCTTTTGGTACCCTTTATAACTTGCTGTGTGACTCCCTTTGGTACAACCAGCTGCCAGCTGCTTGCAAAGAGCAGATCCTGGTTGACATAACCTGGTTGCAGAGTCCCACCTTAAAAGGTAAAACTGGGAGACTCTAGAATCCAGGAGGTAATAACACCACTGACAAATTGCTGACTCAGAATGCCCAAATTCTTTATAAGCACAGAATAAAAATTCCTTTTTTTTTTTTAAATACTTATTTATTTCTTCATGAGAGATACACAGAGAGGCAGAGACAGGCAGAGGGAGAAGCAGGCTCCCATGGGGAGCCTGATGCAGGACTCAATGCCAGGACCCCAGGATCACAACTGTGACCTGAAGGCAGACACTCAACCACTGAGCCACCCAGATGCCCCCCCCGAATAAATATTCCTTAAAATTCAGTTAATTCAGTTCACTTGGGTGTATTCTATATTTGATTGATTGAGTGTTCCTCTTCTACCTCTGTTCCCCAATTTAAGTACTCAAGTTTTTCTACTGTGAAAGTTTTACTTTTGCTGGTGCCAATCGCCTCTTTCCCCTTTTTCTCAAAATTTCCATTTCCCTAATATTTTAGCCTAGAGGTGGTTCTGCTCACTCCTGCCTCCCACAGCCTTGGCCCCAGCCCAAGGCTGGTGGGTGGAGCGTGGTGTGTCAGGGACTGTCTGGGTCAGAAGTGACGGGGCTGTGACGCTCAGCTGCCAGGAACAGACTTGGGCTCCAGCTGCGTGTCCAGTGGAGAAAGGACTCTTTCAGCGCCCCCTCTCTTGCAGGATAAGGACCCATAGAAGTTTCTTTTTCTGTCTCTGCCTTTAGTGCACCTATCACAGTCCAACGTTGCCTTTGCTCTGTTTTCCTTCAGCTTTCCCAAATGGGACACATAAAGTTTAGGGGACTCATCGTTTGTGCCTGGAAGCTACTCAGAATTTACATCTTAAAAAAAGTCTCCCCCCAGGGATGCCTGGGTGGCTCAGCGATTGTCTGCTATGGCTCAGGTCGTGATCCCCGTGTCTTGGGATCGAGTCCCACATCGGGCTCCCTCAAGGAGCCTGCTTCTCCCTCTGCCTGTGTCTCTGCCTCTCTCTCTTTCTGTGTCTCTCATGAATAAATAAATGAAATCCCTAAAAAAAAAAAAGTCTCCCCTAAATCGAAATACTCTCTATCCCTTCCTGTCCCAGTGTGGCATCCCACTCAATTTCCACTGGATTTTTGTCTAGTTATTTTCACTCCCATTTCTCTTGAAGCCAAACTCAGCCACCCCTCAGTTATTTACTAAGGAGGCTATTTCTCTCCAACAGACTATATCTTGTTTCCAACTCAGCTTCCCTTCTTTCCGGCTTCTATTTTTTCTCCTCCATCCACCTAATCTCTAAGTGCTTGCTCTCCAACCATACACTAATTCGGCCCTCTCCTCTCCTGGTTTCTTTCCCTATTATTCTTTAGTCTTTCCCTTGGTTCACTTTCTCTTGCCTCATTTCCCTCCCCTTGTCTCCCATTCCCTTCCTCAGCCTAATTCTTTCCCTTGTTCCTCTTAGTAATTATCTTTTCCGTCCTTTATGGACTGTTTGTTTTGCTTTCCCTCTTCTGATAAACTGAATCTGGCAAGAAGAAAAGATATTTCCTGCCTGTGAAATTGTGCCATTCCACTTTAAGAAAAATAAGCACTGCCAGTAGAATTAGTTAACATTAACGAAAAATAAATATTTGTAGAAAGATAGGAAGCAGGACAAAAAGTACTTATTTGCTATAGTGGAAGTTAAAAATTGATACTGTGAACTAAAAAGGAAACATTTCTTTTAATAGTTCAAGAGCCAAAGTTGGCAAACTCAGTGTTAATATGCTTAAGGTCTATTGTCAAGTCTGTCTTATTGAGTATTTTTATCTAATAGTATTCAATTTATCATTTTGTACGATTTTTGTTTTTCTAATTATTAATTTTCTTAACGGCATAAGTCTATCATAATTTTTTTTAATTTTTATTTATTTATGATAGTCACAGAGAGAGAGAGAGAGAGAGAGGCAGAGACATAGGCAGAGGGAGAAGCAGGCTACATGCACCGGGAGCCGGCCGTGGGATTCGATCCCAGGTCTCCAGGATCGCACCCTGGGCCAAAGGCAGGCGCTAAACCGCTGCGCCACCCAGGGATCCCTATCATAATTTTTTTAAATGCAAAGGTTATATCATGAAAAGTTATTCTCCCATCTGCTAAAACCCAGGTCACTTTCCCAGATGCACTCACAGTTTAGGATAGACAAGAAATCTCCATTCATAAATAATAATGTGTATATTATATATATAAAACCAAATTGCTGTAATCTTTATTTCCCTATCTTTATACAAATGAAAGCATACTGTACATAACTTATTTCATTTGCTAAATTAATATGTAATAGAGTGAATTCCAGTATGTACTTATAAATCTATTTTATTCTTTTTCACTGTTAGTAGAACTCCATTTTATTAATATTCTATACCTCAGCAGTTCTCAAATTATTTTGGTCTCTTATCCAAACTTTCTACTCTTAGGAGTTACTAAGAAGTGGGCAGCCCAGGTGGCTCAGTGGTTTAGCACTGCCTTCAGCCCAGGGTGTATTCTGGAGACCCGGGATCGAGTCCCACGTCAGGCTCCCTGCATGGAGCCTGCTTCTCCCTCTGCCTGTGTCTGTGCCTCTCTCTCTCTCTGTGTGTGTGTCTCTCATGAATAAATACATAAAATCTTTTTTTTTAAAAAAAAAAATTACTAAGAAGCCAAAGATTTCTGTTTATTTATATTGATACTTATATTGATTTATATTGATATTTCTTATTTATGTTGATATGATTCTTACCAAATACATGTCTATGCACTAGAAATCAGTTCGGAAAAGTTTTAAATATATATTAAGAGGACAACTATAAGCCCACTGCATATTAACATAAATGTATTTTGTGAAAATTAATTATATTTCCCAGACTTAGTGTGAAAAATAGCATTGTTTTATAATTTCATAAATTTCTTTAATGTTTGGTTTAATGTTTGGTCTAAGACAAATGGATTTCGTATTTGCTTTTGCATTCAATCTGTTGCAAAATTTTGTTTTGGTTGAAATATATAAAGAAAACCTGACCTCACACAGATATGTAGTTGGAAAAGAGAGGAGTATTTTGAGTCTTTCACGTATTTATGAATATTCTTGTCTGCACAAAAAAATCAAAGAGGTGGTAATTTCTTAAAGGTTAGTTACAATATAGAATCTGAAATCACATAAATAAACTTTTCCTACTTTGTTACATTAAAATCTATTGGTCTATCTTGCACTCTGAATGGATCATTTATCTCTGCATGTTTTGTAGCATCATGGATTAATCATTTGGAAAACAGGATTTAATGAGTTTTGAAGATCTCCCAAAGGTTGGCCTATTTTATTATGTCATATCACAAAATAAGATTTATTAATATCACCACCAATTTCCCCCCTCCAAAGTCTTTGAGTATTGAGAACTTGTCAAGTTCTTGGACGCTTTTCAAAATTCTAATTTCCTCTTGAAAGCTCAAGTTTTACCATTGGCAAGAAATGTGGTCTATTATTTTTGTCAAAGTGGTAAGTCCACTTCTTATTTTTGAGAAAGTATCTACCCAATAATCAATTCTGAATAACTACAGTTTGCCTGTCAGTTTTTCAAGTAAAAATGTCCCATTATAGTTCAACTTGCAGCTCAAATGATTGCATAAGTGCTTTTCCTTGAGATAGCCCCCATACTTCATAGAATGCTTTTGCATGCTTCTCATTTTGTCACACAGAATATTAAAAGACAAATACTCAAGGCTCAAGATTTAATGAAATTGGTAATTTGTACTGCTTCATCAAGGACATTCTTAGGTAAAACTATAGATAGATGATAGATAGATAGATAGATAGATAGATAGATAGATAGATAGATAGTTTTTTTCCATGGGCATGTGCAGTGGTGAAGAATGTAATGACTACCTGCATATCTTGGTGCCACTGTCTTGATTCATGCTAAGGCACCATTGGTTTTACCCACCTTTGCTTCTGTACTATCAATGCAAACGTCAAAACAACGAAAAAGATGAATAATGTCTTAGCATTATTAAGAAAATAGCTTTGACCTCACAGTCAATCCCTGAGATCTGTGGATCACATTTTGAAAACTGCTATTATTACTTATTTAACCACCTTGCTGAATATTTGGATTGTTTCTGGTCCTACGCTAATCAAACTTTCTTTGTACAATACCCTCAAATAAATATCCCTTGATTTTCCATTTGTAAAACAATTGAAGCTTCAAGGGTATTAAAGAGCTAAAAATCCCTTATTTTCTGGCTTTCTCATTTTGATAACAAGTATGAGATCCTGTTAAAATGAATATCAACCCACTTTTACTGTTAAAATAACACTTTCAAGCATATGAAGATGTGAGTTGACCTGCATTCTGAAATTTATGGGCTGAGAAAATTTTATTCTATAAATTCTATATAAAAGTTAAAAAACAAAGGAATTTGAATAGTATTGTGCTGTTCCTTATTATTTTGGTTCTTTGCAAATTTTCAGATATAACAGAAAATGGGAATTGACTTAGAATGTTTTTTTATCTGGGAATAACTGGATTAACATGGACCTAAATCATTTAAGCATTCAAAATTATTTTCTAAGGAACCTACTATGTTTATTTAGTACGTGGTACCAATACTAGGCACTGCAGAGACAGTAAAAGTGCATTAAGGACAGATTGTGACTGCAAGATTTCCAAGAGTGGTTGAAAAGCTTTTGTCAAATGAACAACTGCAAAGACCACATCCTGTTCTCTCAGTTTGAGAGCACAGAAAGATGGAGGTAAGATGGTGCAATTATGTGGTCTTTCCTGTTACTCATAATTAGGGTAACTATACAGTCCTGGGGTTTTGCTGGTTGTCTCAGCCCAATTATTAATAGCACTTCCTTTCACTCTTAGTAGTGTTTGAGCAGTAGATGATGTAGACACAAATAGTGGACTTAGAGATTTCCTCAAAGTTTCATCTTACATCTGAGGACTTCAGATAGAAAACTAACATTTATTGAGCACCTAGTATATGTTCTGTGTGCTTTTTTAATACACGTTTATTTTTTTATCTTTTTATTATTTATTTTTTTAAAATACACATTTCATTCTCTATGAGCAACAATCCCATGAGAGTATTATATCCTCATTTTACAGATGAGGAAACTGAAACTCAGAAAGTATTCTAAATTGACTAAGACTACAAACAAGTAAGTGCTTCAATTAGGATTTGAGGCCTTCTGTCTGATTTCAAAATCTATGTTCTTTCCCTTTTTCAAAGTAGGGTGAAACCCACATTAAAATAATCTGAGTGATCATTTTGAATGCGGATTACTGAGCCTCACTCCAAAGCTCCCAAGCTGGAATCTCCCAGAGTATGGAGGGATATCTGCTCTTTAAATAAGCTGTCTGTGTGACTCTCATATGCTGCAACACTGAAGGACCACTGTATTACATGATATTACCTTCAGAGGTCAGCCATCTATCCTTTTCTAGGGGCACTGAGTGGATCCATTGGCTAAATGTCTGCCTTTGGTTCAAGTCATGATCTCGGGGGCCTGGAAATGAGCCCAGCTTCTGGATCCCTTCTCAGTGGAGAGCCTGCTTCTCCCTCTCCCTCAGCCCCTCTCCCCACATTGCATACTTGAGCTCTCTCTCTCTCTCATAAGTAAAATCTTTTAAAAATATTAATTAATATTTTTCAAATATTCAAATAAAGTCATGAATCAGTGGGATCCAACGGTCACGGCATAGACCCTACTTGTAAGCTCCAATTTCCTTAGTTAATAGCCAGGTATATATGTTGGCTACTTTATACAGTTGGTTGCTTAGGGTGATTAAATTGACCATTCATTCTGTCTGTGAGCTGCTTCCCTTTCCAAGAGATTTACCTGGGCCTCTCACAGGGTTATGTGGGAGTTTTTCTGCGAAAAAAGCCATTCTGTACATTCACATTGCAATTTTGGCAATGTCATCTGTGGTTATATAGTCTCTGAACTTTAGCAAAATGCCTTGGGGTAAATTATTTTCCTGGTTATTGATAAACTATAACTAGAATCAATTTCATCTGGCATTCACTGCAGCAGAATCATTAAATGGCTATCACTAAATTTATCTGAGATGCATTGCTCAATGCCACCTGAATATATCCAATTCACGTATTTTATTTGTTTTTAAAGATTTTTTTTTTATTTGACAGAAAGAGAGCACAAACAGAGGGAGTGGCAGGCTGAGAGAGAGGGAGAAGCAGGCTCTCTGTTGAGCAATATTGGGTTCAATTCCAGGACCCTGGGATCATGATCTGAGCTGAAGGCAGAGCTTAACTGACAGAGCCACCCAGTCACCCCCAATTTACATATTTCAATAAGAAAAGAGAGGCACCTGGTGGCTGAGTTGGTTAGGCATCTAACTCTTGATTTCAGCTCAGGTCATGATCTCAGGACATCATGGAACCCTGTGTCAGGCTCTGCACAGGCATGGAGCCTGCTTAAGGTTCTCTCTCTCTCTCTCTCCCTTTGCCTCTTTCCACCTCTTTCATAAAAAAATAGTAGAGAATAATAAAGATTAACTAATTCCACATGATGTGACTTCTGTTTTTTGAGAAAGGGGCTCTATCAGAAGGACTTGGGTCCCCTATATGATATGACTTCTACCAGATACTCCTGGTTTATAATTTAATGGATTTAAAAGACATATCTTCTTAAGTTTGCCACACTCTTGAATCTGCAAATAGAATGTTAGTGGTCACCTTTTGCAGTTTCTCATCTGTAAGAACATTTGAAATGCCCTAGATCACTTGGAAAGCTCTTGGAAAGGTCCCTTTGTGTTATGCAGTACACTTCTAGGTCTCATTGCATGGGTTAGCCAAGGCCATGCTGTGATAGAAGCTCTTGCCTGGGAGAAAAGACTAAGCCAATACCAAGTTAGGCTCCACATTAAAGCTAGGAAGAGTTGATAGATCAAAACAAATGTTTAGGGAGGGCAAGGAACCTCAATCCAATCTGGGTCACACTCTATGGTCAAAGAGAAGACAGATCTAAGGGGCTTTAGGGGGTCATCTTGTCTGGGTTTTGAGGTATTTGGATCTAGCTGTCAATGGTATGAATGTCCAGTTAATGCTGGAAGCTCAATAGGAGACCACTAATGGAGGCAAGAAACAAGATCCAGTTAAATGAAAAATGATTACACAGAAACTGGGTAAGAAAGTCATCTAGGGATAAAGAGTTAAAGAAGGTAGCTAGGCACTAGAGACCCAGGAGATGGGCCAGGCAAGCAGAGTTGCCATGCTCATAAAGTTTAAGGAAGGCTCTGGCTTGCAGCTCACAAGGGCATTAGGTTCCGTTTAATTAGACCTATAGATGAAACACTGCTTCCCAGACCCCACTCACTAATAAGCAGGGTTGGGGAACAGCCCTAATGCAACAGCTCTCTCGCTTTCATTGGCCTGGAGCCTTGGAGTTGGTCTGAGTTTAGAAGTGACACTATCATTAATAGCTATTAATTCATTTGTGTATTTTAATATAGTCTGATGCCTTTTTCTTAGGCCATTAATAATGTCTTACTTAGATTCACCATCAAGGATGTTAAATGGGAGGCTTTTGTTGAATGCTTTATTGAAGCTGCAAGAGCTATTATACCCAAAGGTGATATCTTGAATCATCTGTAGAGGTGGACCTTAATTTATTGCATGCCAGCCCCAATCGATATTTTGATTTTTTAAAGCTTCTCTGATTCACCTCATTATTAGAATAAGAATGTATATTTGCTTTAAAGGAGTCCAGATTGATTCCTGTCAAACTGAGAGACAAGAGCAGTCACAGCCTCTTGAAATAATAGCATGATTTCCTCCCTAGAATTCATCATTTATGAGGAAGGCATTTATACTGATGGCTTGTGAACAGTTTTAATTCTTGGCACATTCATATTTTATCTTGGCCACACCATATGTAGGACATCTGAAAACTATTAAAAGAAGAAAAAACTTTGGCCAGAATCAATGTCTAATCGTCTCAAGTAGAATTTGAGAAAAATGTAAAGGTACAGGGCTATTTAGTAAGACCATAGACAGTGATTAAGAATCATTAGACAGGAAACTATACTGACTTTGCAGGACCGGAGAATTCTCTTAATTACGATGCAAAATAGCATCAGTATTTCTTGCTCCATCCTACACATTAATAGTTCACGTTCTCTGTACATATAGGAATGGCGCTTGGAGACTCTTGGCAATGAATTCTGTAGTTGTCTCAGTTGACCTTGGGAAACGTGTGGCATTGAAAATGACCTGGGTTGACAGCATGACCCTGTATCATTTGAGCAGGAAAGGATGTTGAAAGTATGAGACCACCTGGTAGGACAACAGTACTGAACATGCTTCATTACACACTGAAAAAGATAAGTCAGTCTCAAAGTCCTATGTGCATAGTCCTGCCTTAGATGTAAACTTATATATATACATATATGTAAGATGAAAACATATATGTGTTTATATATAATTAAATATTAATTATATATATATATATATATATATAAAACCCCAAAGGTAGAATGGATCCTTTTGAGTCTGCTCTCTCTGTTCATTTTTTTAAAAAAGTTTTACTGGATTTATTCATGAGAGACACAGAGAGAGGCGCAGAGATATAGGCAGAGGGAGGAGCAGACTCCTGGGGAGTCTGATATGGGACTTGATCCCAGGACCCCAGGATCATGACCTGAGCCAAAGACAGATGTTCAACGGCTGACCACTCATACGCCCTTCTGTGTTCATTTTTGACAAAATTGTTAAATACTGCAGAAAACAATGAGCAGAACAATGGGAGCTCCTGCTATGGTGAGTAAAGCCACAGGCCTATCTTCTCCAAGAGCCAGGATCCAGATGTGACAGTAGGGAGGGCAGTGAAAGTTCTTCCCAGAGTCACCAGGCAACAGTATCATTAGAAGGAACTCCTCTAAAACCATCAGATATGGGCATTTCAGCTACACATATCTAAGGGTCACCAGAACTAGAAAAATAGGCATTAGTGATTCTTCTTGAATCCTAGCGACTGCTGAAGGCATCTGATATTTCTCTTCCCACTAATATAGACAGACACAGTATTGAAAAAACATTCTTCCTGATTTTCATGAGATTACATTAACTAAGCAGGAAGGAAGGTGTCATATAATCTGGTGATACTGGTTCACTGTTGTTACTCTGTGAAAATGAATAAAGGAAACCTCATTCAAAATAGAGTCAGGGCATGACACTGTACATAGAAAACCCAGAAGACTCCACCCCAGGATTGTTAGAACTCATACAGCAATTCAGCAGTTGTGGCAGGATACAAAATCAATGCCCAGAAGTCAGTGACATTTCTATATACTAACAATGAGACTGAAGAAAGAGAAATTAAGGAGTCCATCCCATTTACAATTGCACCCAAAAGCATAAGATACCTAGGAATAAACCTAACCAAAGAAGTAAAGGATCTATACCCTAAAAACTACAGAACACTTCTGAAAGAAAGAGATGGAAAAATACTCCATGCTCATGGACTGGAAGAATTAATATTGTGAAAATGTCCATGCTACCCAGGGCAATTTACACATTTAGTGCAATCCCTGTCAAAATACCATGGACTTTCTTCAGAGAGTTGGAACAAATCATCTTAAGATTTGTGTGGAATCGGGATCCCTGGGTGGTGCAGCGGTTTAGCGCCTGCCTTTGGCCCAGGGCGCGATCCTGGAGACCCGGGATCGAATCCCACGTCGGGCTCCCGGTGCATGGAGCCTGCTTCTCCTTCTGCCTATGTCTCTGCCTCTCTCTGTGTGTGACTATCATAAATAAATAAAAAATTAAAAAAAAAAGATTTGTGTGGAATCAAAAAAGACCCTGAATAGCCAGGGGAATTTAAAAAAGAAAACCATAGCTGGGGGCATCACAATGCCAGATTTCAGGTTGTACTACAAAGCTGTGGTCATCAAGACAGTGTGGTACTGGCACAAAACAGACCCATAGATCAATAGAACAGAATAGAGAATCCAGAAGTGGACCTTCAGCTCTATGGTCAACTAATATTAGACAAAGCAGGAAAGACTATCCACCGGAAGAAAGACAGTCTCTTCAATAAATGGTGCTGGGAAAATGGGACATCCACATGCAGAAGAATGAAACTAGACCACTCTCTTGCACCAGACACAAAGATAAACTCAAAATGGATGAAAGATCTAAATGTGAGACAAGATTCCATCAAAATCCTAGAGGAGAACACAGGAAACACCCTTTTGGAACTTGGCCCCAGCAACTTCTTGCAAGATACATCTATGAAGGCAAGGGAAACAAAAGCAAAAATGATAAGATCAAGATAAGAAACTTCTGCACAGCAAAGGATACAGTCAACAAAACTAAAAGTCAACCTACAGAATGGGAGAAGATATTTGCAAATGACATATCAGATAAAGGGCTAGTTTCCAAGATCTATAAAGAACTTATGAAACTCAACACCAAAGAAACAAACAATCCAATCATGAAATGGGCAAAAGCCATGAATAGAAATCTCACAGAGGAAGACATAGACATGGCCAACAAGCACATGAGAAAATGCTCTGCATCACTTGCCATCAGGGAAATACAAATCAAAACCACAATGAGATACCACCTCACACCAGCGAGAATGGGGACAATTAACAAGGCAGGAAACAACAAATGTTAGAGAGGATGCGGAGAAAAGGGAACCCTCTTACACTGTTGGTGGGAATGTGAACTGGTGCAGCCACTCTGGAAAACTGTGTGGAGGTTCCTCAAAGAGTTCAAAATAGACCTGCCCTACGACCCAGCAATTGCACTGTTGGGGATTTACCCCAAAGATACAGATGCAATGAAACACCGGGACACCTGCACCCCGATGTTTCTAGCAGCAATGTCCACAATAGCCAAACTGTGGAAGGAGCCTCGGTGTCCATCGAAAGATGAATGGATAAAGGAGATGTGGTCTATGTATACAATGGAATATTCCTCAGCCATTAGAAACGACAAATACCCACCATTTGCTTTGACATACAGGGACCTGGAGGGTATTGTGCTGAGTGAAATAAGTCAATCAGAAAAGGACAAACATTATATGGTCTCATTCATAAGGGGAATATAAAAATTAGTGAAAGGGAATAAAAGGAAAGGAGAGAAAATGAGTGAAAATATCAGTGAGGGTGACAAAAGATGAGAGACACCTAACTCTGGGAAATGAACAACGGGTAGTGGAAGGGGAGGTGGGTGGGGGGTTGGGGTGACTTGGTGATGGGCACTGAGGGGGGCACTGGGCGGAATGAGCACTGGGTGTTATGCTCTATGTTGGCAAATTGAACTCCAATTAAAAAAATTTTTTTAAATGGAGTCAGGGGGCATGTGAGTGGCTCAGTCAGTTTAACATCTCATTCTTGATTTTGGCTCAGGTCATGATCTTAGGGTCTTGGGATTGAGCCCCGAGTTGTGGGGTTCCATGCTGAGCAAGCAACCCGCAGAAGATTCTCTCCCTCTGCCCCCCAACTTTCACATTCTCTCTCAAAGAATTTTAAAAATAAATACATAAAAATAAAAAACAAAGAGAGTCAGGAAACCATGAAGAGAAAGCTCTCAAGCTACCATTCCTGTCAGCTGAGCAGTCTAGCAGGAAGAAGGAAGATTTCCTCTCAGCCAGGAAATAACAAGCTTGCCTAACTTGTAGCCAATGAGAAGCTACCACCACTTCCAACTCTCATTTTCCTCCAATGAACTCTTGTTCAAAACACCTGTGCCAACTTTCTCCTTTCCACTCTATAAAAATATGTTCTCCTCCTTTGTTCTCCACAATTGCCTATAGTTTGCCTTAGTTTGCAAATCCTGAGTTGCAATTCCTCTGCTATTTCTGAGTAAACTCATTTGCTGCCTGCCACCAGGTCAGTCATCACCGTGTCTCTGACAGAGGCAGAGAGGACCATCCTGTACATGTGGAATAAGATCTACACACATGGGTGATGAGGCCCTGGAGATGCTCCTTCCCAGCTATCCCTGCTCCAGGCACTTTGACCTGCAGCCAGCTGTGCACAGCTGTGCACAAAGGATTCCAGGGTGGGGGCCCGCCAGGGGCAACAGGGTCAAGAGCATGCCAACATGGCAGGTGTCCTATTGGAGCTGAGAGAGCTGCATGCATATATCCTATAGGTGTCCTGACACACTGTCTGCTAGTCATGGTCCCCTTGCAGTTCCCTGAGATTTTCCAGGCAACCATCCATGCTGCCTGGGACAAGTCTGTTTCCATCATGTCTTGTGTTCTGACTGAGAAGTAACTCTGAGGACAGGCTGTGACCCTTCTGCTGTTCTAAGGGATCTCCCAATCCCTCCACCCTCTTCTGCGATGAACCAATAAAGAAATCAATGTCCAAAAAAATAAATAAAATAAACTCATTTGCTGCTTGATAAGCTTTGCTGTTCTTTTTAAGATTTTATTTATTCATTCATGAGAGACACAGAGAGAGTGAGAGAGGCAGACACACAGGCAGAGGGGAAGCAGGCCCCACGCAGGGAGCCTGATGGGGCAATCGATCCCAGGACTCCAGGATCACGCCCTAGGCCAAAGGCAGGTACCAAACCACTGAGCCACCCAGGGATCCCCACTTTGCTGTTATTTTTAAGCTAGACAGCTCCATCTGATTTCCTATAGTTGTATCTTTCACGAGTGATTGTGGGCTTCATTGAGAGCAACTCTGCCTCAGTGCTAATATTTTACAAGAAAATACTCTTAGGTTATCATTATTGTTTTAAAACAGTTGTTGGACATCCTGAAGTAAAGTAACCTACAATCAACTGTGCTGTCCTGTTTAAGGAGATGAGCATTCCAAAAAAGTGGATATGAATCTTGCTAAGAACATGACTTGTATCCTTGAATCCTCAAAATACAGATTCATTAGACAGCCAAACTTAAGCAACAAGCAACAGTGAAGACATGATCAGCTTGCTAAGGCGCCTGGCTGTTGTCCACAGGGGAATTAATCTTCATGTTCTGTTGAAAAGGATCACACTTCAATCCCAAAAGTAGTAGCATGGGCTTGGTCAAGGACTCCCCCTGGCAGCTCTGCCCTTCAGAAACAGATGGACTTTGGAGGTTTTAACAAATTGAAAGCAATTTAGAGATTGCTTTCTTAAAAAAAAAAAAAAAAAAAAAAAAAAGATTTAATTTGTAAAAAAAAAAAACAAAAAACAAAGAAAGCAGCTAGTTGTAAAGTAGTCAAGGAGCAAATAAAACTGGCACTTAATTTGCCAGTTCTCTCATGTCTAAGCAGAAGTCCAAAGAACTGGTTGGATACTACTAAAGCCTCCTGCAAAATTAACCTCCATTTATCTCTTTTTTAAAATCTTAATGCTTAATACAGGCCAACATCTACTCACATATTAACTGTGAAATACTCCAGATCAAAGGGCCTCTAATTATTGGACAATTCTTCAGAACTTAAATTTCACCAGCTCAACTTGTAAGAGAAAAAGATACCCTAGTATAAGTACTGAATAAACCTACTAAATATTCAAAGACAGCAGCATTGGGGAAAATGCTTAGAACAAGTACACATTTACTCATTTTCTACCTCGCTTAAATAGAGTGCAATAAAGTCACTTTCTTAACTTGAATACACTGAAAGATTTGAACTGAAAGTCTACATTACAGGTGGTTCATCAAGGTATACATACTTGAACAACTCTCATCTAAGGACATCAAGGCATCCGACAAAATGGGGCAGCATTAAATCAAGGAAATCTAAAACAGAAGTTCATTTTAGCATTAAGAACATATCACATTGGGCAGCCCAGGTGGCCCAGCGGTTTAGCGCCTCCTTCAGCCCAGGGCCTGATCCTGGAGATCCAGGATGGAGTCCCACGTCGGGCTCCCTGCATGGAGCCTGCTTCTCCCTCTGCCTGTGTCTCTGCCTCTCTCACTCTGTGTGTCTCATGAATAAATAAATAAAATCTCTTAAAAAAAAAACATATCACATTATAACCTTAAATAAAACTGCATCCTGAGGAACCATGTCTTTTTCACATTTAGACCCTGGATCCTGAACTCTGGCACAGTGCCTGTCTAGCACATGGCAGACACACAATCAATGCTTGTGGAGAGAACCATAAGTAAATACCATAGAGGTCTCACAGCACCACCCTCATGAGTGTAAATAAATATGGTAAAGGTCTCACAGCACCACCCCCACAAGTGTTAAGAAAACTCATTACTTGAGGAATGCATGGGGTAACCCTGACTGCTGGTGTTTTGCTATTATTTTAATATCCAAATTTCCTCAATGTTTACCCTAAAATAACAAGGGCAGTGTGCCATAACTTAATGCAAACAATAGTGTAAAAAGAGAAACAATGCTTTAAGTGACTGTTAAGTTTTTAATGCACAGATTCACATCATGAGTCTTAGGAGAACCTCTACTGTCATCTAGTACATTTTTAAACCTCTGCTTAAACTCTTCTAAATAACAGAGAACACTGTACCTCACAAGGCAGTTCATTACAATCTGGGCATAGCTCTGATCATTATAAAGATCCTCCCCATTTTGAATTGGAATTTATCTCCTGTAAATTCAACCCTTTTGCCCTTTATCAAAGAATTCTAACTCCATGAGGATCCTTTGAGCATTTTTTAAATTTTTATTATTTAAAATTTTTCATATATTTTAAGATTTTTAATAACTTTTATTTTTAGTATAGTTGACACATTTTATAGTAGTGCCAGGTGCACAACATAGTGATTTGACAATTATGTCCATTACTAAATGCTTATCATGATACCATTTGTCACCATGCAAATTATTACAATATTACTGACTATATTCCTTATGCTATACTTCTCATCCCTGTCATTTATTTATTTATTTATTTATTTATTTATTTATTTATTTATGATTTTACTTATTTATTCATTACAGACACACACAGAGAGAGAGACAGACAGACAGACACAGGCAGAGGGAGAAGCAGGCTCCATGCAGGGAGCCCGACGTGGGACTCGACCCCGGGTCTCCAGGATCACGCCCTGGGCCAAAGGCAGGTGCTAAACCGCTGAGCCACCAGAGCTGCCCCATTTATTTATTTTATAACTGGAAGTTTGTACCTCGTGATCACCTTCACTCATTATACCTAATCTCCCAGTCTCTTCCCCTTCAGCAATTGCCGGTTTGCTCTGAGTCTGTTCTACTTTGTTGTTATTTGTTTGGTTTGTTTCTTAGATTTCACATGTAAGTGAAATCATATGGTATTTGTCTTTATCTGACTTATCTCATTTAGCATAATACCCTCTAAGTCTATCCATGATGGCAATATTTCATTCTTTTTATGGCTCAGTAATATAAACACCTTATCTTCTTTATCCATTCATCTGTTGATGGACACTTAGTTTCCTTCCATATCTTGTCTATTATAAATAATGCTGCAATAAACATAGAGGTGCATACATCTTTTTGTATTAGTGGTTTTGTTTTCCTTGGGTAAATACCCAGAAGTGTAATTACTGGATTACCCACTTCACTGAGAGTTTTTATAATGATGGATATTAAATTCTGCCAAATGCTTTTTCTTCATTTATTGGGATGATCATATAATCTTTTTTATTCATTTAAATTCAAATTAGTGGGGATCCCTGGGTGGCGCAGTGGTTTGGCGCCTCCTTTGGCCCAGGGTGTGATCCTGGAGACCCGGGATGGAATCCCACGTCGGGCTCCTGGTGCATGGAGCCTGCTTCTCCTTCTGCCTGTGTCTCTGCCTCTCTCTCTGTGTGTGACTATCATAAATAAATAAAAATTAAAAAAAATTATAAATTCAAATTAGTTAACATATAGTGTAATACTGGCTTCAGGAGAATTTAGTAATTGATCACTTACATATAATACCCAGTGATCATCCCAATAAATGCCCATCACCCATTTACCGCATCCCCCTACTCACCTCCCCTCCAGCAACCCTCACTTTGTTCTCTATAGTTAAGAGTCTCTTATGGTTTTCCCCCTTCTCTGTTGTTTTGTTTTTTTTTTTTAAGATTTTACTTACTTATTCATGAGAGACACAGAGAGAAGCAGAGACACAGGCAGAGGGAGAAGCAGGCTCCATGCAGGGAGCCCAACGTGGGACTCGATCTGGAGTCTCCAGGATCACACCCTGGGCTGAAGGCAGCGGCACTAAACCGCTGAGCCACCCAGGCTGCCCCTCGTTCTCGTTTTTATCTTATTTTATTTTTCCCTCCTTTCCCCTATGTTCATCTGTTTTGTTTCTTAAATTCCACATGAGTGAAATCATATGGCATTTGTCTTTCTCTGACTTATTTTGCTTAGCATAATACTCTCTAGTTCCATCCATGTAGTAGAAAATATCAAGATTTCATTCTTTTTTATTGCTGAGTAATATTCCATTATATATAGATATATATACATCTGTACACATAATACATACCACATCTTCTTTTTCCATTCATCAGTTGATAGATATTTGGGCTTTTTCCATAATTTGGCTATTGTTAATACTGCTGTTATAAACATTGGGGTGCAAGTGCCCCTTTAAGTCAGGATATTTGTGTCCTTTAGATAAATAACCTAGTAGGCAATTGCTGGGTCATAGAGTAGTTTGATTTTTAATTTTTTAGGAACTTCCATATTATTTCCCAGAGTGGCTGCACTAGTTTGCATTCCCACCAACAGTGCAAAAGTGTTTCCCTTTATCTGCATCCTTGCCAACAAAGATGATCATATGATCTTAATCCTTCATTTTATTAATGTGCTGTATCATGCTGATTGACTTACATATATCAAACCATCCTTGCATCCCTGTAATAAATCCCACTTGATCATAGTGAATGATCTTTTTAGTGTTTTTTTGAATTTGGTTTTCTAATATTTTGTCGAGGTTTTTGCATCTATGTTCATCAAGGACATTGATCTTTAATTTCCTTTTTCTGTAGTGTCTTTGGTTTTGGTATCAGAGTGATGTTGGTTTCATAAAATCTATTTCATTTACTTTCACTATAATCTTTATTATTTCCTTCTACTAACTCTGGGTTTTGTTTGTTCTTTTTCTAGTTCATCTAAATGTAAGGTTAAATTGTTTATTCAAAATTTTTCTTGTTTCTTGAGGAAGTCTACAAGTATTTGAAAACCATTATTATAGAATACTTTTCCTCCATACCCCAAAGTGAATATCCTTATCCAGGATAAATATTTCTGATTCCCTAAGAAATGGTTTGTGTACCCTCTTCCCTACTTGAGGCATGTTCCAGTCTGCTTGTGTTTTTCTAACATGAAATGCTAAAACCTAAAAAAATTATTGTGGACTCCCCCCCCCTTTATCCATTGTCTTAGACATGCTTAACTCATATTTAGCTTGAAATTAACACCTCAAAGACATTTTTATGTCAACTACTAGTAAGCAGCATTGGCTATCTTTTACTTTCATGATTATTTTTTGTTTTTTTTTTTTCAGAGTTAGATTTATATTTTAAAATTTTTTCATTGTACTTGTTTTGGAGTGATTTTTCAAGCTACCATTACAGACTACTGAGACTTATGTCTGTCATTCTTGTGACATATATCATATTAGCTCATCCTCTCCTAACCCAACAGTGAAATAAATTCTAAATGGCCCAGTGACTTCAACCTGAATCATATCTCAAGCTTCTCTGAGGCTCTATGCAAGAGGAATTTATGTACTGTAAATGTGCTAGAGCTGAGATTATCTCTGAGCATTTCGATGTCCAGAACTAACTAAATCCCTTAGAGCTTTTGTTTCTTCCAGGTTCAGTAGGAGCCACTTTCAAACTGTGCAGTAACCTTTTCCTGCCAGGCATGGTATTTCATATTAGCATGATGTCTTGTCTTTGAAAAAACCGTAAGAGTCTTCTAACTTTTCTTTTCTCCCTTAACATAGATCTGATTTTATTCCCCTCCCAGCCTCTATTTCACTCTCACTCCAAAAGATTTTATTCTCTTAAGAGATTCATGTTAATTCATCAAGAGAAGATACATGGAAGGGAAGGAAGCCAAAACCACCAAAGTGGAGAGAAAGATGCAAGTATAAAGTGAGATTGTACTTCATGTCTGGAAATTCCCTAATTCCTCCTTTCCAACTCTACCATTGTTTTTTTTTTTTTTTTTTTTTTTTTTTTTTTTTTTTTTTTTTAACATAAAGCACGGCTGACAATTTCAAGTGTATAAGTAGAAGCAAAATACAGCTCATAGCAAAATGATGGTTTAATGAAACCTGGGTATTGGAGTTCTGTTTTAAGTCAACTGGGTATTATTTTAACAAACTTGCCCAGGTCCTAAAAATTTAGAGCATGGTTTACAGTTAGATCTCACACACAGAGATCCACTACCTACAGGCTCTGACTTGCAATTGGGACATTTATCTGATTTGGTTCAAACAAAGCAGTATTGTGCATGGCTGAGCTTATTTAGGAATAAGTCAGAAGCCTTAGACCTTAGCTCCTCCCTTGTTCTTTGACTTTAGGTAAGTCACTTAATTACATGGGCTTGCTTCAACCTTTGTAAATGGAAGTGACGTTGAATTATATCATCCTGAGGTCTCTTCTGTTTTTCATTATTTTTTAAAAAGATTTTATTTATTTATTCATGACAGACAGAGAGAAAGAGAGGCAGAGACACAGGCAGAGGAAGAAGCAGGCTCCATGCAAGGAGCCCAATGTGGGGACTTGATCCCGCGACTCCAGGATCACACCCTGAGCTCAAAGCAGACACTCAACCACTGAGCCACCTAGGCGTCCCCTGGGGTCTCCTTTAGTTTTAACACCATTGTCCTTTAAATTTTTTTTTCAGTATTTGAAGTTTATTATATTTGTAAGTATAAAATATTATGTGTTCATTGAAGAAAACTAGACAAAATGAAGAAAAGACATTTTTGTGATATCACTGAACAGAGACAACTGCTATTAATATTTTTATTTATTGTCCTAATTCTGTTTTCTTGCCATGCATATTTCTACATAGCACTTAAATACTAGGCACATTTTTGATGCTTCTTATTTAGGGTTCCTCCAGCCTAAGGGTATGTACCTTGGTATACCAAAGTGATATTTGGCCACCAGAATCGAAGGTTGCCCATTCTTAAACTAAAAACCTACAAACTGGTCTGACTCAAAAAGATGAGCTGAGCCAGTCAGTTTAGGAGTTGGGAAGTAGAAGACTCAGAGGTGAATCTAGTGAGCTAAACTAAGATGAATAAGCTAAGATGAACACGTGAGATATAATAGAAGCTAAGGAAAACGTTTGCAAGCTGAAGTTACGAGACAGCAAAATCTATGTTTAAGGAGAGGAGGTAGGCCTGGTAGAGAGAGAAATATGGAGATGGCTTGTAGAGAGAAGGTTTGCCAGAGAAATTCAGTACCCAAGAAAGGATCTTTTTTTTTTTTTTAAAGATTTTATTTATTTATTCATGAGAGACACAGAAGGGGAGAGACACAGGCAGAGGGAGAAGCAGGCCCCATGCAGGGAGCCTGACTTGGGACTTGATCCTAGGTCTCCAGGATCACGTCTCGGGCTGAAGGCGCTGCTAAACCACTGAGCCACTGGGGCTGCTCTAGAAAGGAGCTTTATGCTCAGTGATTTTCCATATTCAAATTCCAAGAGATTCCTCCATCCTTGATTCCTATGATTTGATTCTCATGAGACTTCTAAAACCTACTTAAAGCCCCTTTTATCTGAGGTGGTTCAATATTGCTAAGAACCAAAAGAGACCTGACTCAAACAAATTTGCATTGACATTTTTATTAGCTTATAAAATAGTCTCCCTAAGTTATTACATATGCTTTAAATAGTTTTTAATGGCTAGGTACTATTTTCATAATATGGATATACTGTATAAGAAACCTAAATGACAACAAAGTTGGTTATTATTAATGTAATTAAAATTATTCAGAGTATTAAGACATCTAAGAAAATAAAAAAATAAGTCATCTAAGAACTGTTGCCCAGATGATTCTGAAAAGCTCCTATATTCTTTCAAGAATCTTTTTCCTACTAGAAGTGGCAATACACACACACACACACACACACACACACACACACACACACCAGCTTAGTGTGGAGACATCTAGCCTTCCTTCAAATAATTCCTTGAGTACTGTTTTCCTAACTGAACCTATTACAAAATACTTTTATGAGGACACAGTGGGTATTTTCCAGCTTCCCATGCTAACTCAGAACAAGGCAGGCGTGACCCCACCCTAGCCTGATCTTAGTCATGGAGCAAGAAAATCTGGGATAAAGGCCACTGTGAGGTCCAGATGAGCAGGTTAGGTGCACAGAAACAACACAGGCACCTAAGCCCTGAATCTACATTTTCTTTGTAATACAAAGATTGAAAGGATATATAATGCCATGATTGTTCTTGGAAGAAAAGCAGAAACTGTATCAGTTCATAAATTGGCACCAATGCTTGGTAAAACCTCAGACAAGCTGTGAGGAATCTGGGCTCCTTTTTCTGTTTCAAAATATATGAAATATATCAAATGCTGCTCTTTGTGGGTTTGAAAATTGTCTGGGGGAGAAAATGCTTTTCACCTTCCTTCATACAAATTTCATCCACATGGTAACTTGAAAATTTTCCTGTAGCTCTCCTTTTCAACATAATAGAAAAATTAGTCTTTCTATCTGGGTTCCTCCCAAACCCCTAAACTCACACCAATCCTCTTCAAAATTACACCAATTCAATATTATAAAAAATATATGAAAGAGAAAACCACCCACAGGTGTAATTAAAGCAGCAGGGGCATATCTGAATCAGAAGAACAGCCATTCTCTAAGTGCTCTGCCTTATTTTATTTTTTCAGGGAACAGATGATACTGTGATGTAGCTAAACCACTTATGAGATAAGAGACCAAGTTTTAATATTTATTTAGTACTATTTAGGAATGATCATGGGCTCACTTAACTCAAAGGTTAGTTCTGAAAAAATAAGACAAAGTGCATAAAAGCATTTTATTAAATTTTAAGCAATATTCAAATAAAATTCTTCCCTTTTGCTGAAAGGTTTAATAAGCAAAAAGTTCTAGTGAACAGAACAGAATGGCACATCACAGACTTGGGTTCAAATCTAATCTTCTTGATCCTGGGCAAGTTCCTCACCACTCTGCATTTTGGTTTCCTCATCAAAAATATGGTATTATTGATGTGTTATGTATCCCATCAAGCTTAAATGTATTCTGTATCAATAATACCTTCCATGTTAAGTTAATAGGAAGGTCAAGTAACATTTGTAATGTGGTCTTAATGGATAGCTTTGTCTTGTTTCTGCATTGAATGGTAACGTCTCTGGTATTCCTTTGTTAACTATGATCTTGCTATTGCTTTTCAATATTAGGTAAAAATTTTCCTAGAAAACCTTCTATTCAAAATATAAGAAATGGAATTGATATTATGTCCCTTGTGATATTTTATTTCTAGTTATATGTAACATAAATCTATTTGGAAAACCCCAGGAGAATCAACTAATAAAATATTAGAATTAACTTTATTTAAGTTCAGTATGGTGACCAAATTCAAAATAAAAATTCAAAATTCAAAATTTGTTCTATGTATTAGCAATAACCAGTTTGGAAATATTAAGGGAAAAAATCTCATTTATAACAGCAAAAAATATATAAAATATATAACAATAACTTTGATTAAAAATTTTGTGGTACCTTTCATAAAGAAAAACTATAGAATTTTTCTGATGAACAGAGAAAATGTTAGAACAGGAAGATATTCTTTATTCTAAATGTGATGGACAAATGTGGTAAAGATGTCATTTCTTTGCAAAGTAATTTACAGATTTAGTGTACTTTTGACAAAGTTTCAAAAATTTTTTAGAAGATACCCAAAATAATTTCAAAAAAGTAATGAGGGAGGGACACCTGGGTGGCTCAGTGGTTGAGCATTCGCCTTCGGCTCAGGGCATGATCCCGGGGTCCCAGGCTTGAGTCCCACATTGGACTCCCACAGGAAGCCTGCTTCTCCCTCTGCCTATGTCTCTGCCTCTCTCTCTCTGTGTCTCTCATGAATAAATAAATAAAATCTTTATTAAAAATAATGAGGGAATATCAAAAGGTACTATAAATCTGTAAAAATCAATACAGCATGCTCCTAGAAAAGAAAGGACAAAGTCCAATGACTTTGATATGCAAATGAATTTGATATGCAATGAAGTAAGAATCACATCCTAACATAGACAGAATTAACTCTCCAATGATGAAATTAGAACAAACTGGGTAATTAAAAAATAATAACCTAGATTGTCAACTCATCCTATAACAAAAGTCATTTATCTCATAATTATTTAAGTGTTAAATGTAAATACTGATGCCACAGAAAAACTGGAAGAAAAGCAAGGTGATGATATTGGGTAACTCCAACATACACGCACACACATTTGTAGACATAACCATAAGTCTACAAAGATGTAGACTTATAAATAATGCAACTGAATGTGAAGAGACTCCCTGTTTGTAACAATTGATAGTCTGGGCTGACCCCAGTGATCTGTCTGCCTGGTCAGGAGGGTGTTCTCTCAAACCTCACCATATTATATGCATGTGTAATATCACACACTT
Organism: Canis aureus; assembly: GCF_053574225.1. Classification (NCBI taxonomy): domain Eukaryota; kingdom Metazoa; phylum Chordata; class Mammalia; order Carnivora; family Canidae; genus Canis; species Canis aureus. Next base: position 5,956,051 of record NC_135643.1, read on the forward strand.
AGGGGAAGAAAAAAGAGAGAGGAAGGAACGAAGGCAGGCAGGCAGACAAACATCTTTCCCAGATAGGAGAGGCTTGTTTTACAGTATAACCTTTCTAAGTTGCTATTTCCACCTCTAGAATATCTGTGCAAATTCTCTTAAACAAAATTAAAGTCAATAGAGGGAAACTATTTGTTTAAAAATATGAGAGCATTGGGGTGCCTGAATGGCTCAGTCGGTTAAGTGTCTGACTCCTGATTTCAGCTCAAGTCATGATCTCATGGTCATGGGATCAAGCCCCGCATCAGGCTCCATGCTCAGGGGGGAGTCTGCTTGAGACTCTCTCACTCCCTCTCCCTCTGCCACTCCCCACCCCCTGGTGTTCTTACATGCTCTCAAAAAAAAAAAAAAAAAAAAAAAGGACAGCATTATTTATATTTATTATTTGAGTTTAACCTTAATAATAAACCTGGGCTATCTTATCCTTTCTTAAGGCCCATTCTAGCTCAATGACACACCCAAAAGGAGCACAAATCCAATTCCACAATGTTGAAGATTTATGGATCATGGTTTTATTTTCCTATGAGGAGCAGAGGTAGCAGCAAATATGAGGTTTCACTGCATAAAACAGTGAAATTTACTAAAAATCCTCTTTGCTTATCCTTCTCATCAAAGCCTCATCAATCAGTTCATATCCCTTATTATTAGGTCTCCAAACTGCAGCTCATCCTGACCTTATTTCTTTTCTCATTCTCCCTCCTGTCCAGTGTCTCCAATTTCTTGCTATTTCCATAACCTTTTCCCCTAATCAGCTACCTCCATATGTCCTTATCTTATTCTTTATATGTTACCATGCCTTTCCTTATGTACATAATTTAGTCTGCATGCTCTCAACCGTACTTCTCTCCAATTAGCAAAGCTGAAGGCTCAACATTCCTTCTTATGAGAAGAAAAATGGGAAATGAGAAAGAGAGAAGGGAAAGGAGGAGGATCACAACAAACATTCATGGTTTAATATAGTTTCCTTTTATCCCTATCACATGTGTAAAAAAAAATCAGTATAAAAAACCAAAGTTCCAAAAGAAAACATATCAAAGATATGCACATGTACTATACAGAAGTACAAAGAACCAAATAGGCCCAAGAAAAAAAAATCAACCCCACTACTAAACAATAGCAAATGAAAACAATGAAATACCATGATTTAACTCAGCAAAGATTAAAAATTATAATATTCAGTGCCGATCGAGGTGTAGTGAGATTGTCATTTCAAAATGCTAGTAGAATAATGCTAGTAGAATTATATACTGAATAACTTTCTGACTTGCAACTAAGCAGTACATATTATGAAATTTTAAAAGTTTCTAACCTTTGCCATGTCTAGGAAAAGTTATAAAGAAATAATTAAAGAAACATACACAGATCTATGTAGAAGTATGTTAATTTTTAAAAATTTTAGTATTATTGATAATGACAAAAGTCAGAAACAACCAAAATATCCAAAGCTTAAAAATAATTTAAACGATAATGACATACTCAAATATTATTTATTAGAATTAAGATTTTTGACATTGTATTATATATGTAATTAATATAATGCTCTGTGTCAATGCATACCTTAACTAAAAAAGGTATTTTTGAAATCTGTGTAATGAAATTGTAAAATGCTCATATAATAATGTGAAGTTAAAACTGTTTGAATAAAAAATTGCAAATGTTTTATAATCTTAGTTATATAACACAAATGTATGCATAAGTAGGAAGAAAACACAAAAACATGTTAACTTTGATTTATAGTTATCTTTGGGTTATGGAAATTTTTGTTTCCTTCTGCCCTTCCCTGAATTTTCCAAATTTAACCATAATGAAGAACAAGAAGAGCATTACTTCTATAATCAGAAAAAGAGGGTTTTTTCTTTTTTAGAACTAAGACAGCCAAATTCTATTGCAAATAATTAAATGCCATTCCAATTTGTCATTGACATTTTAAAACTCATGCACGAAACTTAAAGATTAAATCCCTTGTCTCCAGGAAAGACTTTCTTGAGAATAAGAGTATAATACTTAGGCTCCAGTTAATTTGATAAAGTTGAAGGGAATTGGGAAGACAAGTGGGGAAAGAGAATTATAGAGCATAATCTGAGTTGTATGGCTTCAGGAAAAGCCTTAATTCCTTGTTCTAAATGACTTTTTAAATTGATTATCTCCATAGTTGTATCAACAAATGGTCACATCTTTGACATTTTTTGGTTGTTTTATCATTTATCATGATGATCATGATGATATTTATCATCATATCGCCTTTTTTAAAAGTGCATGACCATTGACAAATCATAGTTGTATATCTGATGCTAAGAACCAGATATGACCAGATATGACTGCTTAACACACAAGCCTTCTGGACATACCAGTTACAAACTGCACACAGCATCTTAAAGCTGAGAGTTAATGATGGGGAACAAACTTGGTTAATTTTGTAAGATCATAACTCCTTTTGTAAGATCATCCACTCCTTTACCCTTACTTTCTATCTTGCAAATTACATGGTATTAATCTCCTGGGGGAACTAGGTAAAAAGATGAAAAAAATAAGAAGAAATTCATCTTAACTATTAGAAAACCACTTAAAAATTTTTTTTAAAGATTTTATTTATTGGGGCACCTGGGTGGCTCAGTGGTTGAGTGCCTGCTTTTAGTTCAGGGCACGATCCCAGGGTCCTGGGATCAAGTCCTGCATCAGGCTCCACACAGGGAGCCTGTTTCTCCCTCTGCCTATGTCTCTGCCTCTCTGTCTCTGTGTCTCTCATGAATAAATAAATACAATCTTAAAAAATATATTTTATTTATTTACTTGAAAGAAAGAGAGCACAGAGGGATAGGGAGAAGCAGACCCCCCACTAAGCAGGAAGCCCCACACAGGGCTCAATCTCAGGACCTAGGGATCATGACCTGAGCCAAAGGCAGATGTTTAACCAACTGAGCTACCCAGGTGCCCCTAGAAAACCATTTTAAGTCCATTCTTAGAAAGTCCTTGATGCTACCTTTATGTGTAACGTACATGGAGCTCTTTTAGTCATTAAAACCTCCCATTCGATGGGATTAAAAAAAAACAAAACAAAAAACTAACCAGGTCCAGCCACTATGGAAAACAGTATGGAGACTCCTCAAAAAATTAAAAATAGAACCACCACATGATCTAGCAACTCTACTTCTGAGAATATATCCAACGGTAACAAAAACTTTAACTAGAAAAGATATCTGTGCCTCTGTGTTCACTGCAGCATTATTTACAATAGCCAACATGTGGAAACAACCTAAGCTTCCATCAATGGATGAAAGGATAAAGAATTTGTGATAAATATACATGATGGAATATTATTTAGCATAAACAATGAGGAAATCCTATCGTTTATGACAAGAATGGATCTTGAAGTCATTTAGGCTAAGTGAAATAAGCCAGACAGAGAAAGGAAAATATTGTACAATCTCAATTATATGTGGAATCTTAAAAACAAACAAGCAAACAATAACAACAAAAAAATTCATAGAAAAAGAGATCAAACTTATGGTTGCCAGAAGCAAGGTATGGAGAGAGAATTGGAGGAAGGTGGTCAAAAGATATAAACTTCTATTATAAGATAAATAAATATTAGGGATATAATGTACACCATGATGACTATAGTTAACTCTGCTGTGTGATATACAGGAAGATTGTTAAGAGTATAAATCATGAGTTCTCTTCACAAGGAGAAATTTTTTTTTCCTTTACTCTTTACTTCCATCTTTCTTCTTGTTGTATCTATATGAGAACCAGGATAGCATCTGAACCTGTTGCAGTAATCATTTCGTGATGTACGTAAACCAAATCATCACGCTGTATGCCTTAAACTTATACAGTAATATATGTCAATTATTTCTCAATAAAACTGGGGAAAAAAAGAAAATTCTCAAGGAATTCTTGGGTTTTCCTAGGGTATTCTAAATTTAGGGTACTTCCAGAGATGAACACTCCCCTGACAGCCATGCTTCTGGGGAGCCCCGGGAACCAAACGTGAGTTAAGAATTTCTCTCAGGACACAGCTTCTACCATTATAGAAACTCAAGGACACCCCATGCTGCACTCCATTCCAAGGCAGTTATATTCCTCTGCTCTCACTCAGGGCAATTTCAGGCCAACCACCACATAAGGCAACTCAAGGCATGTGGGTCACCATACTGGCTGCAGTTTACTTTAAAACAAACTTTTATTATAAACTATAGTGCATGTATTTAAAGAGCATGAAATCTATATGTACAATTTAAGAAATAGTTATGAAGGACCACCCATGTAGTTACCAGCCAAATTAAGAACACTGTCAACACCCCTTAGAAGCACCCTGTGAAGCCCTCTTCCGAGTTCATTTTTTTTTTTTTAATGCACTCCCTCTTCAGCCCCAGCATGGATTCTTGGCCAGGATTTTATCAGCACTGGTGAAGTGTTAGACTTTCCCAAAATAATCCTTACTGTATAGTACATGACACTTTTTTGGCATTTAATAAAAAAGCTGCTACTATATAAAATATTCTTCTCTATTGATCATAGGAAATGACTGTCTTCCAGGACATAAAAGGCATATATGTTTTGGAGAATAGCTTGGTTTAGTAGTTCAAAAGAATTTAACTTGCTTTTTTATGATTATTTCTAGAGGGATGTTTTAAGAAATTTGCATTTCCTCTTTTGAATTCTATGTTTGTATTGTTTAGCTATTAGGGGTTTAGCATTTTTCCTATCAGCTTGTATATGTATGTGTAAGTGTATGCATGTGTTTCAAAATGGATGTTAATTCTTTGCCACATTTGTAATGAACATTTTCCCCAGGCTATTGTTTAAAAAAACATAAAAAATCTTAATTTTATGTTGTAGATTATATTGACCTTTCCTTTGTGATATTTTTTCCAATAACTTTTAAATAATTTGAACAGATGTTTCCAAACTTATATAAAAGTAGAAAAAATATTATAATGAACCCACATGTACTCATTACCAAGCATAAACATTATCATCTATACTCATCTATCATCATCTATTCTCTCCTTCTTCTCATTGTTTTTTGCTGAAGTATTTTAAAGTAAATCTCAGACATAATATTATGTCACATATAAGTACTTCAGAATACAGCTGTAGCCTGATAATAGCTTTTCAAAGAACAACCAACACACCCATCAACATTTATGATAATTTTTAAATTTCTATTTATTTACTTATTTATTTATTTGAGAGAGAGCAGATGAGCATGAGAAAGAGCATGAGTAGGGGTGAAGGGTAGAGGGAGAAGCAGATTCCCCGCTAAGCAGGGAGTCCAACGCGGAGACTTGATCCCAGGATCCTGACCTGAAAGCAGATGCTTAACTGACTCAGCCACTCAGGTGCCCTAACTTTTAAATTTCTAATATCCAATCCGTCTTAGTTTTCTCTGATTTTTTAAAATGTCATTTCAGAATTACTTTTTTGAATCTAGATTCAAATAGGATTGATGTGCTGTATTTAATGATATGTCACAAAGGTTTCCCCTCCCTTATATTTTATGCCCTTCCTTTGTTAAAGAAATGGAGTCATTTGTCCTAAGAAATAAAACCTTTTCTAGATTTGAATGATTGTATTGTGATGTCATTTACTACATTCATCTATCCTGTGCATTTTTTAAAAATATTTTATTTATTTATTCATGAGAGGCAGAGACACAGGCAGAGGGAGAAGCAGGCTCCATGCAGGGAGCCTGACATGGGACTCAATCCCAGGTCTCCAGGATCACACCCTGGGCTGAAGGCGGCACTAAACCGCTGAGCCACCCGGGCTGCCCTATCCTGTGCATTTTCTATGAATTGATAGAGCTACAGATTGGGTAAGCTTCAGGTTTAATTTTGGAGACATAGAATACTTCATAGGTGATGTGGTGAGCCTCCTTCTGTATCATGTCATGAGATACATAATGTCTCACTTTTAGTGACATTAAAATTAATTAGTGGCTGCAGGTAATCAACGTTGGAGGCAATCAATGTTTGAGCTATCAGTTCTAATGGTCACTGATATTTCCTAGATCCATTAATGAATTAGTGTTCCAATACTTTTAAGCTTAGAAAGTCTTAATCTATTACAATATCAGATCATTAAATATTTTCCCAGGACTTTATCTTTTTTTTTTTTTTTCTGTTTAACATTAAATCTTGGGTCAATCTGGGATTCACTTCAGTGTATAAGGGAAATGAGGATTTAAATTGATTTCTTCTAGAATGTATGTATTCCAAGAACATCTCCAGACAGGTAGTCAAGATGCCTTTGTTATACCATGAACCTAGTGATGGAATTCTGATTAGCGATAGGCCTTTTCTAAGGGGGATCTCAAACTATTTCACAAACATTCAATAATTTTCCCAGCATTCTCTGTGTCCTGACTTTGGAACATTGATTTGAGAGAGATTTTGTTACCTACAGAGATCTCATGGTAGGACTCAGATTGAGAGTATCTGGGAAAGCTGGGGTGTCTGTCATGACCTCTTACAATAAGAAGCACTTCTATACCAGGACAGAAAATTAAGACTTTTGTGATTACTCAGGATTTTGTTCAATCACTAAGTTCTGAATCTTGAAAATGTCAGCTTTTTATTTCTGCAAACTATCACTTTGCCATTGTGGGAAATAACCTTCAAAAATCTATACACATGACATAATGACTCAAATATAAGCAGAAGTAGCTGCATTTCCTTTTATTCTTTAAGAAAAAAAACAGTCAACTTTTTCCAGATTTTGGCACCTTCTGTCTTCTCCTTACATTGGCTGAAATAAAACTTATTGACAGGGTAATCATTTAGGTCATTTTTGTTTTTTACTACCTTAAGAAAAATATATCAGTTACTTGGTTTAAATCAGGAATTAAAAAAGCTGTAAGGCTTTCTCAATGGTTCCTGACTCAAAAAATGTCCCACTTAAACTAATGCTAGGTTAGTTGTACAAAAATTTTAATCACATTCTCTTTTTGCTCAAAATCACCCATAATCCCCCACTGCTTACAAAGTCAAATTCAGATTCAAGTTTCCACCTTCAAGTTCTCTCATTATGTATCCCTCCCACCTAACCTTCCTTTCTCTTACCACTTCTCAGCGGAATTCTTCAGTATTGTCACTCTGGTTTGTTCACTGCATCTGTGTAGTTTTGTACATGCTAATTCCTAATCTGAACACCTTTGTCATTTCTCTTTCCCAATTCAGATTCTAGTCTTCTCTTTTTCAAATCCAGATCCAGGTTAAATTCATGAACATTCATTTTCCTGGTAGTAGACCTAAAGACCACTTTGTTCATTATGTGTCTTTAGAAACAGAATGGTATAGTTTATTTAGCATATACATTTTTTCTTTTATTATTTATTGTGTGTTTTTATGGTGTATTTATTGTGTGTTTTTATGGTTGTCTAAACAGATCATAATAACCAAAGTAGTATGCTACATAGAACTTTATTTTTGGACCCTATTAAATTGAGATTTCTATGGATTTTTTAAGAATAATTTCAATGATGTGCTTATCAAATCCACAAATGGCATAACCCTAAGATTATGGTACATTTAAAAAATGGCCACAATTTTCATGCCTTCGATATTGTGGCCTTTTATAAAATGACTTGGAAGCTCCTCCCATCAAGAGATGGAGGCTGCTTTCCCAGTTTTTGAAGGTTCCTGGCTTTGGGACTTGCCTTGGCCAATTGACCACAGGGAAAACAATGGTATCTCTGTCCTGAGCTTATTAGGACTCATGGAGTCTTTCTTGGTTTCACTTACTGTCTTGGGACCCCTCTTCAAATGTGAACAAGTCTAGGCTAGTTTGTTGGAGGATGAGAAATCATGTAAAACAGAGACTAGCTATCCCAGCTGAGGGTCTTTTAGATCTACCACCCTCCAGGTGACCTAGCAGCTGACCATGGATGCATGAGTAGCGAAGTCTAAAAATACCAGTAAGATGAGTCTAGCACAAGTTCTGAAACAAAGAATTAGGAGCCAAATCCACCTTTAATAAATACAAAGGGAAAAAATGTTAATGAAATAAAATAGAATAAAAATATTAAATAAAATATTAAATATTCATTTGATCCTAAAAAACTATAGCATTCTAGAATAATATACTATTAAGGTAAAACATAACTGAGATCAGTGCAAAGCTCTAAATTCAAGTCTGAAAAGCAAACTGTGTAAAGAACAAGATAGCAGAGAGATAGCTTACCAACATATGTACAAAACACTTAGTGGCTTTGGTTGACCACGAGCATATTTCTCAACTTTGTTATTTTCACTCTTCCAACAAAGTTGAGCTTTTTATAAAGCTGTGATTTTTGACTTTATGCTGTGTTAAATGTATAAGACCCTAAAATGGGGTTTTCCAAGAGGTAGTGACCATGATGTTAAAGGGCCTAGAAACCATGTCACACAAGGAAAAATGAAAGACAATGCACTTGAATTCAGTGGAAATACTGGGGGGTGAAGTGGATAAGACAACTGCGTTCAACTATTTAAAGAGCTATCACTTAGAAAAGAGACTGGACATGTTTAGTGCCACCTCATTAAAATTCAGGCCTATGAATAGAAGCTATAAGAAAGTATATTTCAAGTCAACAAAGAGAAGAAGTTGAATTAGAGAGGCTGCATGTGTATACTGTTTAAGAATGTAGGGGCTCGGTTGGTTAAGTTCGAGTCTTGATCTCGGCTCAGATCTTGATCTCAGGGTTATGAGTTCAAGTTGCATGTTGGGCTCTACACTGGGTGAGGCATCTACTTGAAAAGTTTTCAATTAGCAATAATCACGCCTCAGATAAACCTCATTGGCTACGATAATGTCACTGCGCAAAGCTGGAGTCTACTTGAAAAAAAAAGAATGTAAACCATGTAGTCAAAGCCAGGTCCTCTACTTATAGTTGGGTGATGTTGGACAGCTGCCCAGCCTCATTAAGCCTCAGTTTCCCCTTTATCTGTAAAATAGAAATACTAACAGTACCATTTCTTAAGGTTGTGATAAAGATTAAATAGGATTTTTGAAGATAAAATGCTTAACTCAGTGCCTAACACATAGTAAGCAAACAATACATTTTATTTATTATCATTAGTAAATAATAGCTATATAAATATGCAAGGAACTGCCTCAATTGGTAGAAATCTGCCTCTAACTGCAGATAGTCACAAGAGGTTTGGCCGGTGTTTGTAGGACAGATTTAAGCATCAGATGAGAAGTTGGACTAGATGACATTTAAATTACCTTCCAGGGATGAATAAGCCATTCTATATCCCTTAAGACAGGAATAACTTTAGTGTCTCCCAGAATACTTAGCACTACTTGTCAAATGATATTCAACTTCTATATTTAATAAAATTGTTGATTATACAGTTATAAATGTATACTTTTCTTATGGTAAGAGTTGTTTCATACTGAAATGAAGACATACGAGGATTCTTGATTTTTCTGTCTTTCATTTAATCTAAAAAAAAGATACCACGAAATTTTATAATTACTGGTATTGACTAAAACAAAAGAGTGTAAACTTTAGTGCTTACAAACTCTTCTTTGTGGGAGGTTTAAATTCATATGTACAAAGCTCTCATCTTCTCACACTTGGTATTTCCCTAACAGAATGCTTCATTTTTTTAAAGATTTTATTTACTTATTCATGAGAGAGAGAGACGGAGACATAGGCTGACAGAGGAGAAACGGGCTCCATGCAAGGACCCCGATGTGGGACTCGATCTTCAAACTTCTGAATCATGCCCTGAGCCGAAGGCAGACACTCAGACACCTGAGCCACTCAGACATCCCAAAATGCCTCATTTTAAACTGCTCAGGGGACACCTGGGCTGCTCAGTGGTTGAGCGTCCGCCTTGAGCTCAGGTCATGACCTTAGGGTCCTGGGATCGCGTCCCACGTCTGGCTCCCTGCATGGAGCCTGCTTCTCCCTCTGT